>NC_041397.2:267486087-267830087 GCF_900747795.2 Erpetoichthys calabaricus | reverse complement strand
GTTGTGATTTAACAACATAAAACTAGCAATAGAGGATGCAGGCCACAAAATTAATAAAAGTCACACCAGTGCTCCACTAAGTCTGGACCACAGAAACAATAAGGGAGCCTAGCCTCAAACTCAAAAGGCAGGCATTCCAGCCTGCACAGGCCCAAAATGGGGCCTTATGTTTAATATTCTGAAAGCACAAAATATGGAAAAAAATTACCTTTAGAAGAGAAGGTGAAAAACAAATCTAATTTCCTTAATTTATTAAGTTGTGAAAAGGAACAATAAAGCAAGTAAGGGAGGTAAAAAGGAGCGAAAATAATCAACAAGTTAGAAAATGTATGAATGGCATAATATTCAGGTATACTGAGGCACAAAGTTAACTGATATGAAAGTCTGAGCATTTCACATTTTGGTTACTTCATCAAAGAGTCAATTATCACATTTTTGTTTATTAAATAATTTTATAACAATAGGTCATATTCAAAAATCCATCCATCCATTTTCCAAACCGCTGAACAGGGTCACGGGGGTCTACTGGAGCCAATCCCAGCCAACACAGTGCGCAAGGCAGGAACCAATCCTGGGCAGGGCACCAACCCACCGCAGGACACACACACACACCCACACACCAAGCACAAACTAAGGACAATTTTTAGAATCGCCAATCCACCTAACCTGCATGTCTTTGGACTGTGGGAGGAAACCAAAGCACCCGGAGGAAACCCATGCAGACACGGGGAGAACATGCAAACTCCACGCAGGGAGGCGAACCCAGGTCTCCTAACTGCGAGGCAGCAGCACTACCACTGCTGTTTCTGAGAATGCAGGTTCAGTCTGGGATATTTCTGGGAAAGGCAGAATATTCCAACAGCGTATCAAAAATAAATATCCAGCATCTTACATCTTGGGGCTGAAATCTGCACTTGGTCATTGACTATGTGATGTTTGCATGCCCCATCCATATCTAAATAGGATTTTTTCTCAAAATACTCAGGTTGTCTTGTACATAAGCTTGTCATTTTCATAAGCAGCTTTGGACATGGGTAAGATCTATGATGGTCCACTGGTGCACTGTCATCCATACTTGCCTTGCAAAATGCTGCAGGGGTAGGATACAGCACCCTGAAAATTTGAATTGAATTAACTTCATTTGAAAATGTTATGCCATATTATTTTACATCTGTAATCAGGGCCGGATTAAGGTGGGTGCTATTGATACTGCAGCATTAGGCCCATTCCTGAAACAGGCCCAGATGAAAACAGACGAGTGAGTGTCGAATGCACATGCACCAATGATGACAAGAAAAAATAGGCCATTTTTGCACTGCAGCATCAGGCCCAATTTCGTCTTAATCTGGCCCTGTCTGTAATGGTGTCTTCTGTGCTGGGTTAATAAGTGGGGTTTTAAAAATAAAAAAAATTATATTACAAAAAATGCATTGTTATTATTATTATTAACAGAATTGTGCCTCCTGTGCTGTCTATACATATGGGCTCCTACCAGGGACACATACAGTATAAGGAATCAATCTAATGAGAGGGAACAGCTATAGAAAAGTTCATAAATGACCTTCATGGAAGTTTCATTAAATTCAATAAAATGTTATCTGGAAGGAGGATACTGGGACCCACTACTGAAGTCCATAAACTGCATGGAGCTGCCCTGTGCTGTCACTCCACACACCCAGTTAAGTGGCAATAGAAACTGGCTCTTAAAATGTGGAACATAACTGGTCTAGTAGGGGAAAGAGACTGAACATCTATGAAGGATGAAAAATACTTCCTAAATATAATCGAACTTGGGCCGAATTGATTCTGGAACCAAATTTCTTCATTAAAGGTGGTCTCTACCTTATGTAATAGACTGTTGTGACTCTTGTGGGTCTGGGTTATAAGTTTCCGGATGGGTGCTATACTGTTGGAGTTTGTTCCAGATGACAAGAGAGCCACTTCAATGTGACTTCAAGTTGCAAGAAAAAAACTTTTGCCGTTGTTTGCATGTATGCATTGAATAACTATTCAGAGATTTATTTGTTTTAGAGACAATATGCTTTGCCTATAGAAATTATTCAGTACCTGGAATTTTCAGTTTACTCTATTGCTAATTTGGCTTTTTTGACACAGTGGCGGTGTGGTAGTGCTACTGCCTCACAGTAAGGAGACCAGGGTTCACATCTCGAGTCTTCCCAGAGAGGAATTTGTATGTTCTCCCCGTGTCTGTGTGGGTTTCCTCTGGGTATTCTAGTTTCCTCCCACTAGCCAAAAACATATAGATTAGGTGAAATGCTGATGCTAAATTAGCCCTGCGACGGACTGGTGCCCTGTCCAGGGTGTATTCCTGCCTTAAGCCTTATGCTAGCTAAGATAGGCTCCAGCCTCCTTGAGCAAAGTCAAAGTGAAAACAGATCTCTGCACACCAGGTGGTCTAAATGAATTAGTAATATAAAACACAAAATAACTGATTGCATAAATATTCACCACTTTAAGTCAGTATTTAGCAGATGCATCTTTGGCAGCCTTTCGCCTGTGCGCACAGTTTCTGTCAGCTTTGCTCATCTGGACACTGTAGTTTTACTCCATTCTTTTTCTTTGTAAAACTGCTCAAAGTCTGTCAGGTTGCATGGAGATCATGAGTGAACAGTCGTTTTCAAGTCCAGCCACAAATTCTCAGGTTGATTGGATTCTGGTGTTTGGCTCAGCCACTCCAGGACATTAACATTGTTATTTTAAAGCCGTTCCTGTGTAGCTTTGTCTTTATGCTTGGGGTCGTCATCTTCTTGGAAAAAAAATCTTCTTTCAAGGTGCAGGTTTCTTGCAGACTGCATTAGGCTTTCTTATGTGTTTTTTGTTTCGTTCATTTTAGTCTTTACCCTCATAAGCCTTCCAGGGCCTGTTGCAGAGAAGCATTTCCACAGCATGATGTTCTCACCACTATGCTTTACAGTGTGAATGGTGCATTTTTGATAAAGTGCAGTGTTCAAACATGGCGTTTAGTCTGATGGCCAAACAGCTCAATTTTGGATTCTTCATACCATAGAACTTTCCTCCAGCTGACTTAGGAATACCCCACGTGCCTTCTGCTGAGATGCCATGTGTGTGTGTGTGTTTTTAACAGTGGCTTTCTTTTTGCCAATCTTCCCTAATAATGTGACTCGTGAAGCATCTGGGAAAGAGTTGTTGTCTTCCCAGTCTCCAGTCTCAACCACTGTGGCTTGTAACTCCTATTGAGTTCTCCAAGGCCTTCTAGTTACCTCCCTCACTAGTCTTCTTCTTCTTGCACAATCACTCATTTTTTGTGGACGGCCTACTCTATGCTGATTTATAGCTGTTTCATTTCTTAATGGTTGATTTACTGGGTCCCCAAGGGATATTCACTGACTTGGAAATTTTCTTGTCTCCATGCACTGACTTCTGCTTTTCAATCACCTTTTCACGGAGCTGCTTCTAGTGTTCTTTTTTCTTCATTGTGTAGATTAGGCCATCTAGTTTGCCCTTCCAGATACAGAAATGCATTTAGACTTCAACCATCTGATACCTCAGACAGGTGATTTCCATTGAACTAATACTTTGATCTTTAAAAACTTATCGACTGCATCACTTAAGATTTAAGTATGTCATAGTAAAGGGGTGAATATTTATACAATCAATTGTGTTTTATATTTGTAGTTAATTTAAACCCCTTAGTAGAGATGTTTTCAGAATGACATTAAAGAGTTTGTTTCTGTTGATTAGCAGAAAAAAACCACATAAAATCCATTGTGATTCAATGTTCTATAACCATAAAATGTGAAACCTTCCAAAGGGTTAAATACTTTATATAGGCATTGTGTGTTCTCCACAACATAGGTCATCAACGTCTGTTACCTTGATGTGTCCATTTGAACATGAATTCAACATATGAAGATGCCACGGTAGCTAAGATCGGCTCTAACTCCTTGCCGCTCTGAACTGGCCTTCCTGCTGTTTTTCTAGCCTGCCTGGGAGTACAGGCCTGATTTATACACAAAGGCCCAATTTTGAGTTTTGTCATCTTGGACATCATAACAAGGCTCCTTAGCCATCAAAAAGTTTTAGTAACCTAAAGATGAAGTCAGCAGCTGAGCCTAATTTTTATTCTATTACAGAAATACTGAACAGTTTCACTGATGACATGAACAATTTGGAAACAATTAAGCCGTCAGCTGATCTGTTACAAACGAACAAACAACTTGGATATATTGATTTTACTCTGATGAAATTTCTGCAGAAATTTCGCAATATTGATCATTAAAGATAAAAAGGCAATTGGCTGAAGTCTCAAATAGCATCTGGAAACTTTGATTTAAAATGTAAAAGGAATGTAGAAAGCTCAACAGTCTTCTCAATGTTTATGTAATGGATAGAGCGATTTCTCTCCAAATCAAGAAGAAATGTAAGAAAAAAAATACTATAATGCCAGAGTTTTCAGGCATCACGCCCAGGTCTTCAGTGTATGCTACCCATGCTGCACTCCCAGAGCCATCAGCTCCAGGGTTTATTTCCATATCTAGCAACCGTCTACAAGGTATACAAGAGCCTTTGCTGGGCCACCTTCTCCAGTGTACTCTGCTATCTCCATCGAACCAGCAGCTCCTCATATCCTGCCACTTCTACAGAGTTACCAATTCTTGTTTGTGCCACTATTTAGGTGATGCCACCTTTTCCAGGTTTACAGTAGCTGCTAGCTCTGCTGAGTTATCTGTGTCTTTTTTTCACTGCTTGTTATGTTACCAGTGTGTATTCCTTGGCTTGTATTTATTTTATTTTACGGTTGTTTTTGTTAACTTTGCATTATTATTAGAGCTGCTGTCCAATTAAGAAAAATAATCACGGTTAATTACATAATTAAAATTGTTAATTGAAATTAACTACATTTTAATCAAAATTTTACTTTTTTTCCTTCGAGCATATTAATATTTTTTTACAAAGCAGAGATAATTTAGTGATTACTTCCAAATACAGAACAGTTTTAATAACCACTTATTAGGCATATTAACTTCTTCCAGTTAGTTTATAATAATAATAATAATAATAATGCATTTTATTTATAGGGGCACTTTACATTCGCAGTAAATCTCAAAGTGCAACATAAAAGATTAAACAAAGGCAAGGCAAGATAAAAACAGAGATAAAACAACAATAATTGTAGCATTCTTGTTAATATGCTTTCCTAAATAGAAAAGTCAGTGTTTTATGCAGCAGAAACAACTGAATAAACAGTGACACACCAATCAGTCTACAGCTCAAAGTAAGTTTTCATTTATTTTAAGCCACCTCACAATGCAAATTAGTCTGACACTTTTCGGTTCTGTCAATAATGCTGTCTTTAAAATGATATGAAGGTAAATTGTTGATTTTCTGATCATTTATTCAGCCAATTGCTGAAATACAGCAGTTTATTTAAAATGGTAGGCTCATGGGATACTCTTTTTTATTAACAACAGACAGAGAAAGCAAATGTTCATTTTGTAATTGCTGACTACTTTTGAGTCTTTCTTAATAAACATTATTATCATATTATTGTTTTTTGCTTTTCTTGAGTCAGAGATCCATGTAGTTCACCTATTCCAGTTTTGAGATTTGGCTGTTTTTTTGTTGTGTAAGCTGCCAAACCCTGCTTCTTTAGTTTTGAAGGAAATATTTACTTTTTTTAAGCCTACTTGGTTTATTTCTAGCCTGTCGGAGTTCAGGCCATTTTTAGATTGAAGCCTGGACTGGTTATATGAAATGGAGTTTCCTCCAAAGCAAAATGGTGTGAGGCTAAGAAAACATTTAATTGAGTAATCCAGAAACCTACCAGGTCTGCCCAGCAAAGGCAACCTTAATCAGTCTGCACCCCAAGGCAACCTGCTGCCTTCAGTTGAAGCAGCCCCAAAAATAAGAAGTTAGCAAAACAACTATAAATATCTCAAAATACCACAAAAGCCCTCACAAGGAGGACAATCACCATCATCAGCCTCTGGCTTGTACACAAAAAGAGCATCAACAAATTTGTATAAGTCTTAGATTTATTACAAGACTGCAAAAAAAAAGCTCAAAAGAACACAATGGACTTGCTGGAAAGGCAAACCACTGTAGACAAAATCCAAATTACAATCCAGAATCAGGATCCTTAAATACAAAGAAAAAATATAATACAACATAGAAAATCTAACAGCAGAGATAGTGATACTTACTTAGATAGATAGATAGATAGATAGATAGATAGATAGATAGATAGATAGATAGATAGATAGATAGATAGATAGATAGATAGATAGATACTTTATTAATCCCAATGGGAAAGTCACATTCTTCAGCAGCAGCATACTGATACAATAAATAATATTAAATTAAAGAATGATAATAATGCAGGTGAAAAACAGACAATAACTATGTATAATGTTAAATGTTAACGTTTACCCACCCCCCCACCCCCCCCGGATGGAATTAAAGAGTCGCATAGTTTGGGGGACTTACACCAATTATTCCCGTTAGGGATAGCCCAAGATGATAGCAGGGTGGTCCCACATCTTGGGACTCGACTTACAAAGAATATGGAACAGCAGGACATTTAAATCATTCAAAATTAACAAAAACTACAATAAAACAGAATACAAATAGTTGCCACCCAATACATGACAAGGAAATCAGTGCAAAGCTTGTGAATGTTGCTGCCAGGCTCCTGCTGCCCCTGCAGCCCTAATCATGAGATTTTAAAAATGAACTGATGTATAGAACATTTATGTGGACTTTATCTTCAGTGCTTTTTCATTTGTCACTTTATGTCCTCATTTAAGAACTCAATGACTTCAACATTGTTTACTCCCTTCATAATTTTAAAAAGCAGAATCTCATTTGAAATAACAGTTTCATCTCAACACATATTGCATAATTGTGAAATAAGTCTGGCAGCTCATCATCTTTGGATATGTGCTATGGAGAACAGATCCATATGGGTTTCTTCTGTGGAGTCCAGCATCTTCTTGCTGTCCAAACACATGCTGCTGAGTCCATTGCCATTGTTAAATTGCTCCAGCGTGTGCGCTATGTGGCACACTGGAATATTTTACAGCATTGATGCTCAGATTGGCTCGCACTCCATGCAGCACATAAGGACAATTACTGAATGCAGACAGAATAAATGACTATAGCAATAGAGGCTGGAAATTTCTAAACTAAAACTAAATATGTGTTACAGCATGTTGTTTGATCAGAGGATATCTGGCGAGTAGCAGCAAGGCTCCTGTGCTCCAGTAAACGTTTCATTGTGACCACAATCAGATTGACAATGGATTCTGTAATACAGTACAAGGCAGAGCAGCTGATATTGATGGAAAATATATCAGTCTTCTTAATTCAATACAGTTTGCGGTGGAGTCATTTAGGGCAAGTAGCACAGTGTCCTCCATCTAATAAGAGAAAAAATGGTGAAAAATGAAATAAGTAGTAAAATTGTAAAAATTCTTTCTAACCTAGCAAATGCTGCAGGACAATGAGCACTCACACCACTAGATTAACAGAGAGTTTCCACAGATCATCAGTGTTACATCCTAGGTACCATAACATTTAAAGGGAATGTCAGTATTAAAGTTATACATGTTCAAGAACACAACTGACAATGAGGCATCCTTCTTCATTTTATAACCTTATAGAACGCACTATTTTTTAATAAACCCAGGTGTTTGATGTCTTGGGTTTCAGTCTTTCACATTTTTTAATTTACTGTTGACACATTTTTTTGTTGTTTGCAGTGCCTGGCCTTCAATTTTCAAATATACATACATTTTAAGATTGTGGAAGGAACCAGAATGTAATGAGCCTACTTGGTTAGCTATGAAAATGAATCTTGCTGAAACTCCAGCTTTACTCTGTGTTTCTGTCATTACTTATCACCATTTTATCAGTCATCTAGTGGTAAAACACTCACAATTAATACAGTATAAGAATATGGTAAGGTGTATTGAGACACCTTAAAGCTAAGATGTTATTGTTAGTTGCTTCCATGTGTTCTAAATTGTATACATATATCATTCTGAGTAACACCTGATGAGACAACATAGGGGATTGTCATGAAAACTCTATTGTGACGTCTTACATCACATCGTTCACTTCATGTCTTACCTTAATTAGTTGGATGGATCCTAAGTCAAAGGAAAGGGGTGCATTATTATACTTAAAATTACAAGGCCCAAAGCATTATTAGAATTTGAGAAAAAATATAAATATTGTTACTCACTCCACCTTTTTTGATGTCTCCATATATACACTGCTGGTCAAAAGTTTTAGAACACCTCAGTTTTTGAAGTTTTTCTTCAAATGTAATCAGCTGAAATGCAATGAATGACCCAAATATGGTGAAAAGGTAAGGAGTAAACTGCCAAATGTATAAATTTAAAGTTTAGGTTAGCAAAAACTGAAAAAAATTTAATTTTAGAATATTAAAAATGGGCCTTATATGCTTATCTACTCCATATATATAAAATCCTAAGCCTAAAAGTGCAACGATTTTGTGCAATGATTTTATGTAACGTTTTTATGTGACATTTTTTGTCACACATTGAATCGGGCTTATTTTAAAACCTACATATATATATATGTTTGGTATCATTCTTTTCAGAATTTATTGGACTTTAATGTGATGTTGTTAGATTTTCAGATTCTTGTTCCATTTTTAAATTATAATCTAAAAAATATCAAGAACTCACATTCCGCGAGATGAGACTTAACCAAAAATGCCAAGAGATTTAACCACACCCGGGGCCGGACATAAAAGACAAAGAGTAGGACAGCTGCTGTACAGGCTTTTAAATGTTCGAAGTGCTGTGCGAGATGCAGATCACGTGGCACGGCAGCAGCAGCAATCTAGCAGCTGATCGAGCAAAGAGAAGGTAAAAAAAAACTGTATTTGTTTCCCATTGTATCACCATTTAAGGGGGGTTTCAGAGGAGTGACCATGTCTCCTTTAGGTGCATTCAGCCCCCCTCTTCACAACGTGAGTCTCAGACTGCCTGCAACGGGGGGTTGGGTGCCAAAGACACCATGGGGGCTTGCTCCCCTAGTTTTGTATAATTTCTTTCATAAGCACACTGTCGCAGAGTCATTAATAAGATGATTTGCTGTGCTACCCGTTTAAGACAAGTTGAAATCTAAGTAATCAATGTAGACTTCTGTGTAGACCTCACCATGGTATGCATGTGTCTCTGTTATATGCCATTTGGTATGGGATTCATTAAAGCATTGTTAATGTTTGGTGATGTGCCATCTTTTGGAATGAGAGAGGCATAGCAACTGGATGGCCACACAGACAGTGTTTTATTAAGGTGGATTTTCAATACAACACAAGATGCAAAAAGTAATTACAGTACAAGATGAAGCAGCAGAACCTAATGGTAAATTCATCAGTCTTCATAGAATGCCTTTAACCTGTTGTCACCAAGCATTTTATACTCCCAGAAAAACTCCCATTTTATACTTGTAGAAAAGCCCAATAAAGTGCAAGACAATATGGCAGAATGGAGGCTGAAACAGCCAACCTTTATTGAATATGTTGTACCTTTTGCTTTGAGTGCAAGTATTTTAGAGTTGGATAAGCAGAACTCAGCAAATTCGTTATTGGATTGGTCTACTCTCCCACCCTAAATTAAACACACATAGAAAGACACACACAGAGACCCTATCAATTTAGGTGCTGTTTAGAGTGATGCCTACAATGCCTGTCACTACTCAGTACTCGACACAGGGACTCACTATCTTCAGCGTGAACGACATGTGGATGTCCCTGGATAAAACCCAGACCTAAGTGTTACTTTTCCTAGGCACATGAAGGCTGATACACCCTTTGGTTATATGCCACTTACCAACCAAAGATGTCTTTCTTCTACAGCACTGTTCTTCAATTGGATCATCCTCCTCAGCCTGATAACCTTGTACGAAAATATGGTGGTTATCTGCCCTACATGATGTGCCCTGTATTTACTTTTTTACTTCAGTCACTCAAGATATTAAGACAAAGTACAGAAATTTAAAAGCAATGTGGTATTTATTAAAATAAAATAAATGAAATAGAAGAAAATATAAATAGATGGCAAAGTCAGGATGCATAATGAATTAGAAAGCAATGTCAAAAGAGAATGTTGTCTTGAATGGCTTTTAGATTCAGCAGTCAGTCATTTTTCAGCAGGGTCTCCAGATGATGGGTTGGGTAGGAGACAGGGAGACCAAACGTATTGGCAGTTCTTTGGTTTCCTATCACATTTATGGATCAATGGAGTGTCGTGGTGACTCTTCTGATCCAATGACCCATCTTGTTTTGCTATAACTCAGTCCTTCAGTGCAGCCCTCCCTCTTTAACTAGCCTACTTTTTGTTCCTGTTAGAATTTTCTTCAATTTCAAAGGATGTACAAATGTAGATAGATAAACAAGAATGAAAGGTTGAAATAGGTCATAAAATGCTGGCAAAGAAAGGATCCACAGATGTGATTAGGCCCAAAATTGCCTTCAAGTGTCCTAAAGCAGTTCATCATTTTTGTCTGAGCAAAAGATTGCTACTTGCTTTTTAACTCTTTGAGGGCTGAATATTTTTTTAAAAACACATAGTTTTCTGAAAAGCAATGGCTTCACACAGAAAACAACAGTTTGCCAAGAATATGCGTGATGCTTGCTGCCAGGCCGTCTTCACGTGGCTGGGGCAGCAGCTGCGGTCACTGTTGCAGTACACTGCTATCTGGTTTCTACCTCTTATCATTGTTAAGTAGCAGTCCTCCCTGGCGACCATTGCCATAGGCGTGTCAGCTACCTGAACCTGTTCAGCACCATGATAAGCTGGGGACCAGTCAGCTGAAGCTGAAACCTCACATTCGTTTTCAGTTGCTTGTATCAAAATCAGAGTCCAACAAGTCACAGTCCAATTCAGAGAGAATAGGAAAAATGTCGTCCACGGAGTTCGCTTTGATCTCTTGCCAGATGTCAGTGCCATTTTTGCCGTTGTTTGTGCCTTGCTACTCACAGGAGCGCAGGAAATCTCGGTCAAAACCAATAAAGCTAACTTTCCTTCTAGCAACAAGAGTCCAACTAAAACATAACGGTTGGTTTTCACAATTTACAGTTGATTACCATCGTCAACTCCTCCTTTTGACAAAAGTCGACATCAGCCCTGAAAGAGTTGATATACATACTGTCTGTAGTTCTAAAATGATGATTTTATCCCTCTAAAACAACATTAAAATACTTGATGTAATACAAGTTGAAGCTGCATATATTTATGGTAAATCTACCAATCTTCATTTTACATGGTGAATTTAAGTACAACTGTAGGTTATATATACCCGATACATTTAAACCACTTCACTAGCCCGGTGTGTGTTTGAGTCTGCCCTGAGTTGGACTGGCACCCCATCCAGGACAATGTTCAGTGCTGCATTTGCTGCCTGTGACACTGAAAAGGATACGCAAATTACAAAATGGATGGATGGACATTTGATATTGTTATTAGAAATGAAGCTTTTACAGTATTCATTGGAGAAGGTGTTTCAGAGTATATAATAAAGGTGAATAAACTTGTTACAGACACAAATTATCCTCATCTAGTTTTCTTTGAATAACATTAAAAAATCAATTTTGATTACATCTGAATCTGTAAAACTGTCAGATATCTCACTCCCTGTGTCTTCTCATGCCAAAAAATAATAATAATAATATTGTGAACGAGGTTGGAAACATTACGTAAACACTTCACAAACTAATGTAATTATGTCTTTGGATATTTGTGGCTGTGAGTGCTTTGCTTCTTTAGTAGCAAGCCCCCTAACCATGTGATCCTGGAATCAAATTGTTTTTCCGGTCCTAAATGGAATTTGATGCAGCTAGAATGCTTGTCTGCATAAACCATGTATGTGATCATAATTCAGTAATAAGAAACACCATTTAAAATGTAAAAAAACAAGTATTTTAAGTCATTCATCAATTATTCAGTGAGGCTTAAATTAAAACCCCTACATAATTTAGGAACCAGAATCATTTATTATTGCAGAACCAAAAAAATAAATAGACTTCAAGAGGAAACTCTGAACACAGAGAAGAAAGAAACTGTCCCTGAAGTTCACCGACTGCTTTTTGCTCTCCCGGCCGCCAGCCCACCATCAATGGCTGTACCTCATCCTTTGAAATTCTGCACAGTTCCTCAGACCACAGCTTGGTTTGGCAAATGTTTCACTAAGCTGCAAAATATCACGCCACCAAAGTGGCCACCACATCTGATTCCAGTCAGAATCCTTCTCTGTTCTCCCCATGATATTGCTGAGCGATGCTCATTAGTGTCATGAGGACTGTGTTTGAAAGCTTTTGGGAATATTATTAATCTTTTTTTTAAAATAAGAACATACAGTACTGTAGCTCAAAAAATAGATCTATAGTAATATACACTTGGCAATGTACACAAGCTGTTCTCCATACGTCTTCACACTTTTTAATGGTAGCCAAGCAAAACTCCCTGCTACTCTAAAAAAAGGTAGGATCCTAATTCTATGGCAATATTGTGGTGACATTTTTCAATTTTACATACATATGAAAAAGACCCCCCAGCCGACCACCATCACCACAAAACATTTTTTTTCTTATAAACCATTGCACCAGCTGAGAAGCAGGCCCTCCAGTGATTCACAAATCATAATGGACTTTTTACTGAACACACTTTCTGAATTTAGTCCCTTCTTTCTGGAACCCTTTTCCTTTGCCTGAGCAAACATTCATATGCAGGCCAGTGGTTACAGAAAGACTTTCTTTTTGATGCTCAGCCTGATTGGTCAAGGTCTTTATATCAGCCATTGTAAACGTGAAATGCACAGTTTAGCCTAAATGTCCAGGGCTTTGCAGAGTATGGAGTATATAATACAGTATAATTAAAAGCAGACACCCTGGATGGGTTCTGGACCCTCACCTGTCCAGAAAGCCAATATAATGGAGAGGCTGAGAGAGATGATCAAACAAGACTATATTCACTCCAGACATGCTAGATGGCAGCATCCCTTGGGCTTAGGTACCCATTCAGAGGGAATGCTGGGAAATGTTGTCCCTTTGGATTCTATGGAACCACTAGGAGGTGCTTTAGGGATTTACACTCCCTTCTTCTTAGGACAGCTGCAAGACCCAGTAATGCTTCCAACCATGTCCTGGCACCAGATAGATAAAAAAAAGTTGCTCTGTCAAACAAAACTCACCTGGGAGGAGTGGAGGAAGAGAGAGAAGAAGAAAAAGGATTGTAGTGTGCTTGTGCAATTTGGGGAAGAAACCTGTTAAAGGTATTTCTGTTATAATAAACCTTTCATTGGAATCTGGACTTCTGCCTATGTGGTTGTGTCTGGGATTTGGGATGCAATGATGCTCCCTACAGGTTACAAGGTTATTTCTTAGGGACAGTCCTCAGCATAAAAGGAGCTATATAATATAAATATTTATAGATTTAATGAAGTGTACTGCCACCCTGTCTTCATCTTGTTCCTGCCTTATACCCAGTGCTGCTGAGATGGGCTCATGCTCCCACAACCCTTAAATGGATGAAGTGAACATGCACTATGTAAAGTAGTATACATAATAGAATTATGATTATTATAGCATTAATAACTTTGTGAAAGTATTCAACATCAAGTAATAAAATTGTTACTGCCTGCATGTGTGTGTCTGGTCTTTCTGAGCAATCTGATTGGTCAGTTTGGCTTCAGTCTGACTGATCAGTTTGCTTTGGTGGCTCAGTGGTAGGGATGATGACATGTTTAGGGTGCAAAGCTCAAATTCATAATTGTGACTATTTTTTATTTTTTTAATGAAAAAAATTAAAATAAAGTATTTCAGCAACAACAAACTGAGTAATGTATTAAGCGATGTTGAGTTGCAAAATACTAACGAGGCGCAACCCGAATCACTTTCAAAGATGGGAAGAATTGAATGATGTTTCTGAGACCGACCCTTCTTTCAACGAGGACTAAACACCCAAACTGAGTCACCTGGGCAGAAGGGGCGACTTCGAGTCTGCAAATCATAGTGCCGTTTTTGGGCGAGCCTGGCTTCGCACAGATGATGACGAGCAAATTCATAGGCCATATCGAGTTAGTCCTGGAGGCCATGAGCATATTCAGGGCTGACTGGAGTCTCACAGGATTCTGGCGCTCACCCATACAGCAATGAAGCAGGCGTCCGTAACTCGCGTCCCAACATCAGAAGGGCAGGGGTACAGTGAGTCACTTCTTGAAGTGTCGTTCGGCATGCTGGGAAGATCAAGGGCAGTTTCTGGTCCCAATCACTTTGGTGATGGCTGGTGGCCATAGCCAGCTGGGTAGTAAGTGTCCGAATAAACCGCTCCGCCAGCCCATCACTCTGGGGATGCAGGGGCGTAGTGCGAGTCTTCCGAATCTGTAACTGTTCATAAACCAGCTGAAACACTCTGCTCCAGGATGTCAAAACAACTGAACATACCCCCAATTAGAGCTTCCGCGACTGTCTCAGCTTCCTGATCAGGAAGCAGGGGAAGGGCCCCACAACATCAATTCCCACCCTCTCCATGGGCATGCCTATTCTGTATTGATGCAACAGGGCCATAAATTGTCCAGAAGGCCCCTTCTTAGCAGCACACGTGTCGCATCGGCAGCAGTAGTCCTCCACGTCAATTCGACACCTCACCCAATAGAAACCCTGCCGCAGACGTCCCACTGTCTTTGTTACTCCAAAGTGGCCTGACCCAGCAACCCCATAAACACACTCCAATACCTACATTCGAATCTTCTGGGGAACAACTACCTGCCAATTTACCTCTCCTGTTGCTGGGTTACGCCATCGTCGTTGTAAAATCCCTTTATGCAACTGCAAACTGTCCCATTAGGACCGTAGGCCCTTTTCTGCAGCCCCTTCGGGAGCCACCTCTTCCCAGGTTGGTCTGTGTCCCGCTTCCATCCACCCACAGACTCGCTGTATCTTCCAGAACTTTCAGCGTCTCTCCTTCTAAAGCCACCACCAACTGTATTACTTGCTCTCTTGGGGACCAACCATTCACAGCAGCTATATCTTCAAACCATGCATAATAAGTCTCCCATGGTCCAGTACCATCAGAACGACCAGGCTTTAACTTAGGTAGCATTACTGGTGTAGCTGTCTCTGCACTCAGCGCAATAGCACTTGTCGTAGCCACTGGCCCCAGACCTCTTGTAGTCTCAGCCGAGGCATAGTTCGAAAGTTCTTCCATCTTGACATCCAGTACGTCGGGCGGTGGTTCTGGCCAATCTTCCCCGTCCATCCTCGAACCTAGTTCGCCTACTCCGTTAATCCCACTTCTGAGCACCAGTGTAGCGACCTCCGCGTCAGGCTCGAAAAGAGAAGAAGTAAAAAAACAGACAGACGTAGTAAAGTCTCACCAAAAAGTTTTTACTTGAACAATCAGAAAAAAGTACGCCAACCTCGTAACCCCAAACACACCTCCTTTTGAGCACCCTCTCCAACCCCGCCCACACCCCCCCCCTTACTGCCTCAATCAATACCCCGCTGTCAGTCTTCCGTGCTGTACTCCACCCTCCCTCAATCGGACCTAACAGTCAGTTAAAAGAAAAAAAAAAAGGTTTCAACCTGGCTGGGATGCTACACTATCATAAAAATATAGGAAATAACAAAAGACTAATAGAAGGAGTACTAATCTCATTCAAGCCCTTTAAACAACCAGGTAATCTGCCTGCATTCATTTTGTAAAATGAGAGCAGGAATAAATAGTGAAAATAAATTCAAATTTTCATTAACATATTTTAAAAGGCTATGTACAACTCCCAGGATCCAACACTATACCTTAATAAAGAAAAATGTATCACTAATTTATCCAAAGCAATTTACAAAAGATCTTAACCTAATCAAGCAATCATCAGTCTGGGGGACTATTTAGGAACAAATGTTACATGGCAAAATTACAAATTTGAATTTCACTATAAGCCATATAACAAGCCATTAAAGCCCATGTTTCTTTTTCTTCTTGTTTTTATTAAAAATGTGGAAGAACTTTCTTACACAAATAACTTATTGAGCAATTGAAGGGAACTGAAATTCATTGAATGTTGAAAGTTCTACAGCCTAGAAATCTCTGTAATTGTTCAGGCATTGTTAGTTAATTCAAAGAAGTAACAAGTTAAAACTCCTTATATATACTAAAGCTGCATTAATACAGTCCTGATCAAAAGTTTAAGACCACTTGAAAAATGGCAAAAAATCATATTTTGCATGGTTGGATCTTAACAAGGTTCCAAGTAGAGCTTCAACATGCAACAAGAAGAAATGGGAGTGAGACAAAACATTTGTTGAGCATGCAATTTAATGAAAACAACGATTAAACTGAAACAGGCTGTTTTACAGCTGATCAAAAGTATAGGACCACACCTCCAAAAAAACCCGTAAACCCCCCCAAAACAGAAATCAAACTTCCAAACATGAACTCAGTACTGAGTAGCTCCACCGTTATTGTTGATCACTTCAAAAATTCATTGCGGCATGCTTGATGCAAGCGTTTCCATGAGGTGAGTGGGAACATTTCTCCAAGTGGTGAAGACGGCCGCACAAAGGGCATCAACTGTCTGGAACTGTTGTCCATTTTTGTAAACTTCCCTTGCCATCCATCCCCAAAGGTTTAGATCAGGGGAACAAGCAGGATGGGCCAAAAGAGTGATGTTATTGTCCTGGAAGAAGTCCCTTGTCCTGCGGGCATTGTGTACTGTAGCGTTGTCCTGTTGAAAAACCCAGTCGTTACCACACAGACGAGGGCCCTCAGTATTGAGGAATGCTCTCTGCAACATCTGGACATAGCCAGCGGCCGTTTGACGCCCCTGCACTTCCTGAAGCTCCATTGTTCCACTGAAGGAAAAAGCACCCCAGACCATTATGGCGCCCTCTCCACTGTGACGTGTAGAAAACATCTCAGGTGGGATCTGCTTGTCATGCCAGTAACGTTGGAAACCATCAGGACCATCAAGGTTAAATTTTTTCTCATCAGAGAATAAAAATTTCTCCAACTTTGAATGTGCCATGTTTTGTGCTCTCTTGCAAAGTCCAAACAAGCAGTTCTGTGGCGTTCAAAGAGACAAGGTCTTTGAAGACGTTTTTTGTTTTTGAAGCCCTTCAGTCTCAGATGCCGTCTAATGGTTATGGGGCTGCAGTCAGCACCAGTAACGGCCTTAATTTGGGTCGAGGATCGTCCAGTGTCTTGACGGACAACCAATTGGATCCTCGGGCTCAGTGCTGGTGAAATTTTTTTGGGTCTTCCACTTGACTTTTTTATTCCATAACCCTCAGGATCATTTAAGAAATTACAAATGACTGTCTTACTGTCTTACTGCGTCCCACCTCAGCAGCGATGGCATGCTATGAGAGACCCTGCTTATGCAGTTCAACAACCCGACCACGTTCAAAAAGGGAGAGTTTTTTTGCCTTTGCCATCAGAACGTGTGACTACCTGACAGAAAATGACAATGAATCCACATCTTTGCACAGATTTGGCCTTTTAAAGGCATGTGGTCCTATACTTTTGATCAGCTGTAAAACAGCCTGTTTCAGTTTAATCGTTGTTTTCATTAAATTGCATGCTCAACAAATGTTTTGTCTCACTCCCATTTCTTCTTGTTGCATGTTGAAGCTCTACTTGGAACCTTGTTAAGATCCAACCATGCAAAGTATGATTTTTTCCCATTTTTCAAGTGGTCTTAAACTTTTGATCAGGACTGTACATGCTTTCCACTTGTATTACAATGTAATAATATCAAATTCTCCAATCAAATTTATTCAAATTAGGGTTAGTGTCTGCCCTGACAGCAATAGAACACAAAGCAGAATCCAACTCCAGACATGAATCAATCAAACGTAGGGCCAACATGGCCACACAGCCAAACCTGCTCTCACAAAACTGTACTACTGGAGAACAATCCATATTCATTGAGCCTCCTATATATGGTTATACTACAAGTTATTGTTTTCTCAATGTGTGTTAAACGAAACAGACTGCTAGCTTTTTGTCATCGGATTATCATGTGCTTGCATCTCTCAAAGCTTCTTTTTGACTTTCACCAGATACTATAAGATGAAAGGAAAAACTGGATACATAACTTGCTTGTCTTCTGGTTAAATGCACCATTTTCTGAGGCTAGACAAAAGCTTGTATGAAGCTGAACTCTGTGTTGATAAGTGGGATGTCTGTCTGGGAAAAAAAGAAGCTCCTGGGATTTATGTTTTGCTGCTGTGTTCATTTTAAAGGAAACATTGCAGATATGTTTTGACTTCTCTATGAAATTCAGGCTTCCCAAACCTGAATGCAATTGAAAAGAGAATGTTTATACCACCTTTCTATGACTGGCTCAAGCCTTGAACCCAGTGCTGCTGGGATAGGCTCCTACCTCCCCCTTGTCCCAGAATTAGAATAAATGGATTTGAGAATGCATGTATGTGTTTATGTATTTAAAGAATGTATTTTAAATTCACCATTACCTTATTGTCTTCCAACATAGTCATACTGTCAAAGATTACTAAAGTAATATTCATATTAACACCACTCTGAGTCAATAAAAATCATGTGATAAATGAAAAACAGCACCTTGACACAGGAAGTTCAGTATCATTCATCCTGGAAGATGCTAACTGAAGCATTGATGTTAAGACCTGAAGCACTTTGTTATGAGGAAGCTCTTCTTCGTCTATTATTTTGACATTTTGCTCTTCAGCTTTTTCCAATTATAGAGTCATAGCTGGATCCCCTACACCTTTTTACATTTATGTCCAGTTTATTCACAACAGGTACTCATAAAGAAACAAGTTTCAAGTCAAATTAAATTTCAGGTTTAGGTGTTTTTTTCAAGTGTACATACCACAGTGAGATTCTTACTTACATGTCTATCAGGCTAGTGACAGTCCTAGTGTAACACCAACAATAAACGCAACACCATACAGTAAATACAACATCAAATGATAGATGTATAAAGCCCACATTATGTACTGCCATCAACAATGAAATTCAAACAAACTCCAAGGACTTAATCTACATTTAATCACTTGTAAAACAGAAGACCAAGAAAGGTAAAGATCTGGAGAGCACCACACTGGGTGAACCCTGTATAGTAAATGCCAGCGTGTTAAACAAGTGCAGAAACATCTCTGCAGACAATATCTCTAGACTGAAGTCAAACATCTGAATATGTATGTCTTCAACCACAAGGGGAAGGTCCAGAAGGGTGGACAACAGAAGTAACGTCAGCATTGGAGTGGTGGTTAGGATTCTGTTCTGCAGAGAGAAGTCATTAAACCACAGCGCCATCCCTTGGTTCAGCAGGATAATACCATCACCTGATCCCTTAAGTTGTCCCCATGCACACACGCGTGACACATAAGTGACTTCATTTAATGTGCCAGGGGACTAAAACCCACACCAAATATCACTCTGTTTGAATAATAATGAAAAATGTATTTAATTCTTAAATGTTTCCTTTATCAAAGGTCACCTCCATAATAAGTGATGCATTACAATTATTTACATGCACATTTCTTTAATTAGAGAACAGTCAAGTTAAGTGACTTGCTCAGGGTGACACTGTGAAATGGAGACAAGTGTTGAATCAACAAAGATTTTTTACACAGTTTTTAGTAACTACACCATGCCTACCAAAAATGATAAAATGACCAAACATTGCTAAAATGGGAGGGGTTCTGTCTAAAAGAACAAACTGAAAACAACAGTAGCTACATACCTCAATATAAGAGGTTTTGTTAAAATCTATATTAATATTAGATGGGTCTACCTGGGTTAAAATTGTGACATTTCAAGTGTTGAACCAGTCAGTTCTCTAACATACAATAACGATTCACGTGGATTTTTAGGCACCAATTCTCTTTTGCACCCAATTTAAATATGTGCTGCTGCTCAGTATGCAATCCACTGCTAGATTTATATCCACTGATAGCCCAACTCAGTTATTGCTATGTGCAAAAAGCCCACCTTCCTCCTCCCAAACCTCTTCTTCCTCAAAATTCTGATAAACTTTTATTATAGCCACATATCTGCCGCACGACTCCAAAACGCAGCTTCTTAAATGGATATGCTAAGGCATAGTAAAATCTTATACAAGGAGCAGGTAGGTCAACCCTATTTATAATTTTACTTCAACTTTGTAATTATTTAAGCAATGTACTTAAAATGTTAAAGGCCAAAAGTAAATTATTCACTAGGACTGTATTCTCCAAACACCTGAATGAATATAACCCATAAAAATTATGGATCTTAATAGCATGACTGGATATTTTATTTATCTATGGATGTTTAATTCAGCAAAATAACTCCCAGGTGTTTACAAGAGCTCTTCTTTATTGACATCAAGGTTCATCTTCCATGTTCAGATTTTTTTTTGTCATATTATTATGATTATTATTCATTCATCTATTTTCTGATAGTCTTATTCAGATCTGTGTCTTGGGGGCTGGAGCCTGTGCTAGCTGTACTGCATCTAATATGGGAGCAAACTCTCCACTGAAGCGTGCATTTACACACATGCCCACACACACTCGTGCAGGGCCAATTTCGAGTCATCATTCAGCTTAACCCGAATTTAGGGTAATGGAGAGAATTTGTAAGCTCCACTGATGCAATGACCTGGCTTTAGATCAGATAGCTATAATTATTGTTTCATTTTTGCATTTAAGTGCACATGGGCCCAGAACACCATGCTTCAAGAATGAAGTTAATACTCTTACATGGTTTCAAAAAAAGATAATAATAATAATAATTCATTACATTTATATAGCGCTTTTCTCAGTACTCAAAGCGCTATCCACACAGGGAGGAACCGGGAAGCGAACCCACAAGATGTGAATAAATAAGCTTCATTGACACTTTTAAGGAGAAATAAGTTAAAGTAGATTTTCCAATAGTTCATGCTTGGACTGAATGGACTACTTATGCAAGAAAATGTGGGCAGCAGTCAGTTGGAAAAGTACAAAAGGAAAGAGAAAAACACTTGTACTTCGCAGAGGCACTCTAAACAGTTGACCCTGTTTCACATTTTAAGATTTTCAGTTACAATGCTGAAAACCCCACTTCTAGCCAAGTCATCTCATAAATATTTCAAAAAGAGACTCTTGCTCTCCATACCTGTCACAGAAATGGACATATCGGACTGGCTTTTTGAAAGAGCCTGCTGGTTTTTTATTACGCCCAGATAAAGAATGATATCTGCCCATTCATTCATCCATCCATCCTCCTAAGTAATATATCCAGTCCAATTAGTCTGTCCCAGCAGCACTGGGTGCAAGATCAGCAACAAGCCTGGAAAGGTCACCAGCTCATCCAATTTAACAGTCAAACACAACCACAATTAATTTAGCCAGTTTCAGGTCACCATGTAATTTAACAGGTTCACCATTAGGATGTTGAAGAACAAGCAAAGCACCCAAAGGAAACCCCACACAAAAGACGAGCCAGGTACCACACATTTGATAGCAACACACCAAATAAAGTAGCTCTAAACTAAACTAAAGTTCTTTTAACACAAAAAAGGGTACATCAAATCAGCTGTCTCTTGGTTTTGCCTCTTACACATACTGTATCGCATTTAATGTTCCACAAACGACATATGGCTGCGAGGCAAAGAATTGTTTTCTTTCAAAGCCAAGTGAATGTCAGTCCCTGACTAATAATATTAGTCTGAACTATTTTCTACCAAAATGACAGCAAACAGAGCCATTATTACTGTTTTGGGTTGGGCAATTGTGTATTTTGAAGTTTAACAGGCAGTCATGGGATAAAGGTCTCAAGATTATCCTTAAAGTTTTTCTTCTGTTAAAGCTCCAGGGTATCAACCATTGATTCTTGTGGTAATCATCTCCAGATCACTGTAGCACTGAAAATGATACGAATCTGCTGCTCCACTCTTCGAATTCTCCTTGTTTTCAGCGCATTTTGATAAGGTCAAATTCAAATGTATGACCTGTAGACAACTAATCCTGTGTACCGCATGCCAATTTCCAGCTTTGGATTCTGCTTTGACTCCTCCAAAATACTTTCATCATGGATGAGATGGGGGAGGGTTTGGCTTAAAAAGAAAAGGCATTAAAGTTTCAACACTTACCTCCAAATCTCAGTTATTTGAGTTCATTGAAAGCCACTAACACTTTAAAGTGCAAAACAATGCTTAAATAATTAAGAAGTTATGTCATTAATATCAAGAGCTACAGTATAGTATAAGCAAGTGGTATGCCAATTAAAATTTCTAGTGCTTTCTAAATTAATCACTTCAAACAAACTGTAAGAACATTACAATCTGTTATAAGATCAATTATTTTTTTACAAAAAGTGAATTACAGAATGTTTGGAACACTTGAAGCTACATATTATTTCAAACATTGAGGCAAAGATTCATTGAAGTTTGTTGTTCCCTTTATTTCTGCCTCCTGGTGTTCTCAAGGAAAAATGTAATGTCGAAGTATGACAAGCCACGGATGTCCCTCCTTAAATGCGTACACATATTACAGGCTACCCACTGTTGGGCATTAATATATATTTTTTGTGTTTTATGTTTTTTGTTAATTATGAATTATTACTTGTCATATTTTTATGTTTTTTCTGTTATTTTAGTAATTAAGCACTATGCCTTTAACTGTCCTTTTGTTCCATGTGTTTAGTGGGTGAAGCCAAAAGAGGTGGGCCACCAAGGTGGTGAGTTCTCCTTTGGCCTTTATAAGGAGAGGATAACTTATCGTCTATGGGGGAGGAGTGAAAGCTTTAGATTCATCAAAAATTTCGATCTGCAGTTTTGGACGGATCTCAACGTTTTAGGGTTCGCTAATAATGAAAATTTTGACATCACAGTGTTGAGTATATGTGTGTGCCTGTGTGTCACAGTTGCTTGAGGGTGATCTAGAGCTGAAATGGCTGGATGGAAAAATACCAACCTCGAAACTTAAGCCTGTTATGAGATGACGATGTGCTGATTAGTTTTTGAGCCAAATCGTGCAAGAGAAAGAGGCACTCTAGAGGAACCCTCAAATAATGTACAACTGTAATTCTGCAATTAATCATGAATTTTTCTAGTCAATTGCTATTGTAATGATCAATTTTATGATCAGAAAGATCAGCATCAGAGCGGTAAATACAGTGCATCCAGAAAGTATTCACAGCGCATCACTTTTTCCACATTTTGTTATGTTACAGCCTTATTCCAAAATGGATTATATTCATTTTTTTCCTCAGAATTCTGCACACAACACCCCATAATGACAACGTGAAAAAAGTTTACTTGAGGTTTTTGCAAATTTATTAAAAATAAAAAAACTGAGAAATCACATGTACATAAGTATTCACAGCCTTTGCTCAATACTTTGTCGATGCACCTTTGGCAGCAATTACAGCCTCAAGTCTTTTTGAATATGATGCCACAAGCTTGGCACACCTATCCTTGGCCAGTTTCGCCCATTCCTCTTTGCAGCACCTCTCAAGCTCCATCAGGTTGGATAGGAAGCGTCGGTGGACAACCATTTTAAGATCTCTCCAGAGATGTTCAATCGGATTCAAGTCTGGGCTCTGGCTGGGCCACTCAAGGACATTCACAGAGTTGTCCTGAAGCCACTCCTTTGATATCTTGGCTGTGTGCTTAGGGTCGTTGTCCTGCTGAAAGATGAACCGTCGCCCCAGTCTGAGGTCAAGAGCGCTCTGGAGCAGGTTTTCATCCAGGATGTCTCTGAACATTGCTGCAGTCATTTTTCCCTTTATCCTGACTAGTCTCCCAGTTCCTGCCGCTGAAAAACATCCCCACAGCATGATGTTGCCACCACCATGCTTCACTGTAGGGATGGTGCCAGGTTTCCTCCAAACGTGACGCCTGGCATTCACACCAAAGAGTTCAATCTTTGTCTCATCAGACCAGAGAATTTTCTTTCTCATGGTCTGAGAGTCCTTCAGGTGCCTTTTGGCAAACTCCAGGCAGGCTGCCATGTGCCTTTTACTAAGGAGTGGCTTCCGTCTGGCCACTCTACCATACAGGCCTGATTGGTGGATTGCTGCAGAGATGGTTGTCCTTCTGGAAAGTTCTCCTCTCTCCACAGAGGACCTCTGGAGCTCTGACAGAGTGACCATCGGGTTCTTGGTCACCTCCCTGACTAAGGCCCTTCTTCCCCAATCGCTCAGTTTAGATGGCCGGCCAGCTCTAGGAAGAGTCCTGGTGGTTTCGAACTTCTTCCACTTACGGATGATGGAGGCCACTGTGCTCATTGGGACCTTCAAAGCAGCAGAAATATTTCTGTAACCTTCCCCAGATTTGTGCCTCGAGACAATCCTGTCTCGGAGGTCTACAGACAATTCCTTTGACTTCATGCTTGGTTTGTGCTCTGACATGAACTGTCAACTGTGTGACCTTATATAGACAGGTGTGTGCCTTTCCAAATCATGTCCAATCAACTGAATTTACCACAGGTGGACTCCAATTAAGCTGCAGAAACATCTCAAGGATGATCAGGGGAAACAGGATGCACCTGAGCTCAATTTCGAGCTTCATGGCAAAGGCTGTGAATACTTATGTACATGCGCTTTCTCAATTTTTTTATTTTTAATAAATTTGCAAAAACTTCAAGTAAACTTTTTTCATGTTATCATTATGGGGTGTTGTGTGTAGAATTCTGAGGAAAAAAATGAATTTAATCCATTTTGGAATAAGGCTGTAACATAACAAAATGTGGAAAAAGTGATGCGCTGTGAATACTTTCCGGATGCACTGTAATTACTGAAATGTTATAGAATAGTTCAGGTAATTTGGTTTCTAGGGCGCAAATTTTTTTCTTTTGTTAATGTGAAATTATTTTATTAGTATTGCCTTCATTTTGCTTGTATTTATGGATTTTTCTGAACTTTTTTGCTCTGGACTGGAATTTTATTTAAGAATTGTAAAATGACACGAAGAACACAGATAAAGAGTTGGGTTGCCACCTTGGTAACCCAGTATAATTTGATAGTTTTTGTATTGATCAACACACAATTAGTTGTGGGGATGTCGTTACAGACACGAGTCCAAACAGAAACAAAGTAGGTAACTGGTTTGCTGGTTTATGAAGAAAGATGGTAGGAAGGGGTGGGTCCAGGAGGACTGACACTGGAGATGACGTCAGTGATAGTAGGGCCATCAATCACACTGTCTGCAGAGGGTGAATGAAAGAAAGGACCAGAAAACAGTGCCAACCCCTGGCTCGCTGGGTAATTACATTTACTAGAGCCCTTAAGCTGTCTCTCATGCACACGTGTGATAGGATTAACAGGCTCTTTTAAGTTTATTCTTGCTTTTTTTATTTGATTAATAAGTAGTTTTTATTTATTGAAGATTCTTTGTTTCTGCCATTTGTAAACTGGATGTTTTTGACAATTCTTCCCTCTTGTGAAGCTTTGTCCCTGCAAGGACTGCTAGGTCAAGAAGCCAGTCTCTATAGTGGGGGAATTTAAAGGCCTACTAGCCTAAAATGCCTGTTTTGTGGGGCTTATAACACCCACAACTTTACTTAATACTGGGTTCTCCCTTCTTGAGCCATCAACTCATTTTCTATGCAGAAACTGTGGCTGTGAACTTTCCTTCTTTATAAGGTATTGAAGGTATAAGGTATTGGAGGTACCTATTCCACTCTAATGAAATACATGTGTATTAGAAAGAGAAGACTTTACTTGCAAAGTACAGGTGAAAATTAGTTGACACCTTAAAATAAAAATATTTATAAACATTCCATAAGGAGACAACAAAAGAAGAAAGAAGGGGAAAAAAAATATATGATACAAAAGCATAAAGCTAGCCTGAAAAAAATCAGGAACCTTGCGGCAAAACTACGCTGAGCACAGAATAGCATGCTTTAGTCACTCTAGTCAAAGTGAGCACCTGCCTAATTAACTAGCTCCTAAATTAAAACACATTAGCCTAAAAATAAATAAAGAAGCAATAAACAACACATGTATTATGATTATCGGCCAGATGAAAGGGAAAGACCTTGGAGCTCTACAACACACATAACTCAAAACAAATAATACTTTAGTAAATGTAATTTAAGCATAAGTGTACACACTGGAATCAACAACATTCAGCGTCGCCAGTATAAAATTTCTGAAGACTGTTGTGTTGAGGCCTTCAGCTGTTTGTCATGATCGGTTCTGAATTTTAGGGTCTAATAGCCTTTTCCTTTTCTATACTAGACGCTGTTTTGCATAACCATCATTAGGGTTCCATCCACATCTTCAGGGTCTTGATCTCATGTTAATTGATATTGATTCTCAGTGTTTGTATCAAGCTTTATCTGATCCATGGAAAAACCCTTTAAACACAAAAAGAAATACTCACTTTGCTATTGATATTTGTGTCTTGCCTGGTTTTGACTTCTTACCTGATTTTTGACTTTGATTCTTGTTTCTCGTCTGGGATTTGGTTGTTTCTTTTATATTTTGTTTTCTTTTTGCCTTTTGCAAACATCTCCCAGTTCATCACTAAAAATTTAGTTATCTGTTTCCTGCTGAGCCAGGACACTGTCATGCTCCAAAAATCTGGAAAACGTTACCAACAGAGATATTCCATGTTAAAATGGTGCGACATTTACAAAAACTCCTAAAAACCCAGTTTTTTGCATTTTTATAGTAAGCTTTACTGAACCAGTTCTAATTGATTGTAATATATATTGCAACATCATATACTTTATACATTTGCAATCATTATTAACCTCTACTATTCTCTGTTTTCTAGTTTTCTAAGGTGGAGTGTTGTGCCACTACCATCTAGTCAAAGTCTTCTGCAGTCACCTGTGATGTTGGAAGGAATGGGGTTACTCTAATCTAATTGAATCTTTTAGTATAGTACAATAGAACAAACATGAACAACTCTGTAACAAAATACAATAATGCTAGATAATTAAATATTACAACAAAACTCATTTAGAAATAATAAAATAAAGACAAAGCAGGAAGCACAACCAGAACTTTAAAAATAATATCTAAAAGACAAAGAAAAGAAAATGAAAAAGAAAAGACACTTAAGCCAGGAATGAAACCCTGGATCAACCATAGCATAATCCCAAAACACATTTCTTCTTCATTAATGAAAGCAGATTGAAAAGAATTAAATTGTAACTCTTAAAAGTCATGGAAACAGGTTTAATATATACAGACGGTCTTGTGCATACAGATAAAAAAAAGAGTGCTGAGGACACTGCATCCCCAAATTGAATAGCCTGTAACACTACAATAAACTACAGCAGTCCTACCTTTAAATCTCTTATGTCACAACCCAAATTACATGTATCACATTATTCTTTGTTAAATTTTCTGGCTCAGAGATAAATAAAATTTATTGTGTGTTTCATTGTGTTGAGAAATTGTTGAAAATAAGACTGAGTTTTCTGTGAAAAAGAAAGAAACACATCCAGGAACAAGCTATCAGGCTGATTTTAGCTGATTAATTTTGGGTGATTCTTGTTAAGGGATGGGCGACAATGAAAACAGACAGAATACCACTTAATGAGTGGGTGACAATCCTCAGATGTGCCCACAGATGTTTTAGTCTCCATACATCTGCTTAACTCATGACGTGCAAGAGTAGAGTAGCTGTTGGGTTTGCATGGAAATCAAATCAAACTCAAAAACATAAACAAAGACAGCAAAGTGACGCCAGAGCCAGGAAATTAAATCACAGAAGGGACTGAAGTTTGGATTGGATTACACAGAGAAGTGGAATTTCAAATTGCTTCAAAAGTAGGTGAAAACATGAAGAAAAAAATAGCCTGGTGTCCTCTCATTGGTTTAACAGGAAATTCTACTCCCAACTTTCTTTTCGCTTCTCTAGGGAGTGTTAAGCGTCCTAATGGTTTATATTTTAAAACAGTTTCAGGTGTCTGGATTCTGTCATTCTGCTTTTCAAAAGAGAATTCATAATTTGGCAAAACCAATTACTTTAATGTATGTGAAGAGCTGGGATGGTGAACAATGGCAGATATTTTTTTTCTACTTCCTCTTCTTTTCAAACAGCAACTTATTGCAAAACAGTCAGCATTTAATTTAAAATTTTCATTTTATGGCAAAAACAGTATGTTACACAAACTTGTTTCACTTATTCACCTAAACATATACCACCATGAAAAAGTATTTGTCCCTTCCTTGATTTGACATTGACTGTGTTTAGGTCTTCTGCCAAAACCTGATATTAGATAACCCTGAGTGAATAAATAAAACAAATTTAAAAATTTTTTTTTTACATATATCATTTATTAAATGTAATCCAACATCAGCTAACATTATGAAGAGTAATTACCTCCTACACTTTGGAACTGCTTATCATACCTTTAGCTGCAATGACTGCAGACAGACTCTTCCTATACTTCAAAATAAGTTAGTCATGTCACTATGGAGGAATTTCATCCCACTGATCCTTACAAAATTACTTTAATTTAAACACATCAGTAATTTTCAAGCATGGACCGTTTGCTCCATATTCTGCCACAATATTTCCATTACCTTGAGGTCTGGACTTTGACTAGATGAGTTCAAAATTTTAATTTTGCTTATGTTCATCTATTCTGATGTGGACTTTTGTGTTTTGGATTATTGCCTTTATTCAAGAAACTACACTACAGCTTCAACCTATGGATGGCTGACTAGACATTCTCTTTAAGAATTTTCTAAAACAGAACAGAATTCATGGTCTCTTCAATCATGATATGTTATCAAGGTCCTGGAGCAGCAAAACACCCAACACCATCACACCTTCACCACAATATTTGGCAGTTGGTATAAAGTTCATACTGTGGAATGCTGAGTTTGCTTTACAATTGAAAAAAATGGTATTCTTGTCACTCAACATGTGCCACTTATCTGCTTATAGTGCATTCTCAAAACTCTGGCAGATCAATATTGTGCTTCCTTGCAAATGAGCATTTATATTCTTCTTGGTTAGCATTATCGATGGCTTGTTTTTTTGGATCTTTGGTGACTTCCTACATGAAACACCATTGGAGTAATTTTCTCTCCTGGATAGATTTAGCACTGTTTCATGTATGCTCAGTTTGGCTCTCCTTGTGTTTCAGCTGAGTTCGAAAGCCGTAGAAATATTTTGAAGCCCTTTATAGACTGATAGATATCAACAACTTCTTTTCTGATTTCTTCAGGGATTTCCTTTGATTGTGGTATTATGTGCTTGTTGATTGTGTTAGTAACTCTGATGGTTAGGGTTAAAATAAAGGAGATTTATGTTTAGCAGGGCTGATAATAATCAGGCCTGACAGTGTTCATTTAGCTGACTCCAATTATTTCTTTAAATGGTCCAATTAGACTGGGGGACAATTTATTTTTCATTCAGTACTTGTTGGTGTTGCATAACTTTGTATTAGATAATGTAATCAAATTAAAACATGTGTTACGTGTTTAATCAAGTATACTTTATCAAATATTAGACTTTGGATGAAGACCTGTAAACACTTACTGTTGAATATTTCCAATAATAAATTTCATCAGGCAGGGGATGTTTTTTTCACAGTAATGTATATTGATGAATTTTAAAATTAATTGTCTTAAATGATCTGTTGAACTTCAACTTTGTTGTCTTTACTATCTCTTATGACTTAAAATTATGAAGGTTGGAAGCATGGAGGAAGGTTACTGAATCTGCCAATGAGTGAGTTTATAATATGCAATTACATTCAGATAAAACAAACACAGAGGGACAAAATAGTCAAACACTAGAGAGATGACCTGATGGCACAGTGTAGCAGCAGTTTGGAATCAGGACAAAGGAAAGGGATAGACTACTAGCAAAGGTCAACTACTGAGAGATCGAGAAACTAGAAAACAAGCTCAGTGCACAATAGCAAAATCACATTCAGGTGGTGTAGCAAGAGAGTCAAAAACCAAGATATGCATGAAAACTGAGCCAAAATATGAAGCCAAAAGACATTAGAACGTTAGAACAATATAAACGAGAACAGGTCATTCAGCCCAACAAAGTTTGCCAGTCCTATCCACTTAATTCTTCTAAAATAACATTAAATCGAGTTTTGAAAGTCCCTAAAGTATTAATGTTTTACACACTACTTGGTTACTTATTCCAAGTGTCTATGGTTCTCTATGCAAAGAAAAACTTCCTAATGTTTGTGCCAAATTTACCCTTAACATATTTCCAACCATGTCCTTCTGTTCTTAATGAACAGATTTCAAAGTAACAGTCTTGACCCACTGTACTAAACATTTCAATCATTTCTCCTCTTACTTTTCTTTTACTTATACTGAAAAGGCTCATCTCTTTTAATCTTTTCTCCCCTGTAGCCCTGGAATCAGCTTGGTTGCTCTTCTCTGGAATTTCTTTAGCACTGCTATGTCCTTTTTGTAGTCTGGAGAACAGGGGCCTCATGCATAATTCACACTAAAAAAATGATGTACGGACAAAAGCGGAAATGTGCATATGCACAAAAAAATCCAGATGCATAAATCTAGGCGAACTCCAACTTCCACGTTCTTCCGCTCCATAAATCCCGGTCAGCATGAAAAGTAACACACATGCACACGCCTGCTGCCACTCCCCAGCTCCTCCCAGAATTTTGCCTCTTTGAATATGCAAATCAAAATAAATAGCCCTGTGAAAAGACAATGGCAAAAGCACAGGGGAAATAGAAGAATTTCAGCAAATACCAAGTGGAGGCAAGGAAAAACATACTATTTGTTGGTTTAAACAGTGGTATAAACAATAAAAGGAAGTTGATCGAGTGACATAGCGTGTCGGAGAAACTCGAAAGCTCAAGTTCACAAAGTCGCACAGTGCCCAAAATAAAAAAGAAGTTGTCAGATCTCGAAGTCGCTGTGAAAAAAGAGCTGTAGCCCACCATCTGAGTGTCGTATGAAAGCTTATTAGGGTACAGAGAAAAAAAAGGGCACACAGTGGGGGGAGAAAAGCACGAAATGTCAACTTTAATCTCGAAATTTCCATTTTAATCACATAGTTTATTTTGTCATTAAAGTAGAACATCATAAACTTCATCTTAAAATCGTTTAATTTACTAATTTCTCAAATCCCATCGTAACTAAAGTAGCATGTTAAATGCTTTGTTTTGTATTTGATCTTCTATGTGCTCTATTTGTGTGAATCACGACATGCTTCCGGGCTTTCTCTTCCTCCGATAGGACACAGAATCCATTACATTTGTAATATTACAGCTCTCTGAATAATTAAAATACTGAGATGTATACGTGATATCATTTTCATGATGATAGGAGTTAACGCATGTTATTAAACATGGGAACACGTTGGCACAGTGATTGTTCATGTCTCACGCAAGATGCTTGCTGTGCCATGCACGACCTTCGATGAAATACTTTATTACAGATGTACTGTCTCTTTCAAATGTACTAAAGCAGCTATTGTATTTAGAATAGTTTGACTATTCTGTGGACCATTATATTGTTACAGGTTAATTACAATCAGATGCACTAAAATAATAAACAATATGCGGTTAATTTCAGTGTATTTATAAAGCTGCGTCAGGGAAGTGGATCAAAAAAGAAAAGGTAACCACACAGGAACAGTAGCACTGCTTTGATGCTGGGTGCCGCCAGTCTGCAAAACCCAGCACAGAACTTGCAAACGCCAGGGTATGAGCTACCGTGGAAATGTGCGTGGCTTTACGCCAAGTTTAGGTTTTATACATCGCGATTTGAATGTGGAAACACCTTACACAACATTTTTGTGTGTACGCACCGTTTATACATGAGGCCCCAGGTGACTGGTTCAAAGGCTGATCAACACAAACATATTAAATGACTTACATTAAAAACTAGTAGTAAGGTGTGTCAACGGAAGTCTTTATTATCTTATTCAAATTGTATTTACAATGATTAACCCAATATATTATTTGCCTATTCTAATTTATTTGCTTCTTTCATAAATGGAATATTCTGGATAAAAACCTATTCATAATATTGCACCAAACCATTGCATTTATTGGTTTTAAGCATTATTTTAGTCTTAAACAGCTGTATTCTTGGTTTTTAATTGCTTGTTTCCATTTACAACTGTGTGTATTTATTGTACACTATTTGGTTTAATTAAATACTTGGAAGGAAAGTGAAGGGAAAAAAGTGAAGGACTGAGAATTACTCATCCGTTTTAGACTTCAAATCTTTTAGATGATATCCTTAGAAAGGAAAAAAAACATCTAGGATATGAGAATGACCTGACATGGTAGAGTTAAAGCACTAACAAGCCATGAAATTAAAAGATTGGCAAGGATTGTTTTCTAATTAAGTAACTGGGTTACTATGCATCATTCCTTAGTGGATAAACAACTCAAAATTTTTAGTGTTAGTTAGCTTATTTCTCAAGTAGATTCTAGCAACAGAATTCTGTATTTTGACTTTGACTTTGTTTTGTCTTTACCATCAGATAACATCTTTTCCTTTTGCTTTCTGGTTGCTGTTGTGTGAAAGAGACTTGAGTGGATATCAAGTGCATATGAGGGCTACACAAAAAATCAAAGCAGGCCAGGACCCTTATTACCCAGCCCATAAGTGACTCATGCAGATCAGCTTACCCTGAACTACAATCAGGAGGTTTGGGCTAAACAATGGCCAAAATAGGGGAAAACTGCTCTTCAGCTACCACAACTATGCTGACGACATACAACTGCATTTATCAATAGCGCCTGATGACCCCGACTCTCTTGGTTCACTGACAAAACGTCTTACTTGTGCGTTTCTGTATGGATGAGTAGTAATTTTCTCAAACTAAATAAGAAGAAAACAGAAATCTTAGTGATTGGCAAAAATGGATATTGTGAGGGTATTAGAAATAAACTTGATCCATTAGGCTTAAAAGTCAAGACAGAGGTAAAGAATTTAGGAGAAATTATTGACTCTGACCTAAATTTTAAATCACATATTAATCAGATTACTAGGACAGCATTTTTCCACTTAAGAAATATAGCAAAAGTTAGATCCCTTATAACTTTGCAAGATACTGAAAAAATAGTTCACACTTTTGTTTTTAGTTGCCTAGATTACTGTAGCACACTCCACTCAGGACTAACCAAAAAATACATTAATCGATTGCAACTACTGCAGAATGCAGCTGCTAGAATCTTAACTAGGAAGAGAAAATCCGAACACATCTCTCCAGTTTTGATGTCACTTCATTGGTTACCTGTGTCATAAAGAATTGACTTTAAAATCCTGCTTATGGTTTACAAAGCCTTAAATAATCTCACTCCATCCTATATTTCAGAATGCCTATCACCTTACACTCCAAATTGTAACCTTAGATCTTCAAATTAGTGTCTGCTTATAATTCCAAGAGCTACTCTTTAAAGAAGTGGTGAGGCAGCCTTCTGCTGTTATGCACCTAAAATCTGGAATAGCTTACCAATAGAAATTCGCCAGACTAATGCGGTGCAGCACTTTAAAAGTCTGCTAAAAACATATTATTTTAACATGGCTTTCTCATAGCTTCACATTAGTGTAACCCTTATATTCTGTATATGCATTTAATTAGGTTTTCTATTTCATGGCTCTACAATCTGTACTAACTTTTACTTTCTCTGCTGTTCTTTATCTCATTCAGCACCACCTGATCAAAGCACCATGCAGTCCCTACATTGATGGATTGAAGGCCAGAGGTCCACATGACCATCGTCATCTAATTCTTCCACATGAAGCCTGAAAACCATGAGGACTGACTGAGATCATTTATTTTAGGTAGAATGCCTAAAAGGGGCTGGGCGGTCTCATGGCCTGGGACCCCTGCAGATTTTGTTTTTTTATTTTCTCCAACACTCTGGAGTTTTTTTTTTTTGTTTGTTTGTTTGTTTTTTCTGTCCTCCCTGGCCATCGAACCTTACTTTATTATTTGTTAATTAGTATTGCCTAATTTTAATTTTATGTATTTTATTTCTTTCTTTATCCTGTAAAGCACTTTGAGCTACAGCATTATGAAAATCCATCCATCCATTATCCAACCCGCTTTATCCTAACTACAGGGTCACGGGGGTCTGCTGGAGCCAATCCCAACCAACACAGGGCGCAAGGCAGGAAACAAACACCAGGCAGGGTGCCAGCCCACCGCAGTCATTATGAAAATGTGCTATATAAATAAATATTGTTGTTGTTGTTGTTAACATTCAATATACTAAATCTAAACAGTCCCAAATACCTCACAAGGCCAAAAGGCAATTGAGATCAGTTGTAAAAAGGGAATATTTTATTAAAAAGTAAAAATGGTCACAAAAGGTGCTCAAATTAGCAACAAAGAGTTATCTTAAAGGCAGTCCTTAAACCAGGGGTGTCGAACTCCAGTCCTGGAGGGCCTCAGTGGGTGCAGGTTTTCATTCTATCCATCTCCTTAATTAGTGATCAGTTTTTGCTGCTAATTAACTTCTTATGCCTTTGTTTTAATTGACGTGACTCAGACCCCTTTGTTGTTTCTTTGTCCTTAATTAGCAGCCAAACAATAATGAGACACAAAACAAGCAGCCACATGACCAGCTCTCCTGTGCCCATCACACAATAACTGAAAATAAAGAAGGGTGAAGGTCTCAGTAAAACAGACAATCAGCAGTTTTGGAAATGTCTGCTGCGGCAGAACGAGAGCAGCAACAAGCCATAGAATTAAATGACGGGTTCAATTAACAACAAGAATCAGCATTTCATTAAGAAACTGGTTGGAGTGAAATTGGTTGGAGTTTGAATCCCCAGTTTAATTGATAATCTGTTGGATCGTTTCACATCTAATTTCTGTTTGGCTGTCATTTAATGAAGAAAAGAATCAATTCAGGGGACTAAACCCTTAAAACAGGGCTAAAGAATAGAAGTTAATTAGCAGTGAAAACTGGTTACTTGTTATGAAAAAGGTTAGAATGAAAACCTGCAGCCACTGCGGCCCTCCAGGCCTGGAGTTTGACACCTGTGCCTTAAACAAACAAGTCTCAAAATCTATCCAGAAAACAAACTAATTAAATGAACAAAACAGTCAAAGCAACAGAAAAATCTATATACAGAAAACACAATAACATAACTCCTTTCAGCAACTTCAATGAACATCTGCTCCAGCTCCTGTTTCTCTTGCTTAAATATCCAGAGGGAGGACATGGAGTGATGACGTCAGGGTCGCCCCACCTCTTGGGGAACCATCCACAAAGAGCATGAAACATAGACAATCTTAAAGGGACACTATAAACAAAAAATCAATAGAAATGTGGTACTTTTTTTCTTAAAATGCATTTTTTAGACCAAAAATTTAGTTGAGAATAGAGAATGATTTTTCTCTACAACTTATCTTTATGATTTCTTTGTATTAAAATTTTTCCTGAATATAATGATTCATAATGATGGTAATGATAATATAATGATTCAAGCTGTTATGCCATGAAACACCTATCATGCAGCTGGTGACCCTCAGACACTTGTTTTCTGATTGTGTTGTGAGTTTGAGTCTGCCAGATCTCTTCCTATCAGAGTTTATTTCAGTTTCCAATTGCCTTTGGATTGTGTAATACAACACTGTACTCACTGATGCTTTGATATATCTCTAACTGAAAGGCCTACACTTTTAAGAGTAATAATGCTCTGTTTCATTTCATTTGTTAATTGACATTTTCTTGCCATTATCACTGGAATTTGCAACTTTCTACAGTGTAATATTGTCAAAGTAGCACTTCAGAAGGTATAGTAATACAGTCTGTTCCAACTCTGCTTTAAGACTGTCAGAGGGTTTTTAAGAAGTCAACAGAAGCTAGGACACCTGTGCAAACTGGTTGCTTCAATTTGCAAGGCTTCATTTACTTTAATTACTTTAATTACTAGATAAGATGTTAACACTGTAGACTACAAATGAAGCACAACAAAAAAAGAATCTTCAGCATCCAGTATGCTCCAGTATTCTGTTGGTCTGCCCTGAAGTGCACTGCTACACATATATCAATTGATAATATGTCAGATCCCATTTATTTAAGACTGAAGTATGGTAAGTAAAATGATCATGTTTACAGAGTAAGGTGACATTACCACCTGTATTTTAGTTGTAAATATTAAGCAAAGTCTGACAACAGAAAGGATTTAAAAATTAGGTTTCATTAAAAATTTCAATTACTGACTAGGCACACTTGACTATGACTGATGGCTTTCCCTTTAACACAAATGTGTCCAATTAATCAAAACCTACTCAAAAGTATAGTTTCTGCTTAGCATATTTCAGTCTCTACGTTCCAGAAAAAAAACAAAGACATCAAATATTTACTCTTTTCATAGAAAGACACACTTTCTGGTACACATATAACATAAAGAACAGACTAAGTGGGATATACAGTAGTATGTAGTGCAAAATGTCGATATTCATTAGTACCAGGGATTATGAAAAGCAGTCATTTAGCAACGTAAGTGTCTGGGGGAATAAAATAAAAAATGTTACACTAGCAGTAATATCAAACATAGAGGAATGCTGTTAATGTGTTGTATTTAAACAGACTGAGAAAAACTGTGGTAGTTAAACACACTTTTTGAAAAGTTGATCAGCCTGTTGGTGGCTGTAATGTGATACCTAATATATCTAAACATGAACTGTATTTTCTTTAAGACACACTTCTAATTATTGTATCCTATTCTACATTTAGGTAAGCACATTTAGTAGTGAAAACGATTAATTTTGTAATAGAGAAAATCATGGTTTATAGTTTCACGTGTTTGTTTTTTTAACAGAAATATAAACCTACATTATAGTTTATTAAGTTTTATATATTTAAAATATATAATTTATTATAGTAAAAATGTACTCAATGCACATAGATAGATAGATAGATAGATAGATAGATAGATAGATAGATAGATAGATAGATAGATAGATAGATAGATATCAACATGTTTCAGTTATATTTAGCAATCCATTGATCCATTTTCTGAACTCATCTTATTGAGACAAGGCTTAATGGCAAGGTGGAGCCAATCCCAGCAAACTGGCACAAACCAAGGACCCATCATGCAAATGTGAACTTTATCCATCCATCCATCCATTTTCCAACCCGCTGAATCCGAATACAGGGTCACGGGGGTCTGCTGGAGCCAATCCTAGCCAACACAGGGCACAAGGCAGGAACCAATCCCGGGCAGGGTGCCAACCCACCGCAGAACACACACAAACACACCCACACACCAAGCGCACACTAGGGCCAATTTAGAATCGCCAATCCACCTAACCTGCATGTCTTTGGACTGTGGGAGGAAACCGGAGCACCCGGAGGAAACCCACGCAGACACAGGGAGAACATGCAAACTCCACGCAGGGAGGACCCGGGAAGCGAACCCAGGTCTCCTAACTGCAAGGCAGCAGCGCTTGTGAACTTTATGCGGAAGCAAAATTAAAAGAACAAATTTCACAAATAGTTTTCTTTTTCCTATCAGTTTAACAAATAGTACAATTTACAACATAAAGTATAAGACAAACCACACTGCCAAGAATACGTGTACTTATTATTAAAGATAAGTAAATTTGCAGCATACGTATACTGAATGAAACTTCTGAATTTCAGTTTGAACAGTTTAGTCTATAAACAGATGAGTCCCATTTTCAATAATTATTTGTTAACATTGATGATTTGTTATTATTATTTAGAGCTTCTTATTTCAGGACCAGGAGACCTTTAGGAATTTCAAGACTGGCAGCCAATCAAAATATCTTTGACCAGCAGGAGGCTCCCTTGTTCTATTTTTCTGTTTAAGAAAAGCAACATAGAAATTAATAACTACAGAAAGAATTCTGTCGGCCATCCATACACTCACATTTTGAAACCATTTGTTGAAATACAGGGTGACAGATGTTTAAGTCCCAGCAGCAGCCATATAAGCAACAATTTAAACATATTAGTGGTATTATAGTGAGTCGTTGCAACAAATTGCCTCATGGGTATTCTTGTAAGATTTACCACTTCTTAAAATTTTGTAGGCATTTGTTAAACTTTATTCTGAGCAAATGCTTTACATAATCACCTCAGTAGAACTCTTCATGATGTGGTTTTCTTTTAGCACATCCCTGATTTACAGAATAAATTTAGTGTAAAATTACTCTGTTGCCTTATCAATGATATTTAAAATAATGATTTGCCAGTTAAAAGAAAACTAATCAGAATTAAACATTTCTAGTTATTTTATACTAAGACAGCTAACTAATACATTGCACAGTATTATTGCTCAAGGCATTGTTGCTATTTTTATTAAGTTAGTCTTGTGAAAAACGGGGAGATAGAAAGGAAGGAAAAAGCGAAGTTAACAATATACTTTAATCTACATAAGCAATCCATTATTGGTGTCAAATTGTCCACAATTTTCAGTTGTTTTAGAAAGGCAGACCTCTATTTTACTTCATTTATGTTTTCACTATCATAATGTATACAGTATGGTTTTACATTTGGTGGTTTGCCTATGCTCCTGTGTTACATATGCTCTATTAAATAATTATTGATATTCAAGTAAACTCTTAACCTGGGCTGTCTGATGATTCGGTAATCTAATTTGACAGTAGCAAGACAGGAGCAACATGACTAAAAGAGATGGAGGAGTGTAAAAACATTAGTCATTAAAAAGTGGACATCAATAAGGAGTGTCAATTAGGTCACACTATGTGTACACTATTTGTATAAAAGTAAAAAACTGCTTGTTACAGATAGGAGTGCCTGTAAACCCACTGGCTAACAGACTGGACTGTAAACTACAAGGTTGCCTGTTCTGACCTCACCACCGATTCACGTTACAGCTGTTAGTTAGTTAACTCACCAGTGTTTGCATTGTGGAAATATGGAAACAATTGCAGGTTTGTAGCACACTAAAGAGTTAAAAAAAGTAACTGAAAATTAAAATAGCAATGATGTGAGTATATAGTGTTTAAAACTGAAATCAAAATTCATTGAGGTTAATGCAGTAGTCCTCTTCATATTTCTCTTCTCTGTTTTCCTAGGTCAGGTATAGGTCTGTGATGCCAGTCTGGAAACACTCCATGCCAAACCTGCATGCCTCACAGGTATGAGCAGATGTTTCAGAAGACGCGTCTTCAGAATAATCTTTCCTGACTGCTCTGCTGACTCTCACCCTTTCTGGTGTACAAGAGACTCTAGTGACTATAAGTCAGTCTTTGCTTGCTTTCTTATTTGCCACTGTCCACATTTTAACCATTCCACTTCTTTTTAGGGCACCAATTTATTGGAAACCCAGAGGCAGCCTTTGTTGGACTTACTACCTCTTTCATTAACCTACAGGAATGAGGACTAAGACCATAATGACACCACCTAAATCTCCCTGGCTCTGCTATCCTTCTTGCCTCTTCATCCCTTGGGAATAAAAAACACTGCAATGCACTCAGTGCTTTGACTTACAACCCAGTGAGAAGACATCAAGAAGATTCCTACACTGAAGGCTGCACTGGTGTTAATCTTAGGTTATTCTACTCTAATCTCTACTTGCACCTTCTGTTAAATGAATTTTTCCCATCTGGGACCTAAACCCTTTATAACTCCCTTAACTTCTTTTCACAGCACCAAATTTGAGAATTTATTTAAAACACTGGCATACAAACAAGACCCTGCACCATCCCTATTTTTCTATTTACACTGAGACTCTGTTGCATATTCCCTCTATATCACATGCAGAAGTTAGTTATGGAGAGGTCACCTCAGTTTGATAGGCATATACAGGGGCCATGATTATTTTCCCCATATGATGTATTGAATCTCATTCATCATTCCAAATTTTTTATTTGAAATATGCATAAATTTATAACTTTGATTTATGTCCTTACTAATCACAATTGTCGATTATACAGTGCGATATCTAGATTGCAATTTGTGAGCATTCTGAGAAAAGTAGATCTTCATTTGAGACGCTCAACCACCAGGAGCATGTTTCATTATTGTGCCTGAAAGGATTTCCTAGAAATGTTGTTAGCATGAGACTGTGTTACTGATAGCCTTGGAAACAATGGATGTAAAGATTCTGTTATAAGATTAGATGTCCTAGCATAGACTCTGCCATAGAATGACTAGGTGGGAATTTTGGCAGCCAGTTGGACTGTGACATTGTCTGTTGTAACTGACCGTGGGCTCCCAGAGCTTTATTTTCTCCAGGCGTGCTGCTGACTGGAGTTTTTGCTTTCCTCTTCTCTGTTGTTAATTGACCATAATAAAGTATCTATCTATCTATCTATCTATCTATCTATCTATCTATCTATCTATCTATCTATCTATCTATCTATCTATCTATTTATCTATCTATCTAATTCAACAATTAATTAATGGACAGATATTGGTTGGCTTCATTTGTGCTAATCAGATTCAAGCTGCTTTGTTTTCCTGTCTGTCTAAACAAATTTGTGTCTTTATGTGCACTCATTATGTAATTAGTAATTTGTAATGTATGTACAGTGGTGACTCGTACGTTGAAATTAATTTGTTTCAGGAAGTCATTCGAAGTACAAATCGATTTTCTCCATTAGAAATAATAGAAAGTGAATTAATCTGTTCCCAGACCTTAAACAATACCATCCATCCAACCATCCATCCATCCATTTTCCAACCCGCTGAATCCGAACACAGGGTCACGGGGGTCTGCTGGAGCCAATCCCAGCCAACACAGGGCACAAGGCAGGGAACCAATCCTGGGCAGGGTGCCAACCCACCGCAGGACACACACAAACACACCCACACACCAAGCACACACTGGGGCCAATTTAGAATCGCCAATCCACCTAACCTGCATGTCTTTGGACTGTGGGAGGAAACCGGAGCGCCCAGAGGAAACCCACGCAGACACGGGGAGAACATGCAAACTCCACGCAGGGGGGACCCGGGAAGTGAACCCAGGTCCCCAGATCTCCCAACTGCGAGGCAGCAGCGCTACCCACTGCGCCACCGTGCCGCCCCCTTAAACAATACCCATTTCGATAAACTTAACAGCAAATACACATAATTTATGATAAAAATAACACAATTAAATGTCCTAAATAATAAATTAAAACATTGAAACAATAAATAAAATATGTAAATACTGTATAATAAAATAAAAATTGCATTTACTGTACTTCGGTGTCTTAAACAGCCAGATCCTCCACACATGTACCGTTTTCATGATTCACAATAAGTTTATTTTTTCATGTCAATCATTGATACCTGAACATTCTTCTTTGGCTTTGCTGCTTCCGTATTCTTCTTGGATGACATGGTTAATAGAGAGGGGATACATAAATATAGCCAAACACAGCAAAAATGAGAAGCTTTCACGGCAAGAGACGACTTGGGCACACAACAGATGATGTTTACGCTCGCTGTATAAACTTCATCTGTTGCTGCATTTTTTTCACTGTACATGCAGTTTGAACATAGAAGCATCATTTGAACTCCAGATTGAATTTCTCTTGAATTTACCATTTGAACTCTGGAACGTTCTAAGTTAGAACCATTCAAAATATAAGACACTATTACATTTGCATTTTATCTGAGAACTGGCCACAGGGCTCTTCACCTGCATTCACTGCAGAGCACAATACAAACTGAATTGAAGTGAATATGACTGAACACTTTAAATGTGGATTACATTACACAAGTAAACAGGTTGTTGCTGTTCAATTTGTGTCCCCATTGAAGCCCGTTGTTTCAGGAATTTTGTTAATTCTATTCTCCATGAATGCATGAGTTAAAAAAATTTTCTCCACCATCAATACAAACAATGTAGGTGGAAAGGTATTATTTTAAATAATTGTGTAGTGAATTTAAAGAGCGGATGGATGATAATCACTTGTCTTTGAAAACAAGAAAAATTGAAATATTATTTTTAGGGGTGAACGAAGTAACTGCAACAATATTTTGGCACCTTTTAACTCAATAATTCTAAACGCTATTTTTAATTAATCATCATGCAGCTTACATGTTGTCTTTGACACAAATGTCTTTTAAAACACGACTTACAGTCAGTCAGTCATCATCCAACCCGATTATATCCGACTTACAACATAATCTAAAAACTGTTTTTCTGTTAAAAAATATTGAGACATTAAGACTGTTTCAAAGTATGCAAAATTTAATTCATGCATTTACTTCTAATAGGTTTGACTGCAATGCATTTATCACAGGCTGTTCAAATGGTTTTGTATGCAATTTTCAGTAATTCAAAATGCTGCTGCAAGATTCATTACAAGAACTTAAAAGTACAACCACATCACTCCTGTCTTAAATCCTTCCACTGGCTAACATTTAAGCTTAAGGCTGATTTCAAACTGCTTCTTACATAAAAAGTTTTGAATGGCCAAGGCCTTGCTTACCTGTCTAAAGTTACATGACCTACAAACCAGAGAGTGCCTTACCATCAAAACATAATGATTTATCGAGGATTCCAAGGATTATAAAACAATAGTGGAAGGTTAGTCCTTTAGGTACAAGATCCCAATACTGTGGAGTGTTCTGCCTGTTTGTATAAGAAATGCTGCTTCAGTCTGTTATTAGACAGCCCATCACAAACTTGGAATGACCAGGATGGGATGGGTAGCCAGACCACCTAGGTCTCAAGACACTGAGGCTGTCTATGCCTTTGTGCTTTGACTTGATAACCTTCATAACAGTCATGCAAGGCTAATATGTCTAGCTATGGCATCATTGAGGAAATGGGATTTTACCAAGCAAGTGTTAGTAACTAACAACTTACTCATGTCAAGTGCTATTCACACACACATTGAACTTAACATCTCACCATGCACTGAAACTACATGTTGTTTCACAGAATCAAGGATAAAGCACATTACTGGACCTATCAATAAAAGCTCACAAGGCCCTCGTGCTTTGCAGGAAAAAGGAAAATTGCTGGATTTTCCATAGCACAGACTGACAACAGACATGCCAACCCGATTGAACAGTGCAGTGTTGAATGTTTCATTGAGCAAGAGTCAGTATTCACTGCAGCACCAAAAGAACATAAGAAATCTGACAAATGAGAGAAAACCACTCAGTCCTTCAAGCTTCTTTGAATAGTGAGAAAAGCGCTATATAAATGCAAAGAATTATTATTATTATTATTATTATTAAGGTCACCACAGTCTCCAGATGTATAAAAGAAGAAGAAAATGATTAAAATAGGCTAATTGTGTTGTTCTATTAGAAGACAGCAAACCCACATTTTCCCTCATTATCCCACTTCATGCTCAGTTTCTGCAAGATAGTCAGAAGACACTTAGTGATACTCCATTTGTTAGAAATATTAAAAAGCTATTCATTGAGACTTACAGAAGCAAAGCAGTCATTGATGCTAGATTTAAAGCACTACTATTTCTGTCTGATGAGAGACATGAAGCCTGCAGAAAAATGGTCCACAAAGCTGCGATAATAGTGGAGCAGGAACAGCAGTGTCATGTAAGCTACATTTGCAAAGAACTGACTCAAAACTAGCAGTCCTAAATTCATAGTATGGAGTAGTTGCATCTCTCTTTCTTTTAAATGTTTCTGTGCATTATTGTTATATAATTATTAAAAGATGTCAACATTTCAGAAGAAACACTGCATCCTTAGAAAACATATTTTAAGCAATATTCACTTTTTTCAGCAAAAAGTAAATAAAAATCACCCAAAATATTGAATCACAATACAAATAGAATCAGCAACTACAGTAAATATCAATTCCCACATATACTGTATATACATATTGTCATGAGCACGCGTGTTGGGGCAGCTTAAAGGCTTGGGTGATGGTAATTAACTGCTGGAATACAAGATGGCACTATTTACTGACATCTTATCTCTTCTTCCCTCTACAGACCAGGGGCCTCATGCATAATGCAGTGCGTAGAATTCACACTATAACATGGTGTAAAAAAGCAGAAATGTTCATACGCACAAAAAAATCCAGATGCATAAATCTGTGCGTTCGCCATCTTCCACGTTCTTCCGCTCTATAAATCCCTGTCAGCGCGAAAAGTAACGCCCATGAAAGTGCCTGCTGCCACTCCCAAACTCTTCCCAGAATTACACCTCTTTGAATATGCAAATTAATATAAATAGCCCTTAAGCTCAGCGTTCTGTGAATAGACAATGGCAAAAGCACAGGGGAAATAGAAGAATTTCAGCGAATACCAAGTGGAGGCAAGGAAAATCGTACTATTTGTTGGTTTAAACAGTGGTATAAACAACAAAAGGAAGTTGATCGAGTTACATAAAGTGTCAGAGAAACTTGAAAGCTCAAGTTCACAAAGTCGAAAAGTGTCCAAAATAAAAAAGAAGTTGTCAAATATCAAAGTCGCCGTGAAAAGCTGCTGAGTGTCATATGAAAGCTTATTTGGGTACTGAAAAAAGTAAAAAAATAGGGACACAATGGGAAAGCTCGAAATGTCAACGTTAATCTTGAAATTTCCACTTTAATCACATAGTTTATTTTGTCATTAAAGTAGAACATCATAAACTTCATCTTAAAATCGTTTAATTTACTAGTTTCTCAAATCCCATCGTAACTGAAGTAGCACGTTAAATGCTTTGTTTTGTATTTGTTCTTCTATGTGCTCTATGTGTGTGAATCACTACGTGCTTCTTAAATGGGCTTTCTCTTCCTCCGACTGGACACAGAATCCATTGCATTCGTGATATTACAGCTCTCTCAATGATTTAAATACTGAGATGTATACTTGATATCATTTTCATGATGATAAGAATTAAAGCATGTATTAAACATGGGAACATGGTGGCGCAGTGATACCGCGTTTCCCTGAAAATAAGACCGGGTCTTATATTAACTTTTGCTCTAAAAGATGCACTAGGGCTTATTTTCAGGGGATATCTTATATTTATTCATGTACAACAATATACATTCATCCAAATACAGTCATGTCATCTTCTTCTGGAATATCGTCATAGCTCTCCACATTCAAACCCTGAATTCCAGCCTGAATTTCTTGCTACTCCAGCCGCTTTGCAGATCGGTGTGCCTGCTTCGATGTTTGATGAATGGTTCAATGTGGTGAAGCAAAATGCCGACATACAAATGCATTTCCTGTTGCTTTTATATTCAAGCGTCGCATATTCCCCAAAGTAATGACACGATACATTTTAAAAGTCTCACATACCATCTTCTGTGCCGTCTTTTGTTTTTGTACCTTACAATGCCATCAGAATGTAATGAAAATGTCTATTTTGTGATTAAAGTGGAAATTTCGGCTTAACACAACACAATGCCTTAAGTCTCTGGTCCGCCTCCACTCCTCTCCTCTGAGCTCCGTCCTACTTCCACCCGACTCTTGCCATTGACTGGAGGGAGGCAGCCCCTTTTATACACCCCGGATGGACTCCAGGTGCTTCCCGACACTCTTCTGTCGACACTCCCCTGTGTGGCGGAAGTGCCGGCTGCGCAACCAGAAGGACTCCAGGTGTCCCTGCTCCTCTTCCCCCCAGCACTTCCAGGTGTGGCAGAAGTGCTGAGGTCCAGGGCTCCCAAGGCATTGGGGCACCCCCTGGCGGTGGCCACGGGCCCCTACAGGGTAGAGCTTCCATGCTCTGTACCCGTGGCCCCCAAAGCAACCAGGGCAGTCGCCCCCTCGTGGTGTTCTGGAGGAGGCACAAGCCTTCCTCCAGTTCTCCTGGGCATCCTGGCCGGGCATGAACCCCAGCCGGGTGCCACTATATATATATATATATATATATATATATATATATATATATACTGTGGTGGGCTGGCGCCCTGCCCGGGATTTGTTTCCTGCCTTGTGCCCTGTGTTGGCTGGGATTGGCTCCAGCAGACCCCCGTGACCCTGTAGTTAGGTTTGGATAATGGATGGGTGGATGGATGGATATATATATTATATATATATATATATATATATATATGTGGTAGCGCTGCAGCCTCACAGTAAGAAGAACTGGGTTCGCTTCCTGGGTCCTCCCTGCGTGAAGTTTGCATGTTCTCCCCATGTCTGTGTGGGTTTCCTCCATGTGTTCCGGTTTCCTCCCACAGTCCAAAGACATGCAGGTTAGGTGGATTGGCCATTCTAAATAGATAGATAGATAGATAGATAGATAGATAGATAGATAGATAGATAGATAGATAGATAGATAGATAGATAGATAGATAGATAGATAGATAGATAGATAGATAGATAGATACTTTATTAATCCCAGGGGGAAATTGTCCCTAGTGTGTGCTTTTTGTGTAGATCTGAAAGACAGAAACACCCCATGAAGGGAAAGACTTCTTGTATTTGAGAAGCAAATAGTTACAAAGACTCTTATTAGGTTTATCCTGCCTTCTTCACTTAAATGCATACAGTATGAAAGCGTTGTTTTATTTGCAAACACAGCATCTACAGAATCTGAAACTGCTGCTTCCCTATAACTCTATTATATAAACATATACTGTACATATATATATATATATATATATATACACACTCACATATATATATATATATATATATATATATATATACATATACACACACACGCACCCACACCCACATATATATATATATATATATATATATATATATATATATATATATATATATATATATATATATATATACAGTATATATATACAGACACACACATATATATATCAATTCCCACATATACTCTATATACATATTGTCATGAGCATGCATGTTGGGGGCAGCTTAAAGGCTTAAACATACACACACACACACACATACATACATACAAACATACATACATACATATATATATATACAAACAAAAACAGTATAATGATCTAATTTAATGAAGCACTAAGTCTGCAGGCTTTTTCGATATCTTTTTGCAGGAAACTACAGCACAGATACAGTTAATCCATCACCAAGTCAAAAGAAGTTGTAAACAGTAGTAGTAGCAGTAGATGTACAGACTATAGTGAAATTCTTACCTGCATGTCTGACCAATATGCAACACATTTCCACTTTTTCATGCCATGATAAAAAAGAAAAATCTATTAAAATGTATAACTTCATGTTACTTAATAGAAATATATAATGACTGTAGTCAAAGTAATTAGAGGAATGAGGTCAACATTTAGGACACTCTAGTTAGGGACAAATGTGTAGGTTAGTCTGCCTTATGTGGATAAAGTGCAATGATAAATTTAATTTTTTATACTCTGCTGTATCTTGATAAACAAGTGAAGTCTTACTATTTTGTACCAGACTTGAACTGTAGCTTTAAATCCATTCACTGATTCATGCCATCTAATTTTGTAAACTGAAGCCAAAACAAACGCTTGAAAATCAAAGTACTGCCTTAAAAGCTTGTTCAGTTAATTGAATGTGACACTGTTTTTTGTGAGGGTAAGTTCCATGACTTCACCTCTTCACCATGATGCAGAAGCACTTATGGATCAGTTTCCCTTTTGATGTTCAGTGGAGAAGCCTCAAGGCAGTGTAGGATTGATGCTATGTAATTGAAGAGATTGTAACACATGCTCCCAGCAGGTACTGCTCTTAATTCCCTGAAGACTCTCATGCTGTGCCTTTCAGCTCTTGCCCACCTTCAAAGCTGTAAGGTAAAACATTCCAAATGTACTTTTACATCCCATAAGTAAGATACAGTAATTAATGCTAATAAAAGTGAAAATGAGATAACAATAATGGTAAAGTAGATAGCTCTGTAAGCTGACTGCTGCAGAGGCCTGGGTTTGAATCCTAGTACTGACAATGTCTGTGCACATCTTCAGCCTTGTCGGAATGAGTTCATCTCTGGGTACAATGGTCTTAATCCCTGATCCCAAAGAAGGAACGATTACGTCTACTGGAGATTCTAAAGTGGACCCATTTCAACCCTATGCTGCTGAGAGAAGGGACCCTAAACTGGATTATGTGAGTTCAAAAATAAATTACTTAACACTGATGCTGTCATTAATAATTTTCTAGTGCCATATGCAAAAACTAATCATTTCAATTTCAGTTTCAATTTCAATGTATTCTTATTAAGCGTACTTCCACTTATGAGCTCAGTGCAAAATGGAAAAAAATGCAGTGCAAAATTAACACAAAACGTTATGATGTAATATAATGCAATATGTATAAAAATGTATACTTAAACAAAACCTGTCCCTATACATTCTTAAAAATATTGGTTCTGTAATTGCATTTTACTGGGCTTTGTGGTTCCTTGCTGGAGAAAGAACCATTCCATTCTGGGGAGAGTTCTTTGCTTATGAAGTTGGTTCTTTTAGGCTTTGCAAAAGTTCCTATTATGTAGACAAAACATACATTTTTAATGTATAATAGGCTAACAAGAAGAATTCTGGCAGATTAAGAAAGCCTGAATGTCTCCTGTGCCATTTGTATACAGCAAGAATCTTTTAAAATAAGGAACCCATTGGTATTTCACAAATCTGTTATCATCTACGCATGGTTATTTATAGAATTAATCTGTTACCAATGAAAATAAATATAATTTCTTTTGGAAACCATTTTTGTTCATCTATGGCATCACTTTGACACCTTTATTATGAAGAGTGTAGATTGTTGACATGAGTAACACACCCGTTATTCGTGTAAAACCTGATTTATCTCCTTTTTGTTTTTGGATGGCAAAATTGCAACAATGAATTAGAGCACCCTGCAATATAACACAGTAGTATGTATGTAATCAAGTTGTAGTGGTTAAAATGCTAATTTCTAAAAGGAGTAAGAGTATAACACAAACATGTGGAACAAACACTACAACACTGAACACCTCACAGGAGTCTCTGATGCCAACAAGATGAACCAATAAAGAGCAGCAGAGTTGATCCCACAATCTGACAGGCTTTCCAAAACTCACAAAATCAATTTCTTCTGAAAGTCAGTTCCAAGCAATGATTCGACCGTTTCTGCTCTTTCTTACAGTTAGTAAGTGTTTTCTGCACAACTGCTTTAGAAAATAAGGTGCTGCACTTTAATGACTTTAATTAAGAATAACTGAAAAGGGGTGAAGTTACATAATATTTGAAAGCCAAAAGTAGCTTACAGAGTTTGGGTTCATTTCATTTCAGATCAAATTATAAAAGAGAGCCATAAAACATAAAAGAAACTGTTTTACCGCAATGTGTCAAAAATATATTCATTAAATTGTCAAATACAAGTAAATTGCAAACACATTTGATGCACGATCACTTCGAAGTTTTGCTCATTTGATGCCCTCCGCTTCTTCATCAGCAATCTCCTTCTGGGACATGATATTTATGATTAATTATTTAAAGAGGTCTCAGCTTTTAAAAAATTGTAATTTATAGGCTACCATTTGTAGTTAAGTGCTTATTTAAATAACACAACTGCACTGTTTCTTAAATAGAAAAAAGTAATTTATATCTTTTCATTTTCTATACTGGGGCACTCAGATCTGGTCCAGGAGGTTTGCCGTGGCTGTAGGCTTTTGCTTTAATCAAATTTTCAATCACAACCCACTTATTCAGTACCAAAGTAATATTTTTGGGCTTATTTCAGTTAACATGTTTACTACGATTCAGAACACTTAATTAAAAAGATTTTAATAGTTGTCTGTTTTCTTAAAAAGCCATCAGTTAATAATGAGGTGCAAATGACAAAAGGAACTACCAGCTCTCCAGCTAACAAGTTTCCATTTAAACCTGTGAATATAAATTATGAGGTATCCGTGCTAATACAATGCTTTGAAATAAATGAGAAAGAAGGGAAGGGCCCAGAGGTACAAAACATGGATAATGTTCTCATAAAATGAAGAATCTGCAGTGTGATAAAGATGTGTCTTGGAACAATGAAAGCACTAACAAGCCATTTAATTATGCACCATGTGTTATTATCTGCTAGGCCTGGTCTCTAATTACTAAACAGGTTGGAACGAAAACCTGTACGCTCTGTGGACCTCCAGGACCGGAGGACTGGCCCCCGTTCTATAGGCTACTGTGGGTAGTGAAGTGACTTGCCCTCCATGTTTAAATAAAAATTTGTACTGCTGGTTTACATTTTAAAAAATTCACACTGTAAATGTAAGAGAACTTTGAAACCATTTAAAATAAAAAATTAACCACAACAGTACTTTATATCCCAGTCACCCCGGTTATCTTATTCGAATATGATAAATGACCTACTACTACACCTCTAATTAATACATGCAGTGTATACAGTACAGAAGATGGCATTAAGCCTAAATTCAAAGTTTCTGATGTTAACATCATTGTGTAGGCAAATAACAAAAATTTCTTTCCAATATGTCTGAAAATAGATCCTTTATATGTGAGGGTTCATCCAGACCATGTGTAACCATAGATACCAAGAAAAGAAAGAAAATAGAAGAGCCTTTGGAATGACAAATTTAAAACAATTACAACAATTAATTAACATGAACTATAAGACAGCAGTGTGAAACAGCCTCAGCCCCAACTTTAAAGTGAGTCCAAAATAATGAATCTCCAGGCCTGACTTTAATTTTGATACAAATGGGGCTCCTCCAACATTGGTAGTAGGCTAGTCAAGAGTTTAGGGGCCTCATAATTAATGGCTCTCCCACTTACACTGGTTTAATTTATTTTGCAATTTTAAGGAAGCCTGCATATTGAGAATGTAATGTCTGCCCTAAAGTGTACACACTAATATGATCTAATATGAAGAGCTAAATCATTTATGACTTTCCATGAGGTGGATGATTTTAAATTCATCTCTAACCTTAATTGGAAACAAGAGATGTGCTTTAACAAGTGGAGTTACATGGTGTGGCCTGAGAGGGCACCCTTATAGTCCCCAAACCTAAAAAATCCTAAAGAAATAAAAAGCATGTGAAAAAGAAAGGTTTTATGACAACTTAGGGTAACGAAGAGAATAGGATTTGAAGGGTAAATATACAATAAAGGAATAAATCAGGATAAAAAGGCTTTTCAAACACCCCCATCTAGACCTTCTACATTTATTCTTTCTTGACCCTTTCTTCTTTGTCCAGCCAGCTGAACTCTTAAGTCCAGTCACTCGACTTAAGTTCACTGGAGAAAGGGCACTGGACTTTAAGTCTGATCAATGGAGCACTGGGCCAAATATAACCCTACAAAACCCCTGGGGTTGGCTGCACAGAGCTGCCATTGGTGGCCCCAAGTATTCTTGCTAGATTACTTGCTGTCTTATTTTAGCAAAAAGTCGAGACAACCCTATGGGGGCCTTAATTGCCTCTTGCTACCAACAGTTATGAGGGATGAGAAATGTTGATTTTTTTTGCTGGCCATTCTCCCACTGTCCTTCCATTATACTTGCCACCTTAGTACAAATTTGAAGGAATCTCTAACCTGTGCTTCCTTCTGTTGTTCCCTCCAGGGCAGTTTAAAAATGGCCACTTGTTCTGGATAACCCCCAACATCTTTTGATATAGGTCCTAATCAAAATTTCCTTTACAATTGTCATACTTTTTTATTTATGATTCTTGCTGTCATGTTTTGAATTAACTGTTATTAAACTATTTGATTAGCTGAGCCACAAAGCATAACAATAGTCATTCTTCCCTGATACCAATGAATAAACACTCTTTTATGGATCCTGCAGCTTAAGAACTACTTTAATTCTTTAATTCCATAGGTTTTAGGAAGCACATAAATATGGTGACTAGAGATAAGTGAATCCTATGGAGTTCGCTTTGCTGTGAGTTTGGAGAAATAACGGAAATTTTTGGGAACTTCACATAACTTAGGAAAATTTATTGAAATCATTGAGGAAGGAGTAACTAAACTAGTTTTGAGTGGACTATAATGGACCATACTGTAAATGAGAAGGTGGTGAGGGCCAATTGTATTAACAACAATCCTTAAACCCTGTGAAATTATAATAATAATAATAATAAAAGATAGACAGATCAGGCACAGTTGGAGCATCTCTTTTGTTTCCAATCTATTTGTGCAGATGTTTCACACTTTTTTGTTTCTGATCTGTTTAAGATGTTTTGCACTTTTTTCATCAAAAATATTGAAACACCCTGCAAATTGTAACAGATTTGTCATTATTTTCATTTCACAGGGTCTCATTTGTTTTCTGGCTCTGTGGAGGAGTGGAGGTCGAGCTCCTTTAAGGTTTCTTTTAAATAAATGTACACACATTCACTCCCCTTCCCTTATATTGACCTGATATGTGGTTGGCAAGTTTGGTGCAGCTATGGTTGCTGGTACTTGAAGATTGGTTTGCAGTGTCGGCACTTTCCTGTTTGAACTTTGGAGTAAACACAGATAAAGTATGCATAGTGTCTGTGTAATGGTGCCTGTGATATGAGGGACCAACATTATATACTTGGGGGATTGTTGCAGTCAGTATCTGATTTGTGCTATATAGTGAAGAGCATAATATGCCTATTCCAGCACGGTAGATGCAACACACAATTGCCAGCTAATGTACCCATCAGAATGAAATACTGCAAGTTATTTTTCTTTAAACACATGCAGGGTTCAAATCTGACTGTAATAGTAGCATCACGCATACATTGACTGGTCAGCAAATTAAATGTGTGGTAGAGTATCGCTTGCAGTACGCATGCATGAACGTTTGCACATGTTTGCCACAGCTCTGAGGTGTCGTGCTGTCCTCACAAAATATTATGGGGCACTAGTGGGGTGCGGAGTTTATCTAAACTGACCACACAACAAACAGGAAAAAAAAAACAAGGTCACCACTGAACACAGCTTATTCACTGCAAAAAACACTTTGGCAAATTTCGTTGATTAACACTAGTGGTGACTAAGTGTTAATCCTTGTCAAAATATAAATATTTCAGATGGATTCAGATAAACTAAAATTCAAGCTTTTTGGGTTAAATATTCAGTATTGACTTACTTTTTGCAGAATTATAACCCAGTAAAAATGTTAAAAACAAACTATCATTCATTCACTGTTTGATATCTGTAACAGGTAACTAATTATACAATTGAAGAAGTATCATTTAATTTAATTGATAAATACATGTAGGTGCCATCCGCATATGCCTGAAAGTTAATATTGTGTTTTTGAATGACTTTTAATAATAAAATATCAACATAGGGAACCAAAAATTGATACAGAAAACCCTGCGGAACACCATGTTCAATGGTTTACAAGAAAAAAAAGGTACTGTCTTTAGATTCCTTTACATATCGAAAGCAATTTAGTTATGAAATGCCAAACAGGCTAAATAGTTCTGAATTTTAGGATCAATGTTTGTCTATCATTAGTTTATTTACGGATAATAAACATATGCAGGAGAGGGATTCAGTGGGAGTATGAGAGCAAAAACCTTACTTTAAAGCCATTATGTCACCTTTATGTAACAAGGCTGGGTTATAGTTTTCACAACATGGCAGATAAATCATCAAATTCAATTATGCCATCTTCTCTCTTCAAAGATTTCTCTGTAAACTACTGACATATATTTCATGTTTCTTAATAAAGCAATCTGTAGAAATATGAAATTTCTACAAATTTTTTTTTGAGATATATCTCTTTTATGGGGAATTGCAATTTTTGGTGTTGTAACCAATGTAGGGCACTCGGACAACTAAACCATGAATTCCTTTTTATAGAGATTCTAGTCCTGAGCTTTTATATGTGTTTGATAAGAGTGACGATATTGTATAGTAACATGCTAAAATAAAGTCCATTCATAGTTATTATCAAGGATGATTTTTTAAAATAATACTTCCACTTTCTTTCTCTGAGTCAGTGTTTGCATGCTCCCTTTGTTATGATAAGCCCTGTTGTCATAATACATGTTCTTTTTCATAGCTTTTTATTGTTTGGAATCAATTTGAAATTATTTTTTTCACATATTTTTTCACGTTTATTATTATCATATTGTGAATTATGGTTCATATGACCATGATCATCATGCATGTGATCCTTAGTGATAGTTAGTTACAACTCTAAATAGGCCAAGTGCTAGGCTCATTTCAGTTTTGATTCATTCTTGCCTTTGACTTTGATGGTTGGTTTGCCCCAGTGTTTTGATTGCTCAATATGTTTTTCATTTTCTTTTTTTGGCCTTGCTTAGAACTGACTATGAAGTTGGTTGAAGTTATTATCTCTTGGTACATTCACCACTCACAAAAAAGAGACTCAGAAAATATGCAAAAATAAACAGGCTAAAGTTTCCAAAAGCACAGCAAAAGGAGACTCTAGGGATGGAGCTCCTTCATCTGACAAGCCTGGGAAGGTTAAAACACTTTGCCTACACAAATATGTATTATTTCTTTTTTCTAAACCAAATCAGTGGTGAGCATGGGAAAGGCACTATATAAATAAAATGTATTATTATTATTTTATTATTAAGTTAAACAAAATGACACCTTTTGTTGGCTAATTAGAACGTGTCATTTAGCTTAACTTCTCACCACATCCATAATGGCTAACATGGTTCAACACCCTAGTATTACTAAACCAAATCAGGAATTCAAATGATCCAAACATACAAAATTTTAAAATACCAAAATAAAAAATAACTAACAATAATGAATACATTAAAAAGAATGAAGTTAAAATGACAAAAAAAAAGTCTCAACATCAAACAAAAGCAAAACAAAAGAAATTAAATAACAGAAGAGGTAAAAAGGAAAGAACTTTTTACCAAAATTCAAAACTCAAAATCCTAAATATTAGATTAAAGTCAAAAGTTAAAGAATTCCTTTGCAATAACGAGACACATAAAAGGAAGCCCAAGAACTCAGATGAACACCTAATGCAACTACAAAGAAGCCGTGGCAATAGATGTCTTAGATAGCCCTCTGGTAACTGAGGTCTTAATGACCACAGCACCCGAGAACTTTAAATAAATCAGAAGCCCCATCCCAATTAACAATGAACACAACAAAGGATAAGGTCTAGTACATAGCCAGTGAAGACATTTTAATATTTTAAAAGCAAAAGTAATAGCTAGGAAAAGGAAAGAGGGAAGTGGACAAGCAAAAACTGTAGTCGAAACAGACACAAGCTTGTACATTTAAAAGTCAAGCCAAAATCAATCATCAGAGCCAAAACACAAAACTGTACTAGTGAGGAAATATAGCAAAGGATCCTTATTTTAACTAGAATTCTTTCCTTTATTACTAAAGTAACATGATTCTTTTGGAACTTATCCAATGCATTTATAATGAACTGCAGTTTACCACTATCTTCAATAGATGGAGGAATATTGACTCAATAAGACATGTGATCTCATGACCTGTAACCAGTATGGTGAACATTAAAACTCTGGCCACAACCAAGAAGAAGATGGCAGCAGTTGTGTCCAAACCCATTCAAAATGGTTCCACGATGAAGTCACTGACATAATGATAAAATATAATTAATATGAGAAATGCACCAAAACTTTTAAAAATGAAACAAATGAAGATTCATAACTAAGAGATCACAGATTAATTAAATTTGCAAAACGTCAAGAAAACAAAAGCACAAGCAAGAGGAAAAATAACAAAACCAATAAAAAATAAATATGTTATTATTCATTTCTTTCATTATGTGTTTTTAATATTATTTTCTTCATTTGCCCCTTCCCCTTAAAATAGTTTCAGGGGTGGGACCATCATGACATCACCATTGAGGGACTACCACCCACCTTTATATTCATTTGGAGGAACTGAGCCCTTTGGAAGTTCATTGAAGTCGATAGAATAAAGATTATAATGAATATTCTATTGAGTTTTCTATTTTTGTGAATTTTTGCTACTTTTTTAAATTAGATTTTGCTATTGGTTAACATATTTGTTCTTGTTGGTTTTGGACTGATTTTTTAATCAAATTTGGTTTTCCCCTTACTTCGCTTTTTTCTATTTTTATTCTCTTTTTTGATATTTGTGAATAAATTATTCATTATAAAGATTCTTTGTTGGCCTTAACCTTCAGGCCAGAGTTGTTATGGCCTCCTCTCCCTTGAATGGCCCATTTTGGGCCTGTGCAGGTCTTGATGCCTGCCTCCTGAGCCAGGAGTCAGGCTGCTTAGAGTGAAGCTTGCTTTTGTGTTCCAGACCAGGTGAATACTCACCTCGTTTATAATATTTTAACTAGATGAAGTCACTTTGTCTTTGGCTGTCGGAAATCCTAAACACTAATTTCTATATAGTTACTCCACATTACATGACTAGATGGGGTGATCCGCTTTTTAGACTTGGCATTAATGGATGAGGTTCAGTCCAAAATGGTTCCCTTTGGGGACATGTCCTTTTTGGTGTGCTTTCAGTTCTCTCCTGAAAAAACAATAACGCCCAGAGGCATCTAGAGTTCCTCATCTGTTTCTTTGTCTTCTCCCTGTGCTCCTGACTCCTGTGTTACCCAAAGGCAAAGCAAACTGTGGCAGTGTTGGCTTTGGAAATGTATTTCAGAGTTTAAATTAAATTGTCACCAGATTATATGAATAAATTGATTACAATGGATGTTAATGTTTATTCTTCATATATCAGCATTAACATAAACTGTCACAATATGCTTTATAGAGCTACTAAGGATAACATATTTAATTACAACACATCAGAACCAAAATTCTACAATAAACAAACAGAAATTCAAAAATAATATCATACACAGTGGAACAATGATTTCTAACCTCAATCCTGCGGCTATAGATTTTTATTTCAACGCTTTCTTTAATTAAAGGTTAAATACTACTTTAAATTAGGCCCCTTAGAGTGAAAAATAAAAGTATTTTGTGGTATAAATTTAGAAATATGCAATAAAATTTGTTTTCAAAAAAGAACAATAAATATGTTTGTGCCTTATTCAAAATGATTAATTAGTTTTTATAATCTTGCCTGTGATGACTGACTTTTCTCGCTCTTTTTGAAATATTTATGATGTATTGTGGCGTAATGGTTAGGGCAGTTTTACAGCTCCAGAGATTGAGAAGTGAGGATTGAGGATTGTCTAGAACTGATTTCTGCCTCCCACTCCATGTTGGTGTCGTTGGACACTTACTACAAATGAAAATAAAAAATTAAAAAATGGCATTTATTTGCTCTAGGAAAAGAAACAGACAGGTGGATATTACATTACTCAATGCTTACCTGGTCAATTTTATTGTGATATAAAAGAAGTGAGAAGTAAAAGAATTTTGAACTGTACTTGGCAAAAAGTATTATATTTCCTTCTTTAACCCATGTAATCCAATTTAGAACCATGGGAGACTGGCACTTAACACACAAAAGGAAACACCCTTGACAATCCATCGCAGTGCCTACCCTCTCACAACACCCGTGCATGTACAATACAAGTTTTGAATTGGCACATAACTTAACTTGTATGTCACTGGGGACGTAGATTGAAAACTGGAGTAACCAGAGGAAAACCCACATAACACAAAAGGAATGCATAAAATCCATTATGGACAGTGTCTGAATACAGGATTTGCACCCCAGGGTGCTGTAACCACTGAGCCATCATGCAATTTAGTAAAAAAAAGACAACTAATATTTTAAAGAATGACCAGTATGCACCCCAGGACTATTATTTCTGTTTGTGCATGTCTGTTCATGTGGCAAAAACTGGTACTAACGTGGCAAAAGTCATAAAAAATAATAATGATATTAGCAGATACTTTGGTCTAGTTATCTGATGACACATTAAAATTGAAGAAGAAGCACCACAACATTTACAGACCTCTACGCTGCTGGGAATATCGTCTATTTCAGACTTTTCTTTATTGTGTGCAAAACAAAAACAAATATACATTATAAAATTAAACAGACGGTAATGATAACATGTTTGGTATAGCTATTTGACAAACCAATTAAAACTGAAATACAAGCACAAACTAATTGTAGTCTTTTGTACTGCTGAGAATATCATGGACACAACCTTTCTTCTTCATGCACATTGGCCTTTGCCATGTGTGGTTGATCCACAGCCTATATGCATGCACACACATCCACAGCTCCGAGGAAACAGTGGTTATGTGCCAATCCTGACAGCACCCGACCACATTTACTTTGAAAGAAAATAACTCATAAAACCAATCTGTACCATCACTCAAGCAAGTATGAATATTTTTGCCTTTTCGCTTAAACATTTCACCGGCCTCATTCTTTACATAAATACTTCTGCTCTCATGTTTGCTTTACAATGTAACCCTGATGTGGATCTATATTTGTTATAATAATAATAATATTTCATTATGTGACCATTTTATTTGACAATATTTAAAGAGTATACTATCTGATAGGAATTTATAGAGAGCAATAATAATTAATAAACCTAGTCAGTGAAAGAATATAATTTCAGAAATTTGCTGATACCTTTTTGTAAAGCATTCTATTTATTTTACATGAAAATTAAAAACAAGTAAAAGGGAAATATCTAAAAATAGCCTCTGACATGATTGATACCATATTATGTTTGGAGTGCTAAAGTTAAAAAAAAAAATAAAGAAGGCAATGTGACTTTTAAAATTTACAATTAATTTCAAGAGCAATTTTAATCACTTCTATTTTAAATACAGTTCTTAATTTAAAGCTATGCCTCTCTTAGAAATGGAGGACATAGCCTAGTGGCTTAAGCACTCAGATGTAAGAAAGCATGTAATTTAATTTCCGAGAGGGACTTTGTAAAACAGACGCTGACCCTGCCAGTATTTCATTAGTGTGAGATGTAAAAATATGTAATTATACATGATAATAAACAGAAAAAAATATGCTTCAGGACAAAAAAATTGTTAACCTTAATTAATGTTAGCCAAATTAAAGCTTTCATCAACTGTTACTCTGACCCAGTAGTAGTGTTCAAAGCACACAGAACAGCTTAGTCCTTTGTTCCACAAATCTTACATAGTGCTTATGAGCGCAGGTTATTGCTATTGCTTGTGTAATAAAGCTGTAAGTGCAAAATCTGGTGTGCCTGGCCATTTTGTTTAATTGCCAATGCTAAAGCTGAATTCTGGATGTTTGTATAATCTTTCCTATCCATCTCTATACTTCTTTGAGCTCAGGGCTAGATCTTGTTGTTGTAGCATCAGGCATGAGGCAGGAGTCAGACCTGGACAAGGTGCCAGTCTATTACAGGGCACACTGACATACACATTCCTTCATGAGAGCAAATTGTCAAACAGATTAACTTGCACGTCTTATGGAGTGAAATAGTTGAAGTTGAGCACAGTCTCCTGGAGGTGTGAGATCGCAGCACTTACTACTCTGCCACCTTACTGCACTGTTTAATCCCACTTATTACAACTGCTTCACAACTGCAAATTGAGGTATTTCACAAGTGGGTCATAAGCGCTGGCATATACTGAAAAACATTTTGCAATAATTTTAGAATATTGTCTAACATCACTAAAAATACTTAATGCCAAAACCACCACTGGCCTAAGCTGAAAAACAAAACTGGGATAACAATTACTGTAAATAATCATTATTAGCCGTTTAGTGTACACACTTGTATTTGGATGTTACACACTGATGTTTGAAATTTCTGTGTAAAGAAACAATTGGCTCAAGTATCCTTTCCATGGCCCCAATTTAAACAAAGTGGAGTCAACTGAACTGACAATTCAAATAATTATTTTCTCAGTTTATTTCACACTTTTCAAATAAATTTTAAAATAAACAGAGCCAGTCCCAAACTTGGTGTATTTTTTTCTTAAGAATTGTTTCCATTTCAACAATAAAAAATGAGAACAGAGTAAATACAGTAAGCACTTTAAAACGTGTAATTTAAATTTTATTTGCCAATTATTCCTCATGATCAAAGAGCAAAGAAAAACACTGCTTTTTTATTATGAATACACAGTGTTCCTCCTTAATGATAGTATACAAGTATACTGAAAAAAATATGTAACAAATACTAAGAAATGACAATAACTTATGCTGTTATTGTAATATTCCTTGCCAAGCATACTGTCAGTCTCTTCAGTTTTTATTATTTTTTATATTAAAAAAACATTTTTGTGGTAGGCAACCTGTGTCTTTATCGCCCTAAACAACTCTGATCCACACGACAGGATGATACACAGTTAAGCTTGGAATTCATTAGAAGAGAAGTAGTGGGGTTGTCTTCATTACAAAGGAATAGTACAGTATTTGTAGCTCACTAAGTGGCTAAAGGAATATTTCTTTGAAACCACAATCTAAGTCGTCCAGGAAGACTGAGAATGAAGGAGTTACTGTGTGGGTTAGAATCCTAAAAATGAGTGAACTGCAGCCAGTCCAGCATAAATCTGCTACAATATAAAGAAGCCACTGCATTTAGAGAATAGGGCACCATTTCTGTGATGTTTTATTTTTAAACTGCAACGATAATTCAGCAAGGTATTATTCATTGACTGAAGTTTTATTAATATAATCAATTATATATATGTTATAGAATGTAAAACTCAACACTTTCTGAGATAATAACTTGTTAAATTTTATTAAATTATATTACTATTTGAATCTGAAGAGTTACCAAGAACAAATTAATTTGTCTAGCACTAAATAGAATATGCTACCTATAAAAGCAATAATACAATAAAATTGCATTTAACTTTTTATTAAGAGCTATGTTATACTTGATGTAGTATAAATAATACTAATAAATATTGATGTAGTATAAATAATACTAATAATAATTCCTATATTTTGGAATGCCTGTCCCACTACTTTCCAAGTCATATACCTTAGATCTACTAATACTGGTCTGCTTATTATTCTAAGAGATAAGCATAGAAGAAATGGAGTCGCAGCCTTTTGCAGTTAAGCACCAAAATTTTAGAATACTTTTCCAATAGAGAAATGCCAAGCTAACACCATGAATTGCTTAAAAAACTCCTAAAAACTCACTTGTTTAATTTCGATTTTTCTTAGCTACATTTTCGTTCTACTCCTAATAGACTCTACATGCCTATAATTGTCTTATTCTTCCTCAATTTGTTGTCATTACTAATTTTTATTTTTCTCTGCGTTCATTTCCAGTTTTTCTAAACCACCATCACCTGATGAAAGTACGGGGCAGCTGCCTGTGATGTTCAAATGAAAGCAGACAGCCCAATGATCAACGAATGAAGCCTAAAAATGTTAAGGAATGACTTAAGAACATTTTTTTTGGTACAGTGCCCACTGGGGGCTAAGTGGTCTTTTGGCCTTGAAATCCTTGAGGATTCTGTTTTTTTTCTCCAGCTTCTCAAGAGTTGTTTTTTTTTTTCCTGTCATCCTGGCCATCTGTCCTTATCATCGTACTCATCTTAAAAGACTTAGAATGCAATACTCTATATAATGACTCTTCCTTTCTACTTATTGTATATATATTTTATATAAGTGCAGATTTATTTTTTGTTACTTATTAATTATTATTATTAACCAATTTAATTTGTTTTCCTTTTCTTGCAACTATTTCACTGACATTTTGTAAAACATTTTGAACTACATCCAATGTATGAAAATGTGCTATAAAAATAAGTTCTGTTGTTGCAGTAATAAAATTGTGGTTGTTATTATTATTATCGGCCATTGTGATGGTGCAGGGGTTATTATCCCGGGTGGGTTTCCTCCAAGTGCTCCTGTTTAATCCTACAGTAAAAACAGACATGCAGTATAGGTGAACTGGCATTGCTAAACTGGCCCGTGTGCGTGTGTGTGCGCGTGTGTGGGTGTGTTCACCCTGTGATGGACTGCCACCCTGTCGATGTATTTTTCTGTGCCTCGCATCTGATGAGCACTAGGATAGGCTCCAGCTGCCCCCAAACCCTGCCCTTCATAAGCAAATTAGGAGAGTGGATTATTAGTATTACTATCATTATCCATTTATTTTTAACCCCATTTATCCAGTTCTGTGTTAAAGTGAACAAATGTGTATTATTGTTATTATTTATTTATTAATTTTTGATGGGATGTATTTTATTGCAGAGAAAGCATAGGCACAACTATGCTGAAAGGAACAGGAACAAGTAAATATTCCACACACCAGCCTTACGATTATTTACATTACTAGCTAAAACTGAAGAATCGCTATGGACAAAGTAAACTGGATAGCAATAAACAGAATATGCTACTTAAACAAATAAAAAGGTAGCAAAATCTGAAAAGGTAAAATGTTTAACATCACCTTACCCCTTACAATAATAATGATAACAATAAAAACAAGAAGAAGCACAAAAGAAGAAAACATTTTTGATTGCATTTATTAGCAAAAGATAATGTAAAGCATTCCAACAAAGTGCAAGCATTTAAGCAACACTAGCAAGCTTACAGGGAGACGGAGAAACACCTTGTTTGGTGACGGTCAATTTATGGTCAGCAGTTACTGTGTGCTATTAAAATTGGACTAGCTGAAAGACTGAATGTTTGGAAATTGCATATTCTTATTTTGGAACCAAAGAAAAACAAAGCTGTAAAGATCTTGCAATTGTACTGAAAACTGAAGCTCACCTATGGATAGATGGACAACATGATTTCTACTCGCCTCCTGCACTCTCAAAGTGAATAGAGCTGATTGCCAGGAACCCCACAACTGCATAGTGCTTTGCCAGGAGCTTCCTTTGAACTTGTATTATCTGCAGTGTAAGCCGAAATTAAAAGAAGCTAAGTGTATCCTTTCTTTAGTGTTATTTTTCTTTCTTCATCTTAGAGTTACCACCATATCACTAGGGAAGGATACAGTTTTGTATTATGTATGTAGAGAGAGATAGTTCATAGATATTTGGTTTGGTAAAAACTGCAATCTCTAACTTGCGCCACTCCTACTGGATACATCATTACACTATTATAACTTGATAAAAAGCTGACAAATAAGTTATTGTATTTTAGTTGTAGATTTTGTCTTACGTAGTAAATGCCATCTTTATAAAACAAATGATACGATACATTACACTATAACACATGTGAGTAGATTACAATAGATAACAAGCAATACATTAATGTACAGAGCACTTTCTGCAACAGAGATAATACACACTTAATGACATTTAGGGTAATACAGTACTAAGGCAAGGATAAAAAGGCCAAAACATAAAGCAGGTGGAGTAAGTACTAATAAAAATAGAAATAACTCCTGGCAATTGACTTCATGGATTTAGCATGAATAATAATAACAGTTTACAAACTGTCTTGATACTCCGGCCATTATTATAGTTTTAATTGAAGGAAGAAGAAAAATAAAATAGCACTAATTAATAATAATTAAACACCCCTAGACATTTTCTTACAAGAGTTAACATCTGCTGCTCTGTGGCTGATTTTAACTTTTAAGTGCAAGTTTGCATTTGCCTTGGGAATTTAAGTAGATTACATGTAAATGAAATGCAAGTTAAAATTGCTGGAATTGTGTAGAGTGGGCTTCCAGAACCATTACTTCAGTGTAAAGTGATACTGTTCCCCACTAATGAGGACCATGTTGTCAGTGTGAGGCGATGGAAGGAAAATCTTCTGTAACCAAAGCCATGCCTAGTTGTCATGCAGGGAAAACATTTTGGGTGAAACTCGAATAAAGCTCTAGCAGCATGAGTTTATCTTCTGAATTTGTATTTTTCATTTATTAATACTGTCGTGCATGTCTCCTAGGGTATGGTGGTATGACACTGGAGAATTTGTAAATATATATATTATATATTGTTTAATCTGTAATGGTTTCACTCCTGAATAACATCATTATTTTCTTTAACATGGCATTATGTTGAAATATATGGCTTTAAAGAAGAACATTTTAACCAATAAAATATGACATTAAATCAGGCTATTCATGAGTTTTGAATGCCAGCTTTAGTTTAATAAGATTCATGCAGATTTATGGCCCATCCTGCCAGCAATATGTGGAAGGTAATAACCACCAACGGATGGGATGTACACGCACAAGAACCCACATTTTCTTGCATTACATCAAGTCAATTCAACCCATGTGTGTGTGTCTGGATTTAAGAAGGAACACAAACTCAATCATCCATCCATTTTCTGAACCCTATTTTCTCCATTACAAGTTTGTGAGACTCAGGAGCTTGTAAAAGCTTAATTGTGTGCAAGGCAGGAACCAATGCTAGACATCATATGAACCAAACACAGAGCACGTTTTTGTACACACACATTTAATTATACAGGGACAATTTATATATGCAGTACACATCCTCAGGATAAGGTTGAAAAAAGAGCACTGATAAAAATCTCTGTGGGAATGGGGAAAATGTGGAATGAAAAAAACAAAAAAAAAAAACAAAGTAAAAGTAAACATTAGGAAAAAATATATATGCCAACATTGCAACATTAACCTAAAGCAAAAAATGTTTAAAAGTAGCCAGAGTGACAAAATGGAAAGTTTCAGGATATGACACAAAATTTTGATGGTCACCTTGTTGCCACCGTGACCATCACCTGGACAAGACATCCACAAAATATAAAGTGAAGATGAAGAAGCATTATAGATAATCAGTTTGAATTATTTAACCAATAATTTTCTGATAATGGTTTGGCTAGGCCTTATTTATTATTTCCGCAAAGAATGATATTAATGCTTGTAAAATATCACCAATAGCATAGCTATGTTTGTTTTCAACGCAGTACATTTCCTGTATTGTGTTGTATTCATCTTCATTGAAATGCATTTTTTTTTAATTTTTGCAAAGCTTTGATCCAGTCAATTTTGTATAAATGCTGTTTAAAATAAGATTCAAATAAAAGTACAATGGAATAATAATTAACAGTGCTATTTCTCAACTTTAGAGACTTGGGTTAAAAATGACTACAGTCACTGTTGTGGAGCTCAGTGCTTTCTTTGTGCGTGTGAGTGAACAAGCCCAGACATGGACTTTTGCCTCATTCAGCATTGTTTCATCCTTTTGTAAATTTCTGTCAATATTGATTAGTCTCCAAGCAACTTTGTAATAAAATAAATGGAGTCAGTATGTATTTTGATGGAATAAACTAATAAATGAATACAGTAATCCCAAAATACAAAAGTTTTAGTTGTGCTCTGTGCTTCAAATGAAATGTTTTTCTTATTGCATATCTGTAGTACAATAATTTCAGCCTTAAATAATCAGGATTAAAAAAAAAACTTTTTGAAAAACTTAGATGACAAAGATGACCTATAAGCTTTTTTATTGTATAGTGGAGAAGGTTTACAAAGCAATAAGAGACCTTCAATTAATCTTTGTGGCATTAATCCTGAGAGTGACTCTGGCTTGGAATTTGTGTATGTAAACCAGAGTCAGACTCAGGGTGACGTGTTATGTTCCACTTTACAGTGTTAAGCCCAAAAAACTCTTGGTAAAGTATTCTACTCCTATCTAGTGGGTAACAGTATGCTATAAAAAATAATGAAAATTTCTATGTGTTTTGTCGATTTAAAGTAACTCATCAATATTCATTAGTGGAACTTAACCTTCAACCAAAATACAGTGGCATGTAAGCAAGAAACTGGAAAGCCAGTTTTAGGATAAACTGAAACTGAACCATAAGTTGAATCAGCAGTAGTGATGATAATGTGAAATGGTCACCAGACATTGACAAGGGTAGTGAAACTGATGCATACAGCACTGTATGACTGAACAGTCGTGATGCTCACAATGGAGCAACTGTCATTCATGTCAGAGGAAATGTGGAAGTCACTAAACCTCGGCAGTAGGCTATAATAACACAAGGGAGGTGTTCATCCTGTGGTCCAGGCATTGTCATGCTGCCCCCTCATGCTCAAGCAACAAAATTAAATTATTACACACACTTCTTCAGTCCCAATTTTATCATCAAACTCTGCATTAGTGACTATTTCAAAGCAGGTCACACAAATAACGTGTACTAAATCTGCATCAGTATAGCAGTGAACACTAGATATACCTTTCCTAATGTATTTATATTGATGTTTTGATATTTCATGCTTCTGTTACACATAATATCATTTTCTACTTGTTAAAAAAACATTTTTTGACTCAGTTCTCCAGGGGTGAACATAACACTAAGAGAATTAAACACTTTATTGTGACTGGTAATAGTGTAGATGAGGGTGTCTTGCCTGATTTACAATAATATCATTACATGAAATGCAACGTCCAGATCCCACCTGTGATGGTGTGTAACCTTCATAATCTGGAAATAAAGACAACACAAAATTCTAAAATTACCTCTTAAATCTTTGCAAGAATGAGACACTGTTTGTTCATTTAATCTTTAAATGTAGAACACTACAAGGGGAGTAAATAAAAACATGGTACTTCACGGAGCAGGGTATTGACGTAAAAGGCACACTTTGACTCTGGGATTATCTCAGAGAGCAAGTCTTTTCTGTCAAGGATTTAAGTTTAGTGAACATTCTACATAATACTTGTATAATTTCCATAAAGCTAAAGAATGTACTGCATCCTGTTGTGGTATGGAGCACACAAAATATCGAAAAGGGTCTGAGGCCTCTAAAGGACCCACAAACCAGAGCAGGGGCCTCCTGCATAATGCCGTACTCAGACTTCACACTATAACATGATGTAAGCACAAAAGTAGCTTTCACGTTCTTCTGCTACATAAATCTCGGTCAGCGTGAAAATTAACGCATGTGCACACGCCTGCTGTCCCACCCCAAACTCCTCCCAGAATTATGCCTATTTGAATATGCAAATCAACTATAAATAGCCCCTTACCTTCAGCGCTTCAGAAAGACAGTGGTGAAAGCACAGGAAAAAAAAAAAAATTTCAGTGAATGCGAAATGGAGGTCCTGCTAGCTTAAGTAGAGGTCAGGAAAAATGTTTTATTTGGTAGCTTAGGAAGTGGCATTAGCAACAAAAGGAAATTGATGGAGTGGCATAGCATGGCAGTCAAAAATGCTGGAGCAGAGAACCGCATTGTGACCGAATTAAAAAAGAAGTGGTCAGACATCAAAGTTGCCGTGAAAAGGAGAGTCACAGCTCATTGTCTGCATGTTAGCTCCACTGGAGGAGGTAATGAATTCCTGGAGCTCACACCATTTGAGCAGTGAGTTGCTGCAATTATTGGCGACACACTTATTACCATCATTTTACCAGCGGAGGAGGGAGATTCTGACATTACCGCAGGTGCCGGTGAGTTTTTATTTCTTTTTTTGATTACCATTATCCATACTCGTGTAAATAATTTGCATGTGTAATAAGACAAACAATCAGTCAGCAGATGCTGTATTAATTACTGTTTATTTAGCTCCAGACAATAGTACAAAAGCTGACCCCAATGCTGAGGACATGGCTCCAGACAATGATGGCGCTGCTTCTGTGCCGACCACATCTTCGGGCGCTGGCTGGTCACACACACCTGCCTCGGAAACTGCTGGGCGATCATCTGGCCGTGTGCTGACTGATGCAGTTCTGGAATCCCAAAATACATTGGTGGATGCGGTGAGAGATGTAGCTAATGCACAATGGCATTTAGCCAATGAACTACAAAATATCAAGGCAGTATTGTGTGATATTAGCCAAAAATTAAATGAATTTGTGAAAAAATAAATGATGTATTTGCTTACCTGTTTTTACATTCTGTTAATTACGTTCATTTGACATTGTAATGCTGTCCAGTGTGGCTGATCAATTGGTGGTCCGGGGTCAGGTTCATCATGTCGCATCTCTTCAGGTACGGGCAAGTTACGAATGAGTGCCATATTATATAGAATGCTTCATGCTTGCACCATGCGACCCACTTTCTGTAGACTATAGAGCAGCACTCCACCACTCTTATCCAGGCAGCGCCAATGGCCCTTAAGCTGCCCTATACTACGTTCCACCACCACCCGTGCCCAAGAGTGGAGATCAGTATAACGTCTGCTATTGTTCAGTCAGTGGGTTGGCGAGAGGGGTAAGGAGCCACGTCTTCAGCAGGTACCCACTGTCACCTAAGTAATCATGTTATATGGTTACATCGTACAGATAACGTACAACTGTGACCAAAAAGGTAATAAATGTCTTATCTTACCAAGAAGCCAGCCATCACGCACAGCACCACTTTCAAGTTTGTTCCCCACACTACTGTTTCTCAGGATGAATGAATCATGAGTTGAGCCAGGCCATCTCTCAAAAACATTAGTGAGGCACATTTTCACATCACTGATGATTTGCACATTAATAGAGTGAAAATGCTTTCTATTTACATAAACAAATTAATTCTGTGAAGGTGCTTTTATAGCAATGTGTGTGCAGTCGACCGCTCCGATTACATTGGGAAACCGGATGTTGCTTAAAATTGTGCTTTGATGTTTGCCTGTTCAACCACAGTGTACGGAAATGTTATATATCTGCTTGACAAGCAGATAATACCATCCCATACAGCTGGCATGGCACGACTCAGTGATGACTGAGAAATACCAAATCGGTCAGCCAGTTCATGCTGAAAAGCTCCTGTGACTAAAAATCCGAGAGTGGACAAAACTTGCAAAGGAGCAGGTAGAGCACAATTCCTCAAAGTCTGCCTTTGTAAAGCTGGCACCAGTTCAGCACACAGCTCCAAGAGGATCGCTCTTGGAAATCTAAACCGACTTAGAAACCAGTCATCATCATGTGCCAGGAAATCACTGTGATCTCAGAATACGCATTCTCTTCTAATCCTTCCATTTGTGATGTCCTCTAGCAACACTAAAGCAGCCATGGCAGTGGAATAGTTTGACCATTCTGTGCACCATTATATTGTTACAGGTTGATTACAATCAGGTGCCTTAAATTTATGAACGATATGCGGTTAATTTCAGTGTATTTGATAAAGCCACCGTTGTGGATTTGGATGTAAGAAAGAAAGGGTAACCATACAGGAACAATATCACTGCTTTGATGCTGGGTGCCGCCAGTCTGCAAAACCGAGCGCAGAACTTCCGTACGCCAGGGTATGAGCTACTGTGGAAATGTGCGTAGCTTTATGGCAAGTTTAGGTTTTATACATCATGATTTGAGGGTGGAAACATTCGCACATAACATTTTTGTGCGTATGCACCGTTTATACATGAGGCCCCAAGACCTTCACTAAACTACTTAAAGATAGGCCTCACCCAGATAGCCTAACCCCAAACCCCATAAGCAAGTTTCAGCCTCCACAGGCACAGAATGGATTTCAAAGTTCAAAAATATTTGAAATTACCACAAATGCTCCTAAATGGAGAGAAAACATCAAACCCCTAGGCCTGAGAAACAAGTCCAATACAGGATCTGCATAAAATTTTATCTGATTTTAACAAAGATAGCAAAAGGCAAAAATCTGTAATCTAAGATTTGAAAAAGTAAAGACAGAAGCAATAAATACAGAAACCAAAAAAATCGATACTTACAATAGTCGGCATGATTTAAACATTAATGGCAGTGCAGTCAAAGCCTATGTGTATCCCCAAGCAATGTTCTCAGCTTCCCCAACCCAACAAAAAAACACCATGATAAAATAAACTGTGACAGACGACCGGCTATGGACTCCGGTCATCACCCCCAGGCCGCTAGGAGGAGCCCTCCGGACAGCATATTTGTGCCCCGAGTTCCAGCAGGGCCTCATGGACTGTGTAGTGTTTTGACACAGCCCTGCTGGATACCTTGGGGGCCGCCAGGAGTCGCTGTAGGGGGGCTAGTGAGCTCTTGTGTGCCCTGTAACCCGGGAGTGCATCCCAGTCACGTGACGGGAAGAAGCGATGTGCTCCCGGGATGAAGAAAAGGACTTTGCCCTGACCCGGAAGGAAAACGGACTTGTGGGTTTGGCTTGGAGCCACTTCCGGGTCAGGGTCTATAAAAGGACTCTGGGAAGCCCAGAACATTGAGCTGAGCTGGGAGGTAGGGTGGCGACGTGTCTGGGAGAGGAGGAGGTTTGTTTAGAAAAGAATAGTTTATTGTGTTTATGAGTGTGTGGAGGAGAGTGCTTTGTGCACCTTGTAATATTAAAATAAAGTATTATTATACTTTCACCTGGTCCGAAGAGTGGTACCTGAGGGTTCGAGAGGTGGACACGAGCATTATCTGCTACAAAACACAGAAACAATGGATGTAAAAAACACAGATGCTTTTGTTTATTGAAATAGACCAAGGTAATCGCAACAAAACATGTGCAAAGTATAACCAAGAATAATTACTGTATAACTAATAATAAAAACTATCATTATTGTCTAAAATAGGTGCTTCAGGCAAATGTACAATTAAAAATATATGATTGTAAAAATAAATTAAAGAACACAATTATCTCTGAGGGTGACTCTAAATATTGTAAAAGTGTGTCTGAAATTACATAAATGACAGTGCTATAAAACACACCTATGTAGTTGCCCCATTACCTTCTGTTGTAATATTACCGACCCATGTCTCCGATTGCACTTATTAAAAGATTAGGGATATAAACATAATCAAATCCTGGGGCATGTTTCCTGTTTGTCTTAATATGGTTATGGAGGCAGGAAGTAGAACTTATTAGATAATTATTATGGTGTTACAATAACTTCAGGCTGAATGTGCAATCTTAAAAAATTCTGTAGAGCTTGGTGATGTCTAAATAGCACTGTCATGCATAAGAAGAAAAGAAAACACGGGTGGCTAAGTACAAGAGTGGCCAGATGTCCTCTGTCTCCCGAACATGTCCTCTTTAAGATGCATAAAATATCAGCACGGCTGAGATTTACACAATTCTTCCAAATGTCAGGGATTTTGCATTTCTTGTTGCACAGACTGGGTATGATTATTACAAAAAAAATAATTGTTTCATGCAATGCCAGTAGATGTTTTGAACTTACATGCACCATAAGTAAATGCAGACATTTTTAGAAAATGCTAAGTGGTTTGTTCAGAGAAAAGCATACATGACAGTGCGACACATTTCTAGGAAGACAGGGCTCACCATAATTAAAGTACCAATGAAAATGTCATTTTAAAGACAAATGGAAAAATAAATACCAATCACTTTGCTATTACAGCAACTGGTCCAGGTTCTGAAGCTTCATCTTCAACATTAAAGGCTATATAACGATCAGCATGCATAAAAAATAGATGACAGTCTTTTTAATCTTATTTGTACACTTAGAAGGGGCAGCAGTTTTTTTGTTTAACACTAGAATTACCAGAGCCTACGAAAAAACTCGTATATCCGGCCCACCTTAAATCGCTTCTTAAATCCGTTCACACCTCTCCGCCAGCATCCTTTGTCCTCTAAATGTGCTGATAAAAGACAAGCTGCCAGCAGCCGGCTATTCCATCCCCCCACCGACTTAGAACGTGAGCGAAGTTTTCAAAGCTCACGCCTTGATTGATTATGTGGGAGTGAAGTGGAGTTTTACAGTGGAAATAAGACATCATTATTCTAAAGTAATCTATGTAAACACATTGTTAAAACGGAAACTTTTTCATATTTTAGTAATAAATGTTACAAAATGTAGTAGGCATAAACTATACAATATATAAAGCCTGAGTTCCAAAGATCACATAAACACTTTCACAAAAGCTTCAAGAATGATTCAACAGCTTCTGTGGCATAGTGCATTAAGATTTGCCTTTTAGCGCAGAGCAGCTTTTCCTTGCCTCACAGACCTGAGATCGATTCCCCGCTGGGGATGAAGTGTTGCTTTTTTTTTCTTTTCTTTTAAACCTCAAACGGACATAAAATTTATACATTGGTATGCACTGTCAGTTACTGAGATCGTTATATTTTCATGTGGGATGCTCCTTTTCAAATATTTTTTTAACAATTGAGACTGCAATTAACAGGAACAACTGTCCTTATAACTTATTTTTAAGATCCATAACACACAGACAGTCAGAGCACTGCGTAATAGAGAGACAGACAGGCAGAGAAGTCACTAGATATATAAATAAACAGGGAAGCCACGTGTACTGAAAGAAAAAAAGAACAACATGTGCGTTGTCCTTGCTGCACTGAATAAGCGCAGGCGCTCTAACATCACCCCTCCCCCCCATCTGACTAAGATCGGAAATGATTGAACTAATATTTTCAATGTTGGTATTATTTTCAAACACAACAAATCTATGAAGATGTGAGAATTTGTTAATAAATTTCTATTGATACTTTGTTAATTCATTTTCAGAATTACCTTGACAAATATTGTATTTTGTCTTGCACAAGTTTAATGTTAAACCTCACCTAAAATAACATTCTTAACCCACTTAATACAATCAGACTTGCAGAGGACCACAGCATATCATAGCAACACTTTCAGTGTTTCTAACTTCTTTAGGGTGTAAAGGAAAACTTTGGAGTACCTGGGGGGAAAAACATACAGATACACAGAGAACAGACTGAATAAGACAATGGCTTGTGGCATAATTTGAGCTCAGGATGCTGAATGTGTCGTAAAAATGTAGGCAACAGAATTCAGAAACAATTCAGGGCAAGGATGGAACAAAACTCAAAGTCAAAAACTACCAAGGGTCAATGCCAAAATCACTTATACCTAAATTTACCAAAGACCAAACACTAATCAAAACTCATGTCAAAGTAATGCATGAAATAGCTTTTAGACCTTAAGTTGAGTCAAAAAAATTAACTACCACCACAAAAGTTTTTTCAGTATCCAGAATTTTGGACAACCAGGAAATTGACATTTATACTACTGAAATGGTTATATCACTTGTCATGCACTAACAATGTAACTACCAACAATACACAAACCTTGACTCAAAAATGGCAGTGCCCAATAGAAAAACAAGACGATATACCAATACATGAAATACTTTTCTCCTGCCAAGGAATGGACAAGTAAAAATTTACTCAGAAAATCAGAGATACACAAAAAAGGAAACCAAAATAAAAATTTAAAAATAGCAATCAAATCCAAATCAGAGACAAGAATCAAAGTCAAGGACAGACAAAGAGGTCAAACCAAACTAAATTTGCATGAAGCAAAAATAATAATTAGAACTTCTTTTGGAATTTCTTTTTTTATCTTCACATAATCATGTTGATGTACTTTTAGGAAACAATGAGTTTCTGCATGATGTAGGCCTTGGACCACTTGTGGCCTCTGGACACTTTCCATTTCTTGCATTCCCATCACACAACAGGAACTATAAATCTTATGCAAAATATTTGACATGAAAAAGAAGAGTGAGGCGATGTGAAGTAAGGTACATTCGGGAGTTCACAGGAACCCCTTCTTATTGCTTGCAATGTTGTGCATGGCATGGCATACCAAGGCAGGAGCTTGTGAAGAGTTATGCAGTGTGATGTGAAGTATAGAATGCCATCATCACCAAAAACTCTCCAAAGTCCACACTGCTAACAGATTTGTAAAATGCCACAAATTTTTTTGTGGTTAGCCAATCAGCACAATTCATCGCCTGAGTCCCACCCAAGATAGATTGTGTTTTCACCGAAAATGGTTCGAATTCCTGTGGTGGAAATGCTACAAAAGTTCCTAAGTTTCTAAAAAGTGACTGATTCCTAAGAAACGTTTTGTGTGGTGGGAAAGCACCTTAAGATAGTAGGTGTCACAAATGTAAGACTTTAGATAATGCCACTGACCTAGTCACTTTCTTATGCCCCTTATTATGTCCTTATGCCCACATCCAATCTGTAACTGCAGCTTAATGAACATTGCCACACAACAGCTTAAAATAGGAGGGGTTAGGGCCAAAGGCAGGTGAAAGGAGCAGTGTCCCATGCCATTTCTGATGGTAATGTTAAGATTTACAGTCAACTGCCTTCACCAGTACACCACACAAAGCATGGATAAAATTCATAAAATCTTTTCACTGGTTCACAATCAGTAAAAATTATTAAAAATTTTGTTATTAATTCCCCAAGACAGGGATGCCAGCAATAATAATAAGTTATGGTCTAATTCAGGTCATTAAAAGTGATCAGAGCTTTTTCCATGAATCTCTAGACAGTCTACACTGAGTTACTTCTCTTTCTCACAGCATAAACAAAGCCTTGGAAGAGATGTCCTTGAACCTCTAGATTGGATTAAGATATACGTGCCTTACTAACATCAACTCATCCTGATATATTACTAAGGGAGATAGAAACAAGTCCTGATTTATTATTTTTTTTAATCTGTGGTGTTTCAGTGCTTTCTAATATGTACTGTATTACTGATTTGAACTCAGGCAGTTATTTTCTAACCCACTTAGTCCTGAACAGGGTCGCGGGAGGTACTTGAGTCTATCCCAGCTAGCACAGGGTGCAAGGCAGAGACATTTGTCCTTGGACATGGTGCCAGTCCATCATAGGATGAGCACATACACACACACATACACACACACACACCCAGCCACACACTGGGTCCAATTTAGGATCGCCAGTCCACATAACCTGCACATCTTTGGACTATGGGAGGAAACCCAGAGGAGACTAACGCAAACACAGGGAGAACATGTAAACTCTAAGCAGGGAGGACCCAGGAGACATACCCTGGTCGCCTTAATGTGAGCACTATTACTGAACCACTGTGCCACCCCGATATGAATTGCCATTTGTATTAGATTGTCCATATCATTTTCCATTTCTTCACAGGTGACATTTATTTTATCAAACTAATATCCTCCTGAAATTGCCTTTTTGTTTCACCACAAATCTGCTAGTTAAGGTTTGAATTGTATTATTGTAATCTTATATACAGTAGATTCAAAAAGTACTCAAACCCTTTCACTTATGCACACTTTATTGAATTGTAGACAGGGCCTGTGCCACCATTAAGGCAAATTAGGCATTTGCAAAGGGCACAGATAAAAAGGGGCAGAAAACTAACCCTAATGAGTTAGCTACCAAAAAGTCAATTGGTGTACTAATAAGCTTGACCTAGGGCGTAAAACAACCTAACACTGGCACTGACTGTAGATTTAATTTTTGTCCATCAATCTACACTTCATAACATATAATGAAAAAGTGAAAACATATTTTCAGAAAAGCTAGGAAATGTATTATTACATTTACTACTGTTTTTAAAAGTAGTACCATTTTTCTCTGAATAGTTAAAAATTAAAAAGTAGAAACTTGCAGGCATATTTAACTGTTCATTGGTTACTCTGTAAAATCATACATAATTTTTTCAAAAGGTTTATGAACCAATTTATATTTTCTCTAAAGAAGAAAATTATTTATTCAAGTAGGCAAAAACCTAAATAAGTGAGAGAAGATAATGAAAGCAATGTACAGCAGATGTTTGATTAGTAGTGCTAGTAGTTTAAGTGTTGGAAAATCAAATGGCCAGTGGATACCTAAATGCTTTTATTGGGTTGCCACCACAGTACGTGAAGAGTAGCTCTAATGGTACAATTCTTGTTACAATATTTTTGTATAGGCTACAGATTTTAAAGGATATTAAAAATGTTATTTTAAGAGGCTGCCTGCCACGTAGAGGTTGCAGCAAGTAAGTTATTTGTTTATACTGGGCAATGCTGGAATAAATTACATACTGTGGACCACTGGGGTGCATACAGCTGCCTTAACCTGACACAGACAGGCAGAGACACAAGTGTTATACAGCACACATTTTTATTTCCATGGGGAAGCGCTTTTCTCTCACTCCCCACAGTAACACAGTCCAAAGCACCAAGCAAAAAAACACTCTCACACTCTCTTTCTCTCACACTCACACTCTCTTTCTCTCATACTCTCTTTCTCTCACACTCTCACACTCTCTTCCACCCAACTCTGGCTCCCTGAATGGAGTGAGGCACCTTATTTTAAGCTGGTCTTGGAAGTGGTCCAGGTGGCTCTGTGAAAGCACAAAGTAGGGCTCTGCAGCTCCCCCTGGCGGCCCCCACGGAACCCAACAGGGCTGTGCCAAACTCCAACTCCCAGTAATAATAATAATAATACATTTTATTTATATAGCGCCTTTCCCATGCTCAAGGCACTTACAGAATAAATAAAGAACAGCAGAATATACAGTATATAGCATTGTACAAACCAGATAAATAAACAAAGAAGATTAAGACAGTAAATTCTGAAAAAAAAAAACAGACAACATAATTAATGGTCTCGCACACACATACAGGTTACATGAGCATCTTGACAGAGAAGTAAACTGAGAGAAAGGTAATAAAGTCAAGTAGAGCTAAAAGCCTTCCTGAACAGATGAGTTTTGAGTTGTTTTTTAAAAGAATTCATGGAGTCAGCTGACCTGATTAATTTTGGTAGGTCATTCCAGAGTCTGGGCGCTATACAGCTGAAGGCCCTGTCACCCATGGAGTGTAGATTAGTGACGGGCACAACAAGATTACCAGAATCAGAGGACCTTAGTGGGCGGGCAGGCACATAGTGATGGAGAAGGTCACTGATGTAGTTTGGCGCGAGGTTATTTAAAGCTTTGTAGGTTATTAGTAGGATTTTATATTCGATTCTGTAGGACACAGGGAGCCAGTGAAGGCGGAGCAGGATGGGTGTGATGTGCTCGCTGCTGCTGGTTCGAGTAAGGACTCTTGCAGCTGAGTTTTGAATAAGCTGGAGCTGTGATATAAGATTAGAAGGGGCACCTGCCAGTAGGGAATTACAATAATCGATGCGGGATGTGATAAAAGCATGGACAAGTTTCTCAGCATTAGAGAAGGAGAGGAAGGAGCGAACACGGGATATGTTACGGAGGTGAAAGTAAGAAAGTTTCTTAATGTGATTTATGTGGGCGGAATAAGTGAGGGAGGAGTCAAAAATGACACCAAGATTTTTTACAGTAGAGGCAGGTCTGATGAGATCACTGCCAAGATGGACTGGGAAGGAGCTCATTTTATTAAGTTGCATTTTAGTCCCAATTTGCAGGAGTTCAGTTTTATTGCAATTTAATTTTAAAGAGTTCTGCTCCATCCAGGTTTTAATTTCACTAAGGCAGGTTGTGAGCTGAGAAAGCTCTGATGAAGTTCCACTTTTAACATTGAAGTAGAGCTGAGTATCATCTGCATAAAAATGATAACCCAATCCATAACTACGGATAATATGGCCAAGGGGAAGCATATAAATACAGAAAAGCAGAGGACCGAGGACAGAGCCCTGAGGGACTCCTTGTGTGACTGGCGCTGAGCTGGATCTACTGTTGCCAAGACTAACAAACTCTTGCCTATCAGTCAGATAGGACTTGAACCACTGGAGGGCAGTGCCAGAGATACCCAGCATGTTCTCCATTCTGAACAGTAGGATGTCATGTCTGACAGTGTCAAATGCTGCACTGAGGTCTAACAGAATTAATATGCTGGTTTGTCCAGAGTCTGCTGCCATAAGCAAATCATTGGTTACCCGTAGCAGAGCAGTTTCACAGCTGTGCTGCGCCCTGAAACCAGACTGAAAGGGTTCCATCAAATTATTAGAGGTTAGGTAATTGGTGAGTTGGGAAGCTACAACACGCTCAAGAACTTTTGACAGGAAAGGTAAGTGGGAAATAGGCCGGAAATTGTTAAGATTGTCAGCATCAAGGCCAGACTTTTTTAACGTTGGGGTTACAGAAGCAATTTTAAAAGTGAGCGGCACAGAGCCAGTGTCAAGGGATGAGTTTATTATTGTTGTAACAGTCGGGATTATGGCATGAAGGCAGGATTTCAGTAGTGTGGTGGGGATGGGGTCCAGTACACAAGTAGTCGGCCTCATCTTATAAAGCAGGTCATTAACAAACGCAGATGTGACTGGTGAGAACTTAGAGAAGGAGCTGGATGGAGTGGGAAAACAGGGAGAGATATAAACAGATGATGTATTTATGTTGGTTGAATTATTTAGATCTTTAATTTTGTTACGGAAGAAGTGGAGGAATTCCTCACAGACTTCAGTAGAAGAGGTAGTTGGACCAGATGCGGGTTCGAGTAGTTTATTAACTACAGAGAACAAAACCCTTGGGTTATCATGGCTACTTTCTATTATTCTGCCATAATGGGTGTTCTTGGCAGAAGTTAGTGCTTCTCTGTAAGCTCTTTGGTGGTCAGAGAAAGCCTGGATGTGCACGGTGAGGCCAGTCTTACGTGACATTCTCTCAAGGCGTCGGCCAGCTGCTTTCATAGATCACAATTCTGAGTTATACCAAGGAGCTGAGCGTTTAAAGGAAACCTCCTTATGTTTTAAAGGAGCTGTTTTATCTAATGCTGAGTGAAGGGCTGTGTTATAGTGGTGAACAAAACTATCTAGTGTTGATGGAATAGGTGCAGACAGTAAAAGATCAGAAATGGATCCAGAAAGGATAGAGGGACAGATATGTGCCCTGAAGGCTGCCCTCTAACGTCCCGAGAGAGATAGTTCCTTGCAGATGCTCTCTCCCCATGTCCTTCCATCCAGCTGGTGTCCTGTCCATCACAATACGTTATATACAAATATAAAATTACATGCAGTCACAAAATACTTGTGAGTATTTATCCTCACATAGACACAATGCAAATTCCCAGTTAAAGCACTGCACAGAATTGGAGATGTATAATAAAAAATTAGCATTGCTACACAAGAAAATTATCTTAGCAAGTGTTTTTAGCATATTGGCGAATGAGTAATTGTTTCTACCAGTCATTTTTCATTAATTTTAAATTAATATGTATATCAGGGCCACAGTCACTGCAGATTTTCATTCTAACCCTTTTCTTAACTGGTGACAAGTTTTTGATGCTAATTAACTCCTTTTCCTTTCATTTTAATCGACTTGTTTTTTTGAAGATTTGTTCCCCTGAATTTCTTTCCTTAAATGGCACCCAAACAGAAATGAAATGTGAAGTGAGTGAGCCAACAGAAGACCAACTAAGTCAGGGCCTCAAACTCCAACTGGTTGCTTAATTAGGCACTGATTCTTGCCGTTAATTAAACTGGTTCTTTAATTCCATGGCTTGTTGCTGCTCTCGTTGTGCAATGGTTGATTTGAATTCTGAAATGGTTGATTTTCTCTTTTCTAAGAGAACTGTTTATATATTTTGGGGACCTCAGCAGATCAACATTCCTGAGACCTTCATCTTTCTTTATTTTAAGATAGTGTATAATGGACACAATTTGCTGGTCATATTTGTCTCGCTTTGTATCTCAATATCGGCTGCTAATTAAGGTAAAAAAAAAATTAAGGGGTCTGAAGCTTCAAGAGCAAGTCAAATAAAATGAATTCAAAGTAGTTAATTAGCAGCAAAAAACAGGTCACTAATTAAGAAAAGGGTTAGAATGAAAACCTGCAGCCACTGTGGCTCTCCAGGGCTTGAGTTTGAGACCACTGATGTAGATAGTATGATGACATTGTAATTAGCTCTGCTTCTCATGGATTCCTATTGCCTTTCTATTTGGAGTGTCTAGGTTCTCAGTGTGTATGATTAGGATTGTCTGAGATTTTCCTCTCATATCCTCAAAACAGGTATGTTAGGGTGGGCAATTCTAAATAGGATGTGCACCTAAGGGAGCCCTACAAATTGCTGTCACTCTGTCCAGGATTGTTTAACATGTTGAGTTCAGTGCTACCAGAATAGGCTCTGGGTGGCAACCTGAAACCCTGAATAGCTTAAAGAATACATTTCAATAAATAAAATAAAAATGAAACTAAAAGCTGAGTGAAAAATGAAAACCAAACTGAAATAAAATCTGTGTTTAAAAACTAACTGAACTAAAATAAAAATGTGTGGAAATGAAAATGTGTTTTTTTTTTCTTTTTAATAAACCGGTTGTTAGTAGTCTGCTTTTGACAAGTGCTTCCTCTGGCACACATGTGTGTGGGTGGGCATTTCTGTGGGTATGCACAGCTTTCAGCATACAGCATTTTCCAGTAGCTCACAAAGAAGTGAGAAAATCCCCTTTCAGAAGGCTTTCAAAGGTGGGAGAGCACAAGTGTGGTATAGAAAGCCCATAGTAGAATACTTTGAAAATTGACATTAAGTGACCCTATTAGTCTAACCTATGCCCAGCTGCTACAAACTTCATTCATGCTCAGATTGGCAGACATTTGCTTAAAATAAATGGTTTGGAACATGAAGAAGAAAACCTCAATGACCAAATATTTCAACAAATAATTCAGATTTGAAGGAGACAGCACAAACATCTGATGTGAGTTCAGGTCAGGTCAGATTGGGGAGCATGCACTTGGTACAGTGTGTTGCTGCATCCACCATATGACAAAACAGCTCAGAATCCTGGTTGACAACCCTCCAGGCAAACATGCGGTCCAGTCCCACCCTCCAGAAATGACCATCTATCTGCCGCAGCTGAATGTTACGTGGGTGTCTCCTTGGCCTGGTCTAGCCACTCGAGTCCTCAACAATGAGGATCCTGCAGGCTGGGTCACCCTTGAGGAATCACGCCACATGGCCATAGTGCCATAACTGACACACTTTCACAATGCAGCTAATGTGCTTCATTTCGGACTCCTTGAGCAACCGCTCATTTGACACAAAGTCAATTAATTCACATTGTCAGCAACTGTATAAGGGCACTTGGAGAGGTAACATTTCGATGGAGACTGAGTCAATCAGCACAGGACTTGAGTGGGCTAAGCGGTGCCAACCCTCCAAGAAGACCATCACCTTTGTAAGAGAGCAGCCAAATCCTGCCAAAAGATCATCATCTGTAGGAATCCCAGCATCAGCAAGAGACTGACAGTTTTTTGGTGGACCCCAGATAGCAGCTCCCCAGCCACATTGCAGCAACCACCCTGTGACCAGACATAGCCCTGGTGTCCAAACCCACCAAGCAAGTTGTTCTTCTGGAGTAAACTGTGGGAAGATTGTTTGGAAGAAACTCTTGAAAGGAAGCTCTCGAAGTACATAGAACTAGTCAGCATCTGTCAGGAGTCAGGATGAATAGCTAAGTGGCTCCCAGTGGAGGTCGGGTGCAGGGGATTTGTAGCTCATTCTTCACAGTTTGTGTCTGATTTTGATTTTTGCCTTCCACTTGATGCTGTCTGTTTAAGAGCTTGTGGACAAGGTGGATTTGATCACAAATGAATGGATGGATTGAAAAAAGTAATTTGTTAAATTTTGCTTTTTGACCCTGATGCAAAAACAGAGTTGTGATTTGTAGAATTTTAAAAAAAATTAATTTAGTCATTCTATACATAATTCACTATTACTGTTTGTGATGGATGGCCGGCTACATATTCTGGCCCTCATCCCCAGGCCACCAGGAGGAGCTCTCCCAACAGCATGGACGTGCCCCGAATTCCAGCAGGGCCTCATGGACTTTGTAGTTTTTATACACAGCCCTGCTGGATACCTTGGGGACCACCGGGAGTCGCTGTAGGGAGGCTCGTGGACTCTTATGTGCCCTATAACCTGGAAGTACGTCCTGGTCACGTGAACAGGAGAAATGACATACTTCCAGGTTGAAGAAAAGGACTTTTACCCTGACCCGGAAGTAATAAGGACTTGTGGACTGTTGGGCAGGAACACAGGATCAGGGGGTATAAAAGGACTCTGGGAAAGCCCAGACACTGAGCTGAGCTGGGAGGTAGGGTGGCGAAGTGTCTGGGAGAGGAGGATTGGTATTTGTAATTGGTTTATTGATTTATATGAGTAGTGTGGAGTGGAGGGTGCTTTGTGAATGTAATTATTGTACAATAACTAATAATTGTACTTTTACCTGGTGTTTGGAGTGGTACCTGAGGGTTCAAGAGGTCGATAAACGCCTCTACTGCTACACTGTTATAACCAGTACATTTTAGTCAAAGTCAAAAAGTCAAAGTGAACTTTATTGTCATCTCAACCATTTACAAGTATACAGATTGCAAAGCTCAGGGTCCACAGTGTAACAACATGAAGTGCAAATAATAAATTAAAAATAGAATTAAAATTAAAATTTAAAATTAAAACACAAACAAGACAAGACATTGTGCAAAGACAAGACAAAGTAGTAACAGCAATATTGACGTGTAGTAAGCAATATGAACATTGATGCAATTTATGGTATTTGCAATCTAGATACATAAATATAGTCAATAGATATGAAATATAATAAATAAATAAATAAATAAATAAATAATAGGTATAGATAATACAGAAATTATCAGTGTGTGATAATAGCTGTTTAAGACATGTGTAAACAATGACAGGTCAGAATGTTTCACAGCAGAAGGATATCAAGAATGTCAAAATCCTTAAAGGTCAGTAGGAGATGTTCAGTTCTTTTCTACATGCACACTCGTGTCTTGCATGTATAAAAGTTCTGTTTTTAGAGGTGGTTGAGGCAGTGTGGAAGATCCCAGGGGGCAGCATAGTGTTAAGGAGTCTGACAGCCTGAGGGTTAAAACTATCCTGCAGCCTGGCAGATCTGGCTTTGATGCTGCAGTATCTTCTCTTGGATGGCAGAAGTCTGAAAAGTCCATGTGAGGGGTGTAAGGGGTCCTGCACAATGCTGCAGGCCTTGCGGACATTGCATTTGTAAAATATGTCTTATATTGAAGGGAGAGGCACCCTAATAATGTTCTCTGTTGTCTTCACTATCCTTTGAGGGCACTTGCGGTCGGATATGTTGCAGTGATGCAGCTGGTCAGAACACTCTCAATGGTGCCTCTGTAGAACATTGTGAGGATGGAAGGGGGAAGACTTGCTTGCTTCAGCCGCCTCAGGAAGTGAAGTCTCTGCTGAACTTTTTTGATTATTGATTAGGTGTTATGCATCCACGTAAGTTCCTCAGTTATGTGCACACCGAGGAACTTGGTACTCCTAAGTGTTGCAGCCTATCCAAACTGACTGGTGCCTCTCTGTCAAGAAGTCCAGGATCCAATTGCAGAGGGTGGTGTTCAGGCCCAACCTGCTCAGTTTAACAACCAGCTTTTGAGGGATGATTGTGTTGATGGCAGAGCTAAAGTCTATGAATATCATCCTGACATATGTGTCTTTTTGATCCAGATGTGTCAGGGAGAGGTGAAGGGCAGAGCATATGGCATTCTCAGTTGACCTGTTTGAGCGATATGCAAACTGAAAAGGGTCAAGGGAGGCAGGGAGAATAGTTTTTATGTGTGACATAACTAACCTTTCGAAGCACTTCATGATGATTGGCATGAGTGCAACTGGTCGGTAGTCATTCAAGCATGTCACTGATGACTTCTTTGGCACTGGTATGATGGTGGTCGACTTGAAGCATGCTGGGACTGATGACTGGCTCAAAGATGTGTTGAAGATGTCTGTGAGGACACCAGCCAGTTGACTGGCACATTCTTTGAGCACACAACCTGGTATGTTGTAAGGTCCTGCAGTATTGCGGGGATTGACTCCTCCTCACATCAGTTTTGGAGAGACAGAGTACCTGGTCAATGGAGGGAGGTGTTGCTTTTCTCGCAGGCTCTTTGTTCTGCGCCTCAAACCGTGTGAAGAAGTTGTTCAGCTCATCCGGTAGGGAGGCATCACCATCGCTGCTGTGTGGGTTGGGCTTGTAGTTTGTAATTGTCTGAACCCCCTGCCACATACGACATGTGTCTCTGGTGCTGCTGCAGTGTTTCTTAGTCTTCTGCGCGTATGCACACTTAACTCTCCTTATAGCATGAGACAGGAAATACTGTAAATCAATTTTAGAAATTTATTTGAGGAAATATTTTCCTTCAAAAATCCAAGTGGGATTTGTAGGGTATTATATTCAAGAACTTCCCTGGATGTTTAATTGCATGTTGCCTCTGGAAATAGTATTAATAATTTTTGTTATTATTTTCATGTTAACGTACCACCATTTTTGTACCTTCATTTTGAGAGCTCCGTTGTTAGGACTACCTTGTCTGGTTACTGGGGGAGAATGGTTACATTTGCCGCCAGTTGTGTCAGAATCGGTTTTATGGTTTAAGTAATGGCTTGTTCAGTGTCTGTGATTTGGAAAAACAAATTATTTCTGTGTCTTACTTTTTGAACTCAGGGTTTTGATCCAATAGCTTTCTTCTTTGACCTTGGATTTTACTTTGGATTTGGTATTTGTATTAATGTTCTTTTGGCTTTGTATTTAACATTTACTGGTTTAACACAGGGCAAATTCAAGGTGAAACTTTTTTTTTCAGTCTTGTCAAATATTTAACTTTGAAATTAAAGTTTTGCCTATAATGTGTTATGTGTCCTTAGCCAATTGTATCAGAGCTACTAAAAACTATTTCTGCCTTTGTCAAAACCATCCAAAGCCATCCCATTAATGTTTATGTGGGGTTTACACAGTTGTAATTTCTGAATGGGTTTCTCCTGGTTCTGTGGTTTCCTCAAACTTCCCAATTTGTAGTGCTAAATTGTGCCCATATGCGAGAGCGGGGCTTGCCATGTAATGGTGCCCTGTTCATGATGCTACCCGTCTAGTGTAAAGTACTGCTGGGATAAGCAGGAAGCCATCATGACCATAAATTGGATTTATCAAGTTGGAGAATGGATATTACGTTATTTTTTCCATTTACAATAGCATTATTACACAAAATTTCATAAAACACACAAAAATAATCTAAATAAATACACAATAGGAAAGTATGATGCAAGATTAATTAAATGATACAGATTGTATTAATATTAACAGATAGTCTAAGGCCAATGAGAAATAGTGACTGCACGGTGAATGACCTTAGAAGTTAGACTGTGCTTCCCCCAGGCTGTCAGAAGACTTCATAGAGGCTCAGTATAGAAATACCAGGGCCTGGCTTTATACTGCCCAGTCTATCATTAAGGCTACTAAAATGTCACTGTAGTGGAAAACATCCTGCATTGCTACAGTTCCACAGAAGGCAGGCGTCACTTCACTTAATGACTACAAACCAGTGGCACAGTACATCTCATATCATGTACACTTTTGAGAGTCTGGTCCTGGACTATCTGACTCCTCTTGTTTTAGACCACCTGGACCCACTGCAGTTTGCCTATCAGACGAAGAATGGAGTTGAAGATGCAATTATTAATCTGCTACACCAGGTTTATTCCCACCTGGACAAAGCTGGCAGCACTGCGAGGAGTATGTTTTTTGATTTCTCCACTGCCTTCAATACCATTCAGCCAACTCTGTTAAGGATAAACTCATAGATATGCAGGTAGATGAGTCTGGATAATGAATTCTCACTTGGGCAGTTTTATGAGGGTCAAGGACTGTGTCTCTGATGTGTATGTGAGTAACACTGGAGCACCACAAGGAACAATCCTGTCTCCTTTTCTCTTTACTCTGTACACCTCAAACTATACATACAACACCAGGTCATGTCATTTGTTCAAATTTTCAGATGGTTGTGCACGTTTGGGGTGTATTTATAAAGGAGATGAGGCAGAGTTTAGCAGCCAGGAGGGAAAGTTTTTTTCTTGCTACAAAGAGAATTGTCTGCCATTTAATGAACTGGTTATTGACTTTCATAGAACCTAAAAACCTCTACGACCAGTCACTATTCAGGTAGTGGATGCAGACATGGTGCCTTACTACAAAATACTTATCCATATCAATGACAGGCTGGACTACTTTTGTAACAGAGAGGAGCTATATAAAAAAAGGACAAAGCCAGCTCTTTTCCTTAGGAGACTGCACTCCTTTAATTTGAGTAATAACATCCTTCACACATTTTACAGCTATGTGATGGCCAGTGCGATCTTCTATGATGCTGTGTGCAGAGAGCCCACTGAATTAACAAGCTAAATAAAAAGGCATGCTCAGTATGGGTCACACTCTGTTGGCCTCATGGAGGTAGTAGCAGAGGAGAGAATAAAGAAAAAACTGACAGCCATTATAAACAATGCTGTGCATTCTCTGTGACGCATTAACATTAAGTCATTTTAGCCAAAGAATTATTCGGCAGACGTGTGTAAAGAAAGGCCTCAGGGGCTCCTTTATACCAGCGAAAATATTCCTGTATAATGTGTCACTGTGACTATAATTGCCAAGTTAGAAGGTTTTCTTTCTTTTTGTCATTTCTGCTGTATATTTGAGAAAGATTTGTTGATTGTCGTAATATAATATAATATAATTTATTTATTGGGCTTCTGTGAAAAGCTAAATTTAGCAAGGAAACAAATTAAGTTCTATCTATCCATCATAAGTGTTTCACATTGTATGTTTATGTGGGTGCTATAACACCAGGAGCTGCTAATGAGCACTGTGGAATTATGAACCCAGCCACCGAAGATGTGAATTGGAGGAGAACCCCTAGTGTGGATTAAATGGATATTAATTATCAGAGATAAATGAACATAGAAAAGTTGCACAGGTAGGGGTCCTCTTGTAGTTCAAGATATGGATAGGTTATTCCATGAGAAGAGCAACTGTGAGGCAAAATAAACATAAGGAGTGCGCATTGGTAAAGCTGGCAAGCTGCTTGCATGTTAAGCTAAGAGTACCTAGCACTTGGGAGAGGAGTTGCAAGGCCTTGTTTCTATTTAAATATGTTTTCCCTCTCAATTGGTACCCTTCCTTTTTTTAGTACAAATCTTATTTTTAAAGTTAAGTGTGGGCTACCATCCATTTACTTGGTGTCAAGAGTAGTAATTAGAGGTATTATGGTTATATAACATATATTTTAACAAAACACATAAATAATCTGTTTGACCTACTGTGTCAGATAAAATAAAAATCATAAAAGGAAACAAATTTTTATACCCACATAAAAAGAGAAAAAAGACCGTAATCTTCCTTCACTTAAAATGTGATTTGAATTATGGAGATTGACAGTCAAAGAGGCAAAGGAAGGCTTTCACATCCCGCTTTACCATCAACACATCTCCCTGTAAGAGACAAGGTGCTGAAATTGGCTTGTTTCAGACGGAGCTGCTGGCTTGGCCCTCTGTTGCAGTCACTAAATTGCTTCTTTGACATGCGAGGAGGTTCTGACAGAAGACTTGGATGTGTTTTTGCAGTTCCCAGCAGCCCAGAGAGCTCCTGGGGGTAAAGCTTTTTAATGGCTGAGGAAAGCTGCAGATTAGTGGACGGCTGTTATGTTTCCGTGGGCTTATTCGTCCAAATGTTCTTGGAAGAAATTGTTGCATGAACAACTCTACAAAACAGACTGTTCTTCCTGTTTTACAAAAAACAATATATTTGTAATGCATAGTAAAGGGGCACATCTGTGCAACACCTTGAGCCAAAACATTTTGGTCAGAAAGGTCCAAAACGTCCAAGAGAAATGTTTTATTCAAAAATATCAGGGAGGGATTAAAAGTAAAGTCCAAATAAACAAAAGATCAAAGAGAAGTCTGTTATCCCAATAGGAATGACTAAACAGGTGTTTTCCTTTGATATCCCATGGAGACTCTCAATCCCTTATCCACCTAAACACTTTCACAACCCCTCCTAACTCTTCAGCTTTCACTGCCAGTCATTCTCTGCATTGACTCTCCAACCCTGGACTTTGTTAATTCCTGTAGAAGACCTGTCATTTACACTCCATTTTTTGTACGCAGTCTTGGAGCTACCTTTAGAGATTAATGTTAAACATGTTAAACATTCCCAAAAACAATGTGACCACTTTAGGCATATTTGCTTATGTATTGTGAAAGGATTAATTAACTCCACTCATATCTAGCGCTCAAATTACACTTCAGTCAAATTCATTTTGAAAAAAAGTCTCTTCAATTTTTTTAATAAAATTTTCATTTTTTTTTTTTTACCTTAAGTAACCCCAAAAGTTCCCCTTTGAAAAAATGTCTAAAATGAAAATTCTGAAAAATTGAAAGTTTAATAAATTTTACTTGAAGCATTTCTGGTGTTTTGGATCTGTTTCATTTTATTTTTAAAATACTGAACATTTTTCTTATCTATGGCACTAGGACTCTGTTTTCAGGAAAATGTTTTTAATGAAACTGATTAGGGATAAAACTATCTCCAATATTTTAACAGCTTTTATGCAATTCTCATTTATTTTGGAGCATTGCAACATGTCATCTAATTACTGTAGAGAAGACCTGACACATCCACTTGATAATACCCCAGTCATCTTCAGGCTCCTGCTCTTAAGGAAATTTTATGCCAGACCTTCTGTCAAGTGAACATTTATGCTGAATTTGTCATTTATAAATCTTGACCATGAAGGAGAGATATGCTGTAGTGATAGGTATTTTAATTCATTTTACTGATTCAATTCTTTCTAATTACCTTTAAAAATACAACATTTATTTCTAGAGCACATTTTCACACAAAGGATGTACACTCAATGTGCTTTACAAGATGTCAAAGAAATAGTTACAAGTGAAGAAAAAACAAATTAAAATTAGAAAAGAATAATAATGAATAAATATTATACAAAAAATAAATATTATACACACTGATAAAATAGATATTTAATTAAGAGAAGTAGAGTCCTTAAATATAAAATTGTTTGTTTAGGCTCTAAATGCAAGTCTGACGATAAGATCAGGTGGCCAGGAAGGAAAGAACAAAAAAACTCCAATTAGGCTGGAGAAAAAAAATTAAATCTGTAGGGGTTCCAGGCCAAAAGACCACCCAGCCCCCACTAGACATTCTACCTAACATAAATGTTCTTAAGTCATTCCTTATTGTTTTTTAGGCGTTGTCTTAGATGATTCAATGCAGTGGGTCTTGTGGCAAGTTGGGATATCCACTTTCATTCAGACATCACAGGAGGCTGCCTATGAACTGCAGAAGAAAACAGCGAAAAGTAGAGATTAATAATGATTGTAGATTAATTGAAGAGTGTGATAATTCTATGTATATCTAGTTTATTAAGAGCTGAACTAAGATGTAGCTATGAAAAGCAAAACTAAACAAGTGGGTTTTTAGGAGTTTTTCAGAAAAATCAACAGTGTTAGCCTGGTGTATGTTTAGAACTTTATTTGTCCTCAAGGGGAAATTTGGCTTTTTACAGAAGCTCTTTAAATATCTATCTATCTATCTATCTATCTATCTATCTATCTATCTATCTATCTATCTATCTATCTATCTATCTATCTATCTATCTATCTATCTATCTATCTATCTATCTATCTATCTATCTATCTATCTATCTATCTATCTATATTCTGAACACATGCCACAATGACTAATATGGAAGAAAGCTAAAAAGAAAGAAAGAAAATAGAGAGAATCTCTGCTGATAAAGTGTTCCAGATTTTTGGTGCCTATCATCAAAAGGCTGCCACTTCATTTCTTTTATATTTGGCTCTTCAATAATAAGCAGATCAATGTTTGAAGATATAGGGTTATAACTTGGAACATAGAGAGACAGGCACTCCAAAATGTAGGAAGGAGTAAGATTATTTAAGTGTTGATCTACCATTGGTAATATTTTAAAGTCAGTTCTAAAGCACACACATAATCAATGACTGTCTCAGTCTGGTGACATGTGGTCTGATTTTTGTTTTCTGGTTCAGATACTCCCTGCTGCACTCTGAACAAACTGCAACCCACTGATATATTTCTTAGGTAGACCATTTAGGAGTTCACTACCAACTAAAAGCAAAAGTGTTAATTAATTTCTAAGCATGTTGCAGTGCTGTATGAGGTCTAATGTTTGCAATTTTCCTTACATAGTAAAATGCAGACTTGGCCATCTGGATAATATGTAAATTAAAGTTTACGTCAGAGTCCATGATTATACCTAAATTCTTTACTTCTGCCTGTTTTTTAATGCTAAGGGATCAAGTTTATTTCTAATACCTTAATTATTTCCATTTTTACTAATGACTAAGATTTCAGGATATTATTACTCATCTATTCAGAAAGTGAATCAATTTTATTAATTCATTTGACTTGTTTGATTACTTTAGACTCTGGCATATATGGGAAGAATATATACTGTATATGTGTATTTGTGTATATAAATAGATACATAATATCATTACTTATTAATTTATATATATTTCATATAATCTATAAATATATTGTTAGTTATATAATAAATATAAATATATATCATATATACCAATATAAGGGGTGGCACAGTGGCGCAGTGGTTGCGCTGCTGCCTCGCAGTTAAGAGACCTGGGTTCACTTCCTGGGTCCTCCCTGTGTGGAGTTTGCATGTTCTCCCCGTGTCTGCGTGGGTTTCCTCCGGGCGCTCCAGTTTCCTCCCACAGTCCAAAGACGTGCAGGTTAGGTGGATTGGTGATTCTAAATTGTCCCTAGTGTGGGTGTGTTTGTGTGTGCCCTGCGGTGGGTTGGCACCCTGCCCGGGATTGGTTCTTGCCCTGTGTTGGCTGGGATTGGCTCCAGCAGACACCAGTGACCCTGTGTTTGGATTCAGTGGGTTGTAAAATGGATGGATATAGCAACATAAATATTTAATTAATTATATATTGTATTTAACATGATATGCCAATGTCCTGTTTCTTTACACAAAGAAAGATGACACATTCAAGTCGCAAAATTAAAATAAGATGTTTCATTATAGAATCACAAGTGAATGAGAACTCATAATGATTGATTAACATACCAAAATGAACAAGAACTGCTAGACTGATTACTCATGTAGTGATTTGCTCATGAATCAAATGAGAATTATTAGACTGGTGAGACCAGACTAAGCAGTGTCTGTCATCAACATTGTGTATTGTATAGAAAGAAGTCCTCACAAGTTGACACAGATGGGTGTGTTACAAAGTTTGTGCCACTTGTTTTTCTAATATGCAATATTTATTACATATGTATACTAGATAAATGTAAAATTACCTTATTTTTAAATGCTGACACACATTTTAAGATAAATGTGTGTCATCTGTTAAGTTAGGAAGGTATGCTTGTAAATAGTGCCTTAATAGTGAATATAATTTGGTTTCTGAAAAAAAAATGAATGGTCAGAAACAACAAATCAATGCAGTTTGAATATGGAATCAATTGATCCAATCTTTTGAGTCAATTTAAATAACATAATCTACTAAATGAATTAAGAAGAATACTCTTTTATCCTTTAATAATCATTTTATCAATCTTAATATAGACACTCTCTTATCTATCTATCTATCTATCTATCTATCTATCTATCTATCTATCTATCTATCTATCTATCTATCTATCTATCTATCTATCTATCTATCTATCTATCAATCAGTTGATATCCCATCCAAAGTTAGTTCCCACCATGGACTCCAGTAACTGTCTGCATAGTCTCCACTTCCCCACTATGCAACAAAAAGGTGGGTGCAGAAAATCATTTCCTTTTATTTTTAAATGTACAGTATGTATCTTCATACAGTCTTACTCTTGTATATTTTGCAATCCAGTATTGGTGACCACGGAATTGATTTAAGTGAATTCACTTTCTTACAAGGGAATTCTAGAGGCTTTGCTCTTCAGTGCTTTGGGTGGCCTGTTTTGCTGACATTTCACTCACCATTCAATCAAAGCAGGCAGCACATCTTTCAATAAAGAGCACCATCCAGGCTCTGTGCAGCTGCAGGAGATAGGGCTCTGGTTACAATATGTGGTCCACATCTTCATAGGAAACAAAAGTTGTGTTGTTGCAGGTGGGTTCACGCGATGCTACCCTTTGAGCATTGTTTATATGCAGGGTGAGAAAGTTAGTAGGGCTTGAACTTTACAAGCAAACTTTCAGGGGCTAGTAAATGAGAAAACTGCTCCATAAATTTTATTTAATATTACATGTCAGGAATGTGCAAAATCTGTAGCCTTATTTTGAATGAAAATAATAGGCATGTAATAAATGATAGTCTTATTCAGAAAATGAGTTGATGTCCACACACAGTAAGGAGGACAAATAACTCAATATTCTTCCATGCTGCCAGCTTGATTATTATTGATTAGTTACATAAAAAACAGTAATGAGCAGATAATTAATTTTAGATCTTTAAACTGCAGCAGAATAGGCCTTGCCCAATTCCCTTTTGTTACCTGTACACCAAAGATCAGTGGTTCCTACGCTAATCTTAAGAACTCACTGTGTTGACTTTTTGTTTAAATTAAGTTATTACATAGAATGAAATCTGTACTTTTAGTAGAATGCAAGGCTCTAGTGCATTGCATTCCCAGTTCTTATTTTGCCATATTAGAAATTTGTAGCATTACACACATTATGTTGTTGAAAAAATAAGCCTCTTTTTGTGAACAAATGCATTTTGGGATTGCTCCGGTTTTTGTATTTCTTTCTCTCTCTCTCTCTCTCTCTCTGTCTCTCTCATTGCTTTCCAAATACAGTATTTTAATAGGTACCTTAAACCCACAGATTAAAATTGCATAATGTTAGTCATCTCTATGTACTGAAATGTATGAGAGTATTAACAGAATTTAAAGTTCACTGGTTTTAATTTCTAAAATTTTAAGCTAGAATACTCTACCCAATCAACTAACAATTGAGCTTGACTTCTAATTAAGAAGATTATTAAAGCCAAAAAGGAGCCATCGAAACTAGTTTCCAGTATCAGGGCTTTAACGTCCTTCTTTTCTGTCTATGAATTGTGTGCTCCTAATGCTTAGGAGGTTAAGTGGGGTTTCAGGTGGCTGCCCAATAAGCCGCACGCCTGAATAATTAGGGGGGCAATATCCCTTGGCTATACATTTAGGCTTACGGAATATCACAGCTGAGAAAATACAAAATATAACAAGTAAACAAAAAATAAGAACTATTCATGTAGTTCTATTCAAGCAGGTGAGGTGGCTTGCTCATGGTCACACTGTGTTAGTAGCAAGAGTTGGACCCACAGCCTCAGGGTTTAAAGTGCAAAGTCTTAACCACTATTCCACACTCCCTAATTGACAAACTAAGTACAGTACAGTTACAGATAGATCCTTATAAAACAATAAAATAACAAAAAAGAAACAGAACAAACAAAAATAAATATCATATATCAAATGGACAAAACACACACAAAAAAATAAACAAAAATCAGCAATGAATCCTCACCTAATTCCTGATACACTACTTTATATTGGTCCAAGATCTCCTCTAAAAAGGAAACATAAAAGGCACAATGAGCTCTAGATAATACACTATGAGAACATAATTATCTAACTAAAGTTCTAAAACTACTCAATTATTTTCTGGGATTTTTTGTTGAATAAAAAAATGGTCATATTTAAATCGTTGTCAATGTTATTTTGCTTATTCTTAGCTGTTTTTATTGTGTTTTATTCATTTTGGCCACCTTTTCTTTTATTGCTTTTGCCTCTGCAGCAATTTTGGGCACAGTAAGGCATCTTTGTTACCACCATGTGACTGAAGGAAGTTGCACTTTACGATAAACATTTCAGAAAAAATTTAAAGGAGACTGTGCACTACTGATTCAATCCAGGAAACATGTGATCATTGTTTTTGTAGTTAGAATTTAGAAAAACTTATGGCAGGTGTTTTTGAATTTGAGTTTGGTTAGCATTCTGAGGAAATAATTTGTGGTTCGATTTTGTTCTGTTTTTGACCACTTTCATTCGTGACATCAATTTTTGTCTCCCCATTTTCTAATCCATCCAAATACATTCATTTTCAGTCTTGGTAGACCACCTTATACTTGTCATGATCTGCTATCAAATTTAATTTTTTCTTCCTTTATTTTCACACTTTTTATGATAAGGTTTTGTTATTAATGGAATCTGTTATTTTTTTGTTTTTTTATACAAAAAGTTTTTCACCTTATGCTTTGGTTTCTAATGGATGCATCCATTTTGTGAAGGTTGTAGCATTTACTTTGGCATTGCTATGGATGACATCTGGGGTCATATTGCATGCGTAATCAGAGGTCAAAGGGTATAACGGGAAGCTACATGCATTTTCTGGTATCTGTGATTGGATAACAAAGCTTTCCTTGTGGGTTTGTGTTTTGCGTTTGATTTCTGGTTTATACTGTAGAATCCTTGCTTTGATCTCTGTATTAGATTTTTGTTTACAACTCTCAGTTCTGATGAAAGGTAAGGATGAACTTTTGGTTAAAGAATCTAAACTTGGCTCTGTATAGCATTTCATCTTCTACTCTCAATCTTTTCTTGCCTATTCCTGCACAAGCACTAATAGTTTTAAATGTAGTTACTTCTTTTACACGCTAGTGTTTTAGTTTTCAGACACTGTCAACTTACAGGTTATGACTTTGAATCATTATCTAAGCATTTTTTTTTTCATTTGGTTACAGACACAAGAAAGTATGTAGATTATAGCTGTAAGAAGGACATTTTGAAAATGAGAAATTTATGTTATTAGAAACGTTGCAAGGGCTCATTCCGCTAATGAAACCCTTCATGGTGAGTGCCAGCCTAAAATAACTATTTCACAAAGAGCACAATGCCAAAAAAGACAGTGAAATAAGGGAAACATGTCAATAACTTATGAAAAATACAGCAACAAGGTACTGTAGCAAGCAAAGGCAGATGGGAAAAGACTGGCTTCTGCCTTAATCATATTGTTATTGTTGTAAGCCCCTGGTCCAAGCACCCTTGAATTAAATTAAGTGATAAATGAAATTGGGGTAACACTTTATTTTAGGAATTGCAAAAATGACTCTATCACTCATACACTGATATGTAACAAGACCTTAATAAAGGCTTCCTTAACATTTACAAAGCATCAGTAAAGTGGTCATTCACCTTTGTGCAGTATATCATGCTGGTAAAATTAATTGTGAATAAGAAGGATTCATCAGTCTTAAACTCAAATACGCAACATCAAGAGAAACATGTCTCAGTTAAGCCATCTCAGGTCATTCCAAAATAAAATTGTTTTAGTAGACCACATTGCAGAGATGAATAAATGCTAAATTGAGGATTTGTACATGTTAAGACCAAAAGAAGTGCTCATTACTGTCTTCTTATATACTGTAACAGTAAATGAGTAATAGTTGTATTTTTGCAATACCAAAATTATTGCTAAAATTATAGTAACACAAAAATATCTGAATTAAAATGTATTTTAAATTATTGAAAAGAAAGTTTTCAAATACTCCAGCTACAATTCTCAAATACATTTGAGCTACCTCAAATACCTCAAACCTATTTAAAAATGTTTGAATGAGGTGTTTAACAAAATTAAGCTTGTTGAAAAACTGTTATGCTTTTCTTACAGCAGATGCATTCTGCAAAAGGAATTTTACATGGAACAGAGTTGTTCTTTTGAGTCATGCTGTTTCTAAATGAAAGAGCTCAGCAAGTATGTCTTTCAGCACACTGACATAAGGGTCACAATCATCATAACCAAGAAGTGGAGCTCTGAGGCCTGAGCTGCTTACTTTCATAGTTTCCTTACAAATCATCACCTTAGTGCCATTTCTATGTTTTTCATATACATTAGCTTTAATGTGACTTTTGGGATTCACACAACATATGGATTGCAAAAAGTTTGTAGTTTTTCTTTTACATTGGTTAATAATACAGTGGCAATTATACATATACACAAATATTTAACTATAAGTAATGCTATTTAGTTGCCAAATGTCTTGTTTAATTGATAAAATGATCACCCAATTTATATACCAATATACAGTACAGGATAAAGCAAAGCAGTTACTATTGAGTTGTAGGGTGAAAGATTAACCAAAAAAAGCAGTGATCATCTCTCTTGCCTAAAACCTGAACAATATTGGGTTTGAATTTGATCTGGATACCTTCCAAAAGGGGTTTTCTTCCAATATCTCAGGCTAACTGGCCTATTGTGGGTAATTATAGGAGTTGGAGTGACTGGCACCCTTTCTAGGAATAGTTTGTGCTGCGCCAATGCATATTGATCTTATGTAAGTCAACATTTTGAATGTAAGTCAACGCAGGAACAACTTTGATAAAACTACAGCCCACCTACTCTACACAGCTGAACACATCCCTTCTTTCATCCTTTTGCACAATTGCTCAGGCGGCATCAAACTGTATACTGGACAGCGACATTTTTCCTGTATGCTACAGGGTAGGCAACAGAGGTATTGTAGGGGTGCATGAAAATCATTAGAAAGAGTAGTTGAAATTACTGAAAACCTTAATGAAAATTCAATCATTGGAATCAGCAGGGCTGGGACACTCTAGGCCACTGGAAGAGTTCTGCCTTAATATCCACGGCATCAAAGAACAGCCACTTAGTATCCAAATTAAACTCTTATCCAAAACCTGGTCTCAGAAAAGTAGTTTGAAAAAGCCTAAAGCCAAAGATTCTTAAGCCATAAAGCCTTCAAATAAAATAAAATCAAGGGCTTTATTTAAAGGTGAATCAGGAAAAAAGGTCAGGCAGAAATTCTTAAAAAGGACACAATGAAACCAATCATCGAAGTGCATAACAAGGGCCTATTAGTATAGTGGATCCAGGATGTTATTTTGAAATGAGTTCAACAACAGGAACACGGGGCTCTGATGATATTTTGCACAAATATCAGAAAGTTTTTTTTGTTTGTTTTTTGCCAAGAGAGCTATAGACACAAATACATCATCAAGCATTGTGGCAGAGAGTAGGACTTTAAGAACCTTCTAAAACAGGCTTGACGTTATTTTGGAGGAATAGATAAATAAGATTAATGAGCTTTATTGGGCTAAATTTTCTGTTCTCTTTAAATACAATGTTAAATATAATACATAATGTTATAATACTAGCTATAGTAGCAAAGGTAATTGGCCATAAAGTATGTCATATTGCCTTCTTCTTCTTCTTTGGCTGCTCCCATTAGATATCACCACAGCAGATCATCTTTTTCCATATCTTTCTGTCCTCTGCATCTTGTTCTGTTACACCCATCACCTGCATGTCCTCTCTCGCCACATCCATAAACCTTCTCTTATGCCTTCCTCTTTTTCTCTTGCCTGGCAGCTCTATCCTTAGCATCCTTCTCCCAATATACTCAGCATCTCTCCTCTGCACATGTTCAAAACAACGCAATCTCGACTCTCTGACTTTGTCTCCCAACCGTCCAACTTGAGCTGACCCTCTAATGTACTCATTTCTAATCCTATGCATCCTTGTCACAACCAATGCAAATCTTAGCACCTTTAACTCTGCTACCTCCAGCTCTCTCTCCTTCTCTCTGGTCAGTGCCACCGTCTCCAACCCATATAACATAGCTGGTCTCACTACCGTCCTGTAGACCTTCCCTTCCACTCTTGCTAATATCCATCTGTCACAAATCACTTCTGACACTCTTCTCCACCCTGCCTGCACTCTCTTTTTCACCTCTCTTCCACAATCCCCATTACTCTGTACTGATGATCCCAAGTATTTAAACTCATCCACCTTCACCAACTCTACTCCTTGTATCCTCACCATTCCTCTGACCTCCCTCTCATTTACACACATGCATTCTGCCTTGTTCCTACTGACCTTCATTCCATTCCTCTCTAGAGCATAGCTCTACCTCTCCAGGGTCTCCTCAACCTGCTCCCTACTATCGCTAACTCCTTGTAATATAGGAAATTAAGATTAAAGGTATCATATGCAATAATGTACCGTACAACTTTAATTTAAGATTTTACAGTAGAATGACAACAAAAGTTCAGAAGTAATGTCTCTATGACCAAACAGTAAACTTTGTGAGCTGGAATGTCAAAGGTCTCAAATCATGAACTAAGGAGGAAGAAAGTATTCTCTCATCTAACAGGTCTAAATTCCTAGATAGTGTTTTACATGAGACCCACTTATTAAGTAAAGATCAGTTTTGGTTGCAAAGGGATGGGACTGGCCAGCCTCTCATACAACTCATCTTTAGCTCTTGTCACCTCTCTCTTCACCTTATGCCTTATCTACTTGTACTCCTGTGTACTTTCTTCATGTCTCTAACTATCCCACTTCTTCTTCACCAGCCTCTTACTCACGTCCACTCTCGTAACCTTCGTTGTTTCCTCCTGCCTTCGGACATGCTTCCCCCTCTTCTTCTCCTTCAGCCAACTGTAGTCCATTTTCCCTCAGCATCCTGTTGGCTGACAGTACTGGTGGAAGCCATTGTTAACCTGGACCACAAAAGTTTTTAGCGCTAGTTAGTTTCTATTGTATGTAGGCGAAGTGCTTTGTTTATTTCTTTTTCGACCTATTCTTTGTCTTTAACTTTGATTTTGTGTTTGTCCCAGTGCTTTGGTTGCTCAATATATTATTGATCTCCTGGTTGTGACCTTGCCTGGCATTTACTACAACTCTGGTTCATGTTATTATCTCCTGGTCCTTTCATCACTTACAATAAACTTATAGACTTCATATCCCTTTTGTGTTTGAGAATAAATGCACCAATTTTTAATTTTTAGGCATTACTCTGAAAGTATTCATATTATACAGTATTGTCAAGGATAGAAGGGAATGGAGTTGTACTACAGGGCTTTTTGCCATCTGGGACTTCGCCTGGACCATTGCCTGGATGAGTCAGGTGGGGGATGGGCTGAAGAGTCGGACATGAGTTGGCCTGAACCACTGCCCGGATGGCAAAAAGCTCTGCTCTGAACTACTGTCCAAGCACAAAGCACAGCAACTGTCTATTGTGTTTCACAAACACAGACTCCTCACTAGCCTGCCCAGATAAGGCCTACTCAAATGGTTAGTGAATAAATAAATAAATATACACACACTTTGGTCTGAACACACACTGGAATGACTATAAAGCAGGAAAATGAAAATGACTTGACTGTCACAGTCACAGTGATGCATTATGCAGATGTGTTGCTATTGGTATAAAGGAGACCCAGTAGCATTTCTTGACACACTTCTGCTGAATAATTTGTTGGCTGGAAATACTCAATGTTAGTGTTGGCTTCAAAAGATCAAAAATATAAGTAGCATTCACAAAACTCTCAACCCCATCACAGGGATGATAACTGCAAGCCTCCTCTGGGGATGACAGGGCAAAGAAATAATCCTTATAATTAAAAGAATTGTTACAAAAAAGAGGGAAATGCTGAACAGAGGTTCAAAAGAGTCAAACAAGGCAAAAGGAGTTGCCTAAAAAGACAGTCTACAGTAACTAAGTTCCAATGCATTAAATCCTTAAAGAGAACAAACATGTCAAAAGGCCAGAAATTCCAAACAGCAATAATGTACAAATAATGTACACTTCCATACACATATGCAATGTTCAGCAGAGGGACTGCATTACCTATCAGCCTTTAAACAGCTTGGAGCAGTTGCTCAACGGAGACTGACAGGTGGTCTTCTCTTGGGGAACCACACACAAACATAGAGAACATAAAGACATTTAAAAATCAGTACATCTTCTTCTTCTTTCGGCTGCTCCCGTTAGGGGTTGCCAGAGCAGATCATCTTTTTCCATATCTTCCTATCCTCTGCATCTTGTTCTGTTACACCCATCACCTGCATTTCCTCTCTCACCATCTCCATAAACCTCCTTTTAGGCATTCCTCTTTTCATATTACTTGTAAGCTCCGTAATTAGAACCCTTTTCCCAATATACCCGGCATCTCTCCTCTGCACATGTCCAAACCAACACAATCTCGCCTCTCAGACTTAGTCTCCAAACCTTCCAACTTGACCTGAGCATCTAATGTACTCATTCCAAATCCTATTCATCCTATCCATCGTCACACCCAATGCAAATCTTAGCATCTTTAAATCTGCCACCTCCAGCTCTATCTCCTGTGTTTTGGTCGGTGCCACAAAAAAAAAAAAATTAAGTAACAGTATGCCAAGAGTGTTTTGGAGGTGAAAAGAGTCTCAGACAGAGTGATGATTATGAAGCTGGAAATTGAAGGTGTGATGATAAAATATTCCTAGTGCATATGCCCCACAAGTTGGGTGTGCAGTGGATGAGAAAGAAGATTTCTGGAGTGGATTGGATGAAGTGGTGGAGAGTATACCCAAGGGAGAAAGAGTGGTGATTGGAGCAGATTTCAATGGACATGTTGGTGAAGGGAACAGAGGAAATGAGGAGGTGATGGGTAGGCATTGTGTCAAGGAGAGGAATGCAGAAGGTCACATGGTAGTGTATTTTGTGAAAAAGATGGGCATGGCTGTGTTGAATGTATATTTTAAGAAGAGGGAGGAACATAGGGTGAAGTATAAGAGTGGAGAAAGATGCACAGGTAGAGTCAACCTGAAGGTGATTGTAGACTGCAAAGTGGTGGCATGGGAAAGCATAGTTAGGCAGCATAGGATGGTGGTCTGTAGGATGACGTGTGGTATAGCGGGTCAAAAGGGCCAGTTTTTAAACTTGTGGGTTAGAGAGGGGGCGTGGTAAGTGTGGCGGAGCGGTTCTCCGGGAATTTGTGATGCGGGCAATTCTCACTTAAGTGCACAGGTGAGGAGTCATCCACAACTGTAATTCTTCCTGGGAGCTGCTGATTGCCACAGCTGATCCACATCCCTGTGATATATAGAAGCACAAGGCGGCTAGTAGAGGAAAAACAGATGAGAAAAAAAAGAGAAAAGAAAGACGGAGGTTGCAGAAAACCAGTGAGGAGAAGGCCGGTGTATGTGTGTGAGAGAGAGAGAGAAGGAGCGTGAGCAAGTGCAGGCTCGCTCTGTATACAAGCAGCTGGGAGAGGCGAGCCCGAGTGAGGTGTTTGGCCTGACTGTGGTTTTTAATAAAAGCACATGTCATTTTACACCATCCCCTTGCTTCATTGTTATGCCTCACTGCCAAGCTTCATCTGTGACATTACCAACAGTGTTGGGTTCAAGGGCTCCCAAAAGCAAGAAGGGAGCATGGAGCAGAACCTGCATCATCACATGACGTTGGAGATCAAGAAGAGGAGGAGAGTGAGGGCAGAGTCAAGGATCATATGGTGGAAGCTGAAAAAAGGAAGACTGCAAGTTTAAGTTCAGGGAGGAGGTAAGACAGGCACTGGATGGCTGGCCAACTACAGCAGAAATGGTAAGGGAGACAGTTAGAAGGGTACTTGGTGTGATATCTGGACAGAGGGAGGAGTACAAGGAAACCTGGTGGTGGAATTGAGAAGGTGAAGAGGGATGTGGATGAGGCTAAAGACAAGGCGTATGATGAATTGCATGAGAGGCTGGACACTAAGGAGGGCGAAAAAGGGCCTGTACCGAATGGCTGGACAGAGAGACCAAGCTGGAAAGATGTGGCAGCAGGTTAGGGTGATAAAGGATAAAGATGGAAACATATTTACAAGCGAGGAGAGTGTGTTGAGCAGATGCAAAGAGTGTTGTGAGAGGCTGATGAATGAAGAGAAAGAGAGAGAGAGGACATTGGATGATGTAGAGATAGTGAATCAAGTGGCAACAGATTAGCAAGGAGAAAGTAAGGACAGCTATGAAGAGGATGAAGAATGGAAAGGCACTTGATACAGATTGTCATACCTGTGAAAGCATGGAGGTGTTTAGGAGTGATGGCAGTGGAGTTTTTAAGCAGATTGTTTAATGCAATCTTGGAAAGTGAGAGGATCCCTGAGGGAGTGGAGAAGAAGTGTACTAGCACCGATTTTTAAGAATAAAGGGGAAGTGCAGAGATGTAGTAACTACAAAGGGATAAAATTCATGAGCCACAGCATGAATTTATGGGAAAGAGTAGTGGAAGTTAGGTTAAAAGGGGAGGTGATGATTAGTGAGAAGCAGTATGGTTTCATGCCAAGGGCACCACAGATGCAATGTTTGCTCTGAGGGATTAATGGAGAAGTATAGAGAAGACCAGAAGGAGTTGCATTGCGTCTTTGTGGACCTGGAGAAAGCATATGACAGGGTGCCTCGAGAGGAGCTGTGGTATTGTATAAGGAAGTCGGGAGTGTAGTGAAGTATGTAAGAGTTGTACAGGATATGTACAAGGGAAGTGTGACAGTGGTGAGGTCTGTGGTAGGAGTGATGGATGCATTCAAGGTGGATGTGGGATTACATCAGGGATCATCTCTGAGCCCTTTCTTATTTGCAATGGTGGACAGGTAGACAGACGAGATTATACAGGAGTCCCCTTGGACTATGATGTTTGCTGATGACATTGTGATCTGTTGTGAGGGAGCAGATTAAGGAGACCCTGGAGAGGTGGAGATATGCTCTAAAGATGAGAGGAATGAAGGTTAATTGGAACAAGATAGAATACATGTGTGTAAATGAGAGGGAGATCAGAGGAATGGTGAGGATGCAGGGAGGGTGTCAGGAGTGATTTGTGACAGACGGGTATCAGCAAAAGTGAAAGGAAAGGTCTACAGGATGGTAGTTACACCAGCTATGTTGTATAGCAGCGTTTCTCAACCTTTAAGTATTTGTGACCCGAGTTTTCATAACAGTTTTAATCGCGCCCCCTAACGTTTTTTTGAAACCCTAATAAAATTTATTCCTATATTTTTTTGCTGCCGATACACCGCTACAAGTTGAAAATTTCCGTACGAATAGCGAAATTACTCCACATATGGCAACACTCGTGCCCCCTTTTTTGTAGAGGGGCGCGCCCCACAGATTGAGAACCGCTGTTGTATAGATTGGAGATGGTGGCACTGACCGAAAACAGGAGACAGAGCTGGAGGGTGGCAGAGTTAAATATGTTGAGATTTGCATTTATTGTGAAAAGGATGGACATTAGTACATTACAGGTTCGGTTCAGGTTGGATGGTTTGGAGACAAAGTCAGAAAGGCGAGATTGAGTTGGTTTGGACATGTGCAAAGGAGACATGCTGGTTATATTGGAAAAAGGATGCTGAGGATGGGGCTGCAAGGTAAGAGGAAAAGACGAAGGCCTAAGAGGAGGTTTATGGATGTGGTAAGAGTAACACGCAGGTGTTGGGTCTGACAGAGCAAGATGCAGAGGAGAGAATGATGTTGAAAAAGATGATCCTCTGTGGCAACCGCTAATGGGAGCATCCAAAAGAAGAAGAAGAAGAACAGCAAAAACAACAATAATACAGTACATTAAACATATTGAGTAAATGACAAATGAACAGAATTCTATTAACAGAAATAATCGTACTAAATGACTCTGAATTGAAAAAATGAGCATAAAAGATTACAAAAAAATATAAGCCAGGTAAGGAGCCCTGGCCAAAACATACCACCCTCAAGAGCTCCTGTCCCAGAAGAGGCAATTCTAGGTACTCTAGGGGCCCCAGGCAAAAATCTCCATGGAGCATTCCCAGTCAACTTAATACATTTATTATTTTAGTGCAAGCTGTAAATTAATAAAACAAAAGGAGAGGATTTAAAAAAACACAAATCCTTTATTTTAATTTTGTAAAAAAACAGATTAAACACTGCAGTAAATGTGATTGTATAGAAAATTTTAAAATCTGTGAAAATGAAAAAGTAAATTAAGTGCAAATAAATGTAAGGCGCACATGGTAATAAAAATGAATACAATTTGCATATTGTAATATTACAAAAAAATAAAAATTGCACATAATAGACATTTACAAAACAAAGAAAAGCTTGTAAAAGTACAGTTTTACTATAACCTTCAGAATCACTGTTTGCAGGTTTTGGCTAAAGCAAATGCAGCCACTATGCTGACAAGGTTCAAAGACCTTTGAATATTGTGTGCTATTGAAGTTAGAGCTTGGCCTGAAAGCCTCTCCTGGCTTGGATGGAATCATCTCTTATCAAAGGCAACAGTAAAATGAAGAATCAGGACTACTGAGGGACTACAGTTTGACTTCTTAGACGCCCATCTCACTGTTACCCATTACACTGTGGCTGAATTGGTGCTGCTGATTTTGGCCACACATTGACTGCAGAAGTGTCCGGAAAGAGTGAAGCATAAACAGAAATAGATGAACTGTCTAAACAAACAGAGGCAATCCAGTTTTTGCTCCCAGACATGTAAATACTCTTCATGATTTTTTAAATTGGCTCTGGTTATATTTAGTAATGTTCATTACAAAGACCGATACTCTCACAATGGATATTAGGGGCCCCCTTTTAGGGGGGTTTCCAATCATGTCCTTGTAGTGTGTCGACACTCAGCTTTAAGGGGAATTCCTATAGATTCATCATTGCAATGAGTAACTTTGTAAACTGATGACTTTTAACCCCCCCAGTTTGGGGCCAAGAGCCCTGTCACTGCTCCTCCATGTCCGACGCATGACAGTAAAAGTATCCAGAGGATGAAAAACACCAATTCTTACTCCTCCAGGCCACTCAGTGGCAGTAGGGGTCTTCATTGATTGCTAGACTTGATTCTGTCTGATCCACATAAATTCCGGGCTGCGTGATTGGGTTCAGCAGTCATCAAAGAGAGAATATCCCCCGTGAATTATAAAGTTAGGTTTCCAAGACGGCAGAAGCCCATACATATTTCGCATATTAACCTGGATTGGCATGAACCATGCAAGATCATGGTCACATCCACAGCAGTCCCTCAAACAGAAGTCGTTATAGGCGAGGATTTAACTGACACTCAGAAAGTGGAATTGCTATCGGTGATTGAGAGGAACTCTGACATCTTTCGGCTGAGCCTGGCCGGACAACAATTGCAGAAGTCAAGATTGTGACACCACCCATTGCTATCATACAGGTGCCTCTGTATCGCCTACCAGAGGCAACAAGGAAGGTGATATGTGGAAAAGTTCAGATGCTTCATTTAGGTGTTATTCATCTGAGCAAAAGCGAGTGGCAGAGCCAAATCTTACTTGTCTCAAGCCCGATGGTTCGGTTCATGTCTATTTTGATTTTAGGCATTTGAATAAGATTTACAAGTTTGATATATATCAGATGCCTCATATATTTCCACCCTTGACCTCACAAAGGGATACTGGCAGGTGCCCTTGGAGGAATCCAGTTGCAAGAAGACCATATTCGCCACTCCGGACGGGCTGTTTGAATTTACAGCATTCCCTTTTGATCTCCATGGTGCACTGTTGACCTTTCAGTGGATGATGGACCCAATCCTGCATTCCCATTCCGCGTATGCAGGTGACTACCTTAATAATAACAATGACTGGGAATCTCATACCGATCATCTTTGGGTGGTGCTTGATGTTTATGGCAGGTGGGGTTGACGGCTAACCCTAAGAAATGCAAGCTGGGAATGAGTATTTCGGAAACCCATTATCAGTGTGGACAAAGCTTGTCTGTTGCTGGGGCAACCACAGACTTGCAGCGCAGCAGCAGAGCACCGCGGAAACAACTATGAGCCAATTGAGATCGCACTATAAGCACCTGTCGCCGATGGGTGATGCAAGGGCCATTATAAAGGCAAAGAACAGTATAACTTGGCCACTGACCTGGCCCCAACTATGCCCGTTTGCTGTGTCTGTGTATAGGAGAGTGGTAGCTTCCGTTGCAATAAAAAACCCTGGTGATCCTGTTTCAAGCTGAATAAAGCTGGTTTTGCTAAAGTACTGAAACTCAGCCTCGTGTTTTGGGTTGTAAGTCAGTGATTCAAGTGTCATAATATATATTGTAATGACCATCGTCCTGTTTTTATGGCCACAGGAAATGACTCATACAATAGCAGACACTCAATGGAAAGTAGCCATAACTATCCTTGCACTTTCTTTATGTTGCATTACTCATCCGGTATCCACAGTGATCTTACACTGTCATGTGCAGTCTCTCTTGTCAATCACGCATTCAGCCTCCATCTGTCTTTAGGGTAATCTTCTGACTACTACACTAGTGTAAATACAGGTAGTATAACAATGAACCACAACATTAAAAGCACTGACATGTGAAGTGGACAACAATGGTTATCTTGTTACAAAGACACCTGTCGAGGGGTGGGATATATTAGGCAGCAAGTGAACTCTTAGTTCTAGAAGGTGATATGTTAGAAGTGGGAAAAATGGGCAAGCACAAGGATCTGAGTGATTTTGACATGGGCTAAATTGTGACAGATAGATGACTGAATCAGGGCATTTGCGAAACAGCAGGTCTTGTGGGGTGTTCCTGGTATGCAGTGGTTACTACCATCTACCAAAAGTGATACAAAGTAGGAAACTTGTGAACCAGTGACAGAATTAGTCTGGACAACCAATTACATATGGAGGAAATGTTGCCCCCTGGTGGCTTCTGTCCTAACCCACAATTCCCTTATTCAGCCAACTATTAACCCAACTATAATTCATTGAAATAAAACATCATCCTCTAGAATTACACACCTGATTTAAATAAAACACTGCAGCTATTCATTTGTTTGGTTGATGTGTACATTTAACTGAGTATACAAACAAATGAAAAGGACTCAGAGCATGATTGCATGATTTCTACCACCTTGATGGTGAAATAAATAAGAAGCAATATAAAGTCCAGTACAAAAGCACTAGGGGATTTTGCATTATCTGAATGTATGGAACTTGTTTAAGTATTATGCCTATTGTAACACTATTTTATCAGTATCTTATACTATAACATTAAGTTGAGGAATTTCTGTCTAACACAGGATACTCAACTCTGGTCAGGAGGTTTGATGCGTGTTTTTGCTTTAACCAAATTTCTAATTAGAAACCATTTACTACAAACACAATATGTTTTTTTGGGCTAAGTTTTAGTTAACCCCTTTATTGTGATTCAGAACCCTTAATTGCATATTTAGTTTTAAACTGCTGTAATAAGGTTTTAATTGTTGTCTGTTTTCTTAACCAGCCAAGAGTAAATAATGATATGCAAATGACAAAGGAACCTCAAGCTCTCCAGCTAATGTACTTCCATGTTTTCAGAAAGCAAAAATCTATAATGTGATAAGATTTGTCTTGGAAGAATGAAAGCACTAACAAGCATAAACTTAAATATCATGTTACATTATCTGCTAGACCTGGTTTCTAATTATGAAACTGGTTGGAATGAAAACCTGCACCCACTATGGACCTCCAAGGCCAGAGATGAGTACCCCTGGACTAACATATTTTGCACATTCACCGTGCTTTATCTTCTAATTTAAATTGATTGCATTAACAGGTTTGAAAATGGCCACTATGGAAAGAAGTGCAAGTCTCCTGATAATCACATATGGTTATAAAAATAAAGGTATGAACATGAAACTAAAACAAGACCTCTTCTTTGATATTTGCCTCTTTCATTGTTGGAAATTTGCATAAGGTGGCACACTTTCAATATACCTTCAATACAGCTATACAGTATTCTAGAGAGCAAAACAATTTTACAGTATAGTATCAACCCGTATTACAGCTATTATTTCCTCGAGCTTTGCTAAGAAGGTTTTGTAGGAGACAGAACAGGAGAAATTATGTGAGACATTTACTGTAATACTTCTTTCTAGTCTGAGCTCATTACATTTATCAAGCATGTATTCAATTTACGAAAGGAACAGTCATGAAGACACAAGGTATTAGTGCGGCTACTAATCTTCATAACAATAATGTGGCATAAGGAGATAGTTAAGGGGAACACTGAGAGTGAGTAGAAAAAGGGCTCATCAAACACTGAATATCAAGGGAGGAAATTCCTTAAAATTGAGGGAGAGGAGAAGGAGGGCACTTTGTGTGGGTGGTCAGGAAACAGGGGCCAGGAATTCAAATCCTGAAGTCAGGAATAAAGCCTTAGTCCCAATCAGAAGGCTCTAAGGCTGCTCTTCAAGACGTGAGAGAACTTTAACAAGGTTATATGTTAGGGCTGGCTGCCTTAGGAAATAATAATGAATATGGAATGATATTTGCACAAACATGAACAGATGCAAGAGAAAGAAATTATGTGCAGATGTTGTAAGTAAATGGGGGAAGCAGGGGGGCTTACACCTCACCGCCACACTGCAGTATTTTGTACATGTAAATGTGGCCTATACAAGTAAGCCACATTATGTGGGTTGAGTCCTTGGAGCCTATTGAGTATCAAAATGCACTCCTCTTAAAATGCCCAAAGAAATAAAGAAAGACTCTATATATTCACTAGAGTGATATTAGTATTAAAAACTTATACAAAAATATAGACTACATTTGGAACAAAAATACTTAAAAATGTAAGCAAATAAATATTATGACAAATAAAAATCCTTATTGCCTCATTAATGCATCATTTATAAATGTATACAGTGAGATTGAAAGTTCCATAAATTGTCTAAAGCTGCTTTTTTCCATGAATGGGTCATTGGTAGCAATTTAAACTGGAAAGTGAAACCAAAGAATGTCATTCTATTTCAGTGCCCATATACACACTTATAAACTTAATAAGCCAGGCACAAATTTTCACTACAATAAAAAACATAAGCAAATTACTGTCCTTCTCTATTTTCAGTTACTGTATCCTCAGTTTTACAATAAAATTGCTTGTGTTGATGGACATATGGAAAAAAAATAAAATGAAAAAAAAATATGTTGAATTATGTATCTATGTATGCATTTTTTACTCATGATTTTCTGTCACCATTGCCTTGCATAATTTGTAATAAACTCACTCTGGACAAGTCTCTGTATTATTTGTGTTAATATAAATGAAATACAGTAAAAATTGTGTTGATAAAATTTGAAAGCAGCATTGCAAGTTTTTTAATTATGGCATATAGAAAATGAATATTTGTATGTTTAAACTGCAGCTGCATACATGTGTCTGTTTTTTGAAGTAAACTTTATTATTCAGAAGTAAACTTTATTATTCAGAAACAATTAGTACACACTGATAAACAAATCAAAAACTTTACAAAGGCAACCATTTTAATCAATAAAAACAGTTCAGAAAGAACAATACCAATGGTGTTAAAATTGCAAACAAAAATCAGGGTTCATGTTACTGCTTGTAGAACCAGCTTTATGTGTATAGCATAGACTAATAAATGTTTGTAGGCTAAAAGGTCAGTAAATAAAATGTAAAATTAAGGATTACTCTTGGTTTCACCAAATCACTAAACATTATAACTAAGTCAAACTGTCTTTGATTACTATGTGAATTTCCCATTTGGATTAATAAAGTATCTATCTAGTCTATCTATCTATCTATCTATCTATCTATCTATCTATTATCTATCTATCTATCTATCTACTCTATCTATCTATCTATCTTTCTATCTATCTATCTACTAAAAATATTGTTTACTGCTAAACGTTTTGGTACTCATTAAATCAGTTAAATCAGAAACCCCACAAAAAAATAGAGATTCACTAAAACACAAGTCTAAAAACTATAGAATTAAGAAAGATATTAAAGTGACTTACTGCAAAAATGGAACAGGAAGAATATATTTCTTTATGTATTTATTTGTTTAAAGAGTTTCTGTAAAAAAAGCCAAATTTCCCCATTGGGAGAAATAAGTTTTATCTATCTATCTATCTATCTATCTATCTATCTATATCTATCTATCTATCTATCTATCTATCTATCTATCTATCTATCTATCTATCTATCTAGAAAGAAAGAAAGAAAGAAAGAAAGAAAGAAAGTAAGAAAGAAAGAAAGAAAAAGAGAAAAGAGGGTTGTTAATTTAACAAGAAAGAGTACAAAATGTAAATAATGAAACAATTATATAGTATTTTCAGACTTTTTTAAGATGAGATGCTTATCCAACTGGAACAGTCAGAAAACAATTCTAGTCAAGTAGCCAATTCATTGTAACACACAACCAATTTTAAACATTAAATGGGTTTAAGGATGCTGTATTATTCATCCATTATCTGGATCATCTTTAAAGTTTAGGATCGCAATCAGAGCCTATTTCATCAACAATAAGTGCAGCAACAGACTCATGACAGGATGCCAGACCATCTGAAGGCACATTCATGAGAGCACCAGCATTCCCACACAGAGGGCCAATTTCAGTGTTACTAACCAGGCTAATGTCTTTGAAGCTGTAGGGAAAATACATATTTTTTGCTTTTAGAACCATAATATGTTAAAACTATCAATCCAATATCTACAAGTATAAATTAAATGCACATGCATTTATATACAGTTTAAATACAGTATTTCTATTTTTATGTATACTCAATATATATACATATAGTGCCCTTGAAGCCTTCAATAAGAAGAGGGAAGGATTCAATGGTACAGACAACATATGGCTGTCATCAGGAGAAAAAGCAACAGTGTAGTTGGGGAAAGTATGCCCTTGGAGTGTAAGGGATGTCTTATAAGGGAGGTAAGGTGTGCCCTGGGTGGTTTCTCTATTATATAAAAAAAAATTTGGGGATGATACGAGACCTGTTCAGAGAAACGAGATGTGACTTTCTCAGAATGACACTTTCACGTCCTGTGAGACGATACTTTGTGCTAAGAAATTTAACCACGCCCTGGGCTGAAAAAAGACAAAGAGTAGATGACAAAGTATCTGGGCCCTCTAGACCGAACCCTAAATTTATGCCATTTCTTCACCATACTGGTGCAAGTAAAATATATCCTTATGATAAGGAGTAAACCAATAGGGGTGTTAAGCAAAAATCATCAAAAGAACTTGAAGTTGTACAGGCCACATCAACCAACCCCAGGGGTTCACCCCCTAATGGATCATGAGGGGTCAAAGTTGCTCCTTTTCTCAAAAATTTAAAAACACAAGGCTCCTGTAATATAGGCATGTGGAGTGTTGTTGTGGGCGGCACGGTGGGCGCTGTGGGTAGCGCTGCTGCCTCGCAGTTGGGAGAACCCTGGGACCTGGGTTCGCTTCCTGGGTCCTCCCTGCGTGGAGTTTGCATGTTCTCCCGTGTCTGCGTGGGTTTCCTCCGGGCGCTCCGGTTTCATCCCACAGTCCAAAGACATGAAGGTTTAGGTGGATTGGCAATTCTAAATTGGCCCTAGTGTGTGCTTGGTGTGTTTGTGCGTGTCCTGCGGTGGGTTGGGACCCTGCTGGGACTGGTTCCTGCGTTGTGCCCTGTATTGGCTGGGATTGGCTCCAGCAGACCGCCGTGACCCTGTGTTCGAATTCAGCGGGTTGGAAAATGGATGGATGGAGTGTTGTTGTGTGCCATTTCAAGGTTCCTGAACCTCTGATGAATATAATCATTTTTTTCTATATGTAATTATAAACCAGTGGTTGTAGCCCTCTAAGAGGTCATGACAAATTTCAGACACAAGCATTTGGGTTATAGTTTTAGACTATTCCAAGGTCAGTAATTATTAACATAATTTATTTTTTTAGACCTCTATCAGAGGGTGAAACTAACAAATTTATATTACAATCTAGAATATTTAAACTTTAACATTTAAATTGAAGCACACATCTTATTATTTCAAATATTTGATATTCTTGTTTATTTTGTACTTCTACTTCATGAAGTAAATCATTACATTTCTAATGAACACTACGAATGGTGCCAGGCAATCAAATAGTTCACTCATAGACTCTCAAGCGTGAAAGTTTGGAATCAGTAATTAACAGAATAATAATAATAATAATAATAATAATAATAATAATAATAATCTGCGGTGGGTGGCACCCTGCCCGAGGATTGGTTCCTGCCTTGTGCCCTGTGTTGGCTGGGATTGGCTCTAGCAGACCCCCGTGAACCCGTGGTTTGATTCAGCGGGCTGGAAAATGGATGGATAATAATAATAATAATAATAATAATAATAATAATAATAATAATAATAATAACTGTTTATTTCTATTACAATAGAAAGAAAGAAAGAAAGAAAGAAAGACGTTTTGTCTCGCACTTTTTGTCCCTCTTTCTTCCCCATACCGATGACCTGAACTGTACAAGCAAGATGGCGCTCCCCACGATCGGAAGCGTGAGAAAGCTTTGGAATGTTACTTGCTTTGTGAAGCGATTTCTTTCCAGTGAACCAGCGACTTATACTCAGGTACCGGAATAAAACTGTTAATTCCATTTTAAATTGACAAAGGAATCCATGAAACAAAGAAATAAAAACAGTCCATTAGAAACACGAGTGTTTCCGAGCGATGTGGCCGGTAGACTTTCGATCTGGAAAGCTTTCGACTTTTGTTACAGATCATATGAAAGCTATAAAGTGTTATTTCTTAATGTAAATTTAACTATTTATTATTGGTAAGAATTAACTTTAACAAAGTAAGGCGAAACATTAATATGGAGAAAACATTTTCCACACACGGAGTTTTTTTTCCTTTCTGTTTTTATTTAATGCACGTAATGTTTCAGACAGTAATTTCTGGGTTTAACGTATGTACGGATAATTCTGTTCAAAAGTCTCCAAAGACACCATATATTTAGAGTCCTATATTTTAAAGCTTAAAAAAGAACTCTATTAAAAAAAATCAAATCTTATTTTTCACATACAAATTATACATGTAGTATAATACAGTGAAATACTTAGTTGTTCAACTATGACGAATATAAAGGGACAATAACAATAAATAACTTTATAAGTTCAAAAGCAATTCATAAATTTGTAATAAGTCATAATTTGTAAGTCCTTTTAATTGGCGTATGGATATGCATGCGTTATGATGCTGTATATTATATACAGTGGGGCAAAAAAGTATTTAGTCAGCCACCAATTGTGCAAGGTCTCCCACTTAAAAAGATGAGAGAGGCCTGTAATTTTCATCATAGGTATACCTCAACTATGAGAGACAAATGAGAAAAGACAAATCCAGAAAATCACATTGTCTGATTTTTGAAGAATTTATTTGCAAATTCTGGTGGGAAAAAAAGTATTTGGGCAATAACAAAAGTTCATCTCAATACTTTTTTATATACCCTTTGATGGCAATGACAGAGGTCAAACGTTTTCTGTAAGTCCTCACAAGGTTTTCACACACTGTTGCTGGTATTTTGGCCCATTCCTCCATGCAGATCTCCTCTAGAGCAGTGATGTTTTGGGGCTGTCGCTGGGCAACACGGACTTTCAAACTCCCTCTAAAGATTTTCTTTGGGGTTGAGATCTGGAGACTGGCTAGGCCACTCCAGGACCTTGAAATGCTTCTTACGAAGCCACTCCTTCGTTACCCGGGGTGGTGTGTTTGGGATCATTGTCATACTGAAAGACCAAGCCACATTTCATCTTCAATGCCCTTGCTGATGGAAGGAGGTTTTCACTCAAATCTGACGATACATGGCCCCATTCATTCTTTCCTTTACACGGATCAGTCGTCCTGGTCCCTTTGCAGAAAAACAGCCCCAAGGCATGATGTTTCCACCCCCATGCTTTACAGTAGGTATGGTCTTTGGATGCAGCTCAGCATTCTTTCTCCTCCAAACACAACGAGTAGAGTTTTTTTTCATCTGACCATATGACATTCTCCCAATCCTCTTCTGGATCATCCAAATGCTCTCTAGCAAACTTCAGATGGGCCTGCACATGTACTGGCTTAAGCAGGGGTCACGTCTGGCACTGCAGGATTTGAGTCCCTGGCGGTGTAGTGTGTTACTTATGGTAGCCTTTGTTACTTTGGTCCCAGCTCTCTGCAGGTCATTCACTAGGTCCCCACGTGTGGTTCTGGATTTTTGCTCACCGTTCTTGTGATCATTTTGACCCCACGGAGTGAGATCTTGCGTTGATCCCCAGATTGAGGGAGATTATCAGTGGTCTTGTATGTCTTCCATTTTCTAATAATTGCTCCCACAGTTGATTTCTTCACACCAAGCTGCTTACCTATTGCAGATTCAGTCTTCCCAGCCTGGTGCAGGTCTACAATTTTGTTTCTGGTGTCCTTTGACAGCTCTTTGGTCTTGGCCATAGTGGAGTTTGGAGTGTGGACTGTTTGAGGTTGTGGACAGGTGTCTTTTATATTGATAACGAGTTCAAACAGGTGCCATTAATACAGGTAACGAGTGGAGGACAGAGGAGTCTCTTACAGAAGAAGTTTACAGGTCTATGAGAGCCAGAAATCTGGCTTGTTTGTAGGTGACCAAATACTTATTTCTTGTTTTCCACCATAATTTGCAAATAAATTCTTTAAAATAAGATCATGTGATTTTCTGGATTTTTTTTCTCATTTTGTCTCTCATAGTTGAGGTATACCTATGATGAAAATTACAGGCCTCTCTCATCTTTTTAAGTGGGAGAACTTGCACAATTGGTTGTTGACTAAATACTTTTTTGCCCCACTGTATGTATGTATATATATTATATATATATATATATATATATATATATATATATATATATATATAAAAAAAAATATGACACATTAACATTGGACAGCTTTAAGGTCATTCTGGTGTGCATTCAGTCCATCTGTCTATCTAATGGTCCAATGGTAAGGTCAGTTGGCCAGGGTGGATAGAAAAATAATAAAACAACCAAAAAAAAAAAAAACTACAATTAAGCTGGAGAAATAAACAAATCTGTATGGTTCCAGGCCAAAAGACCGCCCAGTTCCCACTGGGCATGCTACCTAACATAAATATTCTTAATAGTTCTTTATTGGCTCTTTTAAAGGCTTCGTCTTAGAGCAGTCTTTCTTAAAGTATGGGTTGTAGGTTGTTGCATTTGGGTTGCAAGTCACTATTGAATTTACTGCAGACTTCTCTTACTTTTTTACTGTAGCAAATAATCAGTACTACATTGAAAATGGGGTGCAGCCTAACAATGACAGTAGCACAATGGAGTAGTAAATGGTTGTGGTACCACAAGAAAACAATGGCTATGACAAAGTAACAAACGAAACAGTAACAACATGCAATTGAAAACAATCTTTTTTTCCAGTATTTTAAATGCATATTGTGTATTTTTGTGGGTTGATCTCTGAGCTACAATATTTCTGACTCATTTTAATCACTTATGGTACAAACATGGCCATGCTGTTGCTGAATAAGCTCATCTCCTTGTCAGGCTATTGAGTAGTGTTTCCTGTCTTAAGAAAAGCCTGAAGAATTTGATTGTTTTTCATTTTATGTGCCATTTCAGATAGGTAGTACCATAGTTTAAGTCCCATACTCATGTTTAACTTTTGGAGAAAGCACAGGGGAACCACTATAAAGAGGTTTCAGAGTTCTGTCTACCTTTCAGTTTGTTCTACTTCCTTTTCAAATAGAAATATAATGTGAGCAGCCCTGTATATCCTCCAGAATGGAGTTGGGAAAGTCTGGGAGTCCGACCCTGTCTATGGAGCTCTAAGAGGAAAATGGGCAACTACCTCTTTCCACCATGACACATCAATGGTATAAAGCAAAAAAAAGACTAGAATGAGGACAACTAGTTGACTTGTCTTTTTCAAAAGAAGACCAACTGTGCCTGCGATGATGTACACACATTGAGTAGAAATACTGATGTGCTTTATATGGAATCGTGTAAAAGTAGGTATATCCCATTAAATGTTTTTCTTTTTTGACATGTGAACATATTAAGATATGATTTTATTTAAACAGTATCTATAGATAAGATAATATAACATACCACTTATAACTTGTTTTGTAGTCTATTGTATGATTTAATTAACAAATGCATATTTCACATGTGGAAAATTTAAGTACATTCCTATATTTATCACTACTTCAAATACTTAAAATTAGAATCAAGTGCAAATGATTAATACTTCATTAGATAGGATCTTGTCTGAATCTTTCTTATTTTTTCCTCAGACATTCAGTTTGTTTTGCTAATTGTTATTGAAATGTGTGCTATCACAATGCCTAGATCAAAAGAGTTCCCCATGGCCTTCAGAAAGACACTTAGGGATGCATATGAGTCTGGAACAGATTAAAAGATCTTCAAAACATTTGGAAATCCACCATTCCATATTCAGCAATATCGTCAAGTGAAGAAGCCTTAAGACAACAGTCCGCATGCTCAGGCCAGGCTGCCCAAGCAAGTGTACCAGAAGGAACTTTGTCTGTCTAGAAAGAACATTAGGACAAGAGTTAAGTTTGCCTATACAGTACATATTTAGGCAAAGACTAGGAGTTTTGAAACAATGTGCTGTACATAGTCGAGGTAAAGATGGAGTTATTTGGCCATTGTACCATAACACGTTTTTTTGCAAAAAATAAAGACCACATTTAATTGAGAAAAACTTGATTGTAACTGTAAAGCATGGGTGTTGGAATTATTTGGGTCTGGGGTTTCTTTGCTACATCAGGCCTGGCAGCTCATCATCATAAAATCCATTATGAACACTTTGTTGCACCAGAAGCGTTCGAAGATAATGTGAGATCACTTGTCAGAAGATTGAAGCTCAACCAAAAGTGTACCTTACAACATGACAATAACCGAAAACACACCAGTAAATTCACCAATAAACTGCAGAAAAGAAGGAAATAGTGGTAATTAAATGACAAGAACAAGCCCAGAAATAAATCCCATTGAGATACTGTGATGGGAATTGAAACGAACTGTGCATGCAAGACACCCCTCAAACCGCAAATGGCATATCTGTTTGCTTTTTGTGTAATAAATTATTGCAAAGTCAAATTTTCATTGTGTTTTTTACATAATTTACATATGCTTTATCTAAAGATACGTTTAAAAAAAGATAAAATCTTGATATGTTCATATATGTTAATAAAGAAAAACAATTTTGCAGTGTTTATGTATGTTTTTTACATGGCTGTATGATTTTCCATATCTGGGGACAATTAAGTAGTGATAGTAATTATTATTTTGCAGATATTTTGTATCATTTACACCCTCATACCTATCTACTCTAACAAAAACAAATACTTTCATGATAGAGTACTCTCTAGACTGTTGCCATTTATTTATAAAACACTTTGATGAATACTTCATGAGAAATTAGCAAAGATTTTATTCAGCCATGTGACCTGCATAGGGCAATCTAGATATCAGTATTCTAAACCAAATCATTATCATTCTAGTTCTAGGGCGTGCCTACTTTCTTCCGATGCGTTGTTCTTTGGGATCCTTGTGGCTTGTGCATTGTTTTGCATGAGCAGAGATTACAGATTATCTTAGATTCTTTTTGTTAACTGATCTCTGAAAACACCTCAGCTTGCAACTGTCACTTTTTTATACGACAAGAGAGACTTGTAGATTGTTTTGAGTGTAGATTCTCCTTCTCATTTTCCCCCACCAAGGAAAGTAGGGGAGTCTGGCCATGCATACAATAGTTTTTGGTAAAGCAGGTTGTATCACCTGAATATCTAAGGAAACCTAATATGTTATACACCTGTACTGCATACATAGGTTATTTGTGGATATATGTGTATATGTGTGTAAAGATAGATGTAGATGTACAGATATATGATTGGAACCCAAAAGTTCCCAGAATCAGTCAGTAGCACGGGAGTTGGGTTTAGTTATCAACAATGCTCGCTAGGTTTTGCATGCTTACAGTCTTGTTAATCCGTCCACAGAGTCTAATTGTGCTGAGTTGTTTGCGATGCATGTTTCTACAGCCCTGTGCTTGACTTAGGCAATTTCTTTGGTCCATGCTGAGAAAAGCATGTTAGGTCATATCAAGCGTGTGAATTATGTTCACTCATTTAATGGACTTGTTGATGAAGAGTTTTCCAGTGATAAGACTGCTAACCAGTAATAATATGCTGAACTGGTGAGGGGTCCATGGGAATGCATCAGGAAAAAATGTCTGGAGGACTGGTGCATGTAAAACTGCATTTTGCACCTTGACAGTGCAGTGTATGAAAACATGCTACAGTGGAACCTCGGTTCATGAACGTCTCTGAACACATACAAATTGGTTTACGACCAAAAAGTTCGCCAAACTTTTGCATCTGTTCACGACCACACACTCGGTATACAAACAAGCCAGTTTCATTTTCGGTTTGTGCGCGCCGATGATTTCCGCACGTATTCAGTCTCTCCCTGTGCATTCCCTGTGCAGCGAGCCAGAGAGAGAGAGAGTGACACACACACACACGAGAGAGAGAGAGACACACACACACGAGAGAGAGAGAGAGACACACACACGCACGCACGCACGTGAGAGAGAGACAGAGACACACGCATGCGCGAGAGAGAGAGAGACAGAGACAGACAGACACGAGAGAGAGAGAGAGAGAGAGAGACACACACACACACACGAGAGAGAGAGAGACACACACACAGGCGCACACGAGAGAGGGGGATGGAGGAGGGCTGGACGCATAAGGCAGAGAAGGCAGTTAAAGAATGCACCGGGCTTGATTTTGTTTTCACTTCTGTTTACAGCGATCGGTTTCGTAGCGTGCATTGTTGCAATGTTACTTTTCTTGGTGGTTTATTAAATTACGGATTTTTCAAATGTTCATTTTTTCCCCTGTGCTTAAAACTCATTAAAAAAGTGTTTTTTAGCGAGTGGTTCGTACCGCTATAGCGCAAACTCTTGCAGTGTTAAGTTTTCTCTGTTGTTCAAGGTTTTCTCAGCGTTATTCAATGTTTTTACATTTAGTTTACTATTACGATATGTATTCTGTGGTTTAATTAACTATATTTGTGTTTAAAAACTTTTTAAAAATGTATTTACATACAGTTCGTACGGTCTGGAACGGATTAATTGTATTTACATACAATCCTATGGGGGAAATTACTTCGGTTCACGACCAAATCGGGTTACCAGAGTTTTGGAACGAATTATGGTCGTGAACTGAGGTACCACTGTATATAAAATAAATGTTGTTGTTATCTACACACATCATGTTGTTAGTGAAAGAGTGTTTGACCAAAAACAATGTAGTTGTTGCCTCATACCTCCTATTCTCACTCTGTGTGACTTTTTTTTTTTGTTCATGAATTTAAAATTGAGACTATTTATTCCGTTCCTGGTGACATTTGTAACCTAATTTTGTTTTTGGTTTTTTTTTTGTATTTTAACTTGTACTGCAAATGTCCATTAATGGAAATATTGACAAAATGCATAATATTTTACTTAAAGAAAAAAGTCTCAGATTTATTAGTAAAATAACAGAGGCAGTATTATTGTACTTTAAATGAAAAATACAAACAGACTAAAATAAGCCATAGGTATATACAGTATGTTAACCTAATGCTTAAACATCCTTTGCTTTTTGGTAATGATTCAGTACCTCGTAGAGTCGGAAAATAAATAGTGATGGCACAAAAAGTCACTACTTACTGGTAATTGAACCCTTAACAGGGACATACTGTCTTCCCTTAGGAAGTTCTAAGATGGTCACCTCTCTCAACCAGCAGCTGTACTTTCTGGGACGGCACACCTGAGACATATACTTAGGACTGTGGGAAGTACAGCACAAGCAGAGGTTTATATAGCCTTACCAGCCCAATGCAGATTGAGTTGCTTACATGTGGCAGTGATTATTGCGCGGAAGCATGTGTGGCTGGTTACATTTGGCTACACATGCACATGAAAGCACACATTGATTGAAAATGGTGACAAAGTCCTTAATGCTGCTTATATATTCATTGCATAGAGTTCATTTTCAGTAGAATAAATTGTTACTTTTATTACATATGTCTTCTTCTAAATTTGTAGCTAGTTGGTATTTTTTGTTTCTTATGAAAGCCAAAAATTCTGAATTTTGCAACATACTGACTTAGTAAACATTGTGTGATAGACCACAATACATTTTCTGAAAATGAACTGCTCATGAGTTTTTTTGGAATCTTTCTGAACCTAACTTTTTTATATAAGTCATGCTCCACATTTTGGTGCTCATTCAGATTTTCTAATTGAAAACAAACTGAATTTACCTGTTTATCATCAAATATTTAAAAATAAGGCTTGAAAATAACTAGATGTAAAAGCTTCCTATTTGAAAATTTTCATCTATTGAAGTACTGTAAAATCTTGTCTTTAGCTTGTCTAGTAGCATTGAAGGAGAGAAGAAGCTTAATTTTAAATGTTTTTATATTTTTATAGGTTGACCAGTACCTTTGTATGTAGTAAAGCTACAAAACTTTGTAAAGTCTGAAGAATATGTCATTGCCTTCAGGCAGTTTAGTCTGTCTTGGCTAGAGGAAAGCCTAGCCTGCCTTTGATATTATCAGTATATTTCATTGTTATAATTGGTTTTCAATATTAAAATCTATTAGTACTGCTGTGTGGAAGGCAACTTGGGAAACCCTTTTCCCACCCTGTGCAAGGTAGTTTCAAAATGTGAGCATTAACGGAACCTTTTTCTTCTTTACAGTTGTTGACAATAATATATAAAGCAGGTCAAGAGAGCCCCCCCATTTGTTTTGTATACATGAAATAATGTTTTTTTTTTACCTTTAAATGACTGCAGCTGCATTTAATCTAAAGTAAGAAACGATGATGCCTCAAAATGGTTATGCTTTAAATGTAATCTTTATTCTTTTCCCAACAGCTATTGCTATTGAGAGTGCTTAATAACAAGCTGAGCAGATCAGACCATAATTCATGTTATGAACAACTCATGAGGTATTCCCTGTTTCTTGCAGAATAGAGACATGTAGTCCTTCCAGAGTCAAATGGTTTTGCCCCAGGGTTCTTCCAAGGGTGCTCTACCTATTATACCTCTTTTGGTGTTACACAAAGGCAACCATACCAGATGCCTTAATAATCCCACATGGCACTTTCAGATGTGGTGGCGCAGCAAGTTTAGTATGACAATCTCTTTGACAGCCTCTTCTACTAGTCAGTTTGAAACAGCTAAGCAACCCTGTAAACCAACCTCATTTTGGCTAGTCGTGTGTGCAGTCTCATTATTTTGTCATCATGTGTTAGTATCCAAAGTTGGGAATGGAGACATTGAAATACTGAGAGCTTTATCTTTTTACTTATGGCCCACTTCACCAGTACTTTTTGGTTCAACCTGCACTTTTGCTGCATGTATAAAAATCTGTTAGTCAGTATCATTACTGTCTCTATCTTCATTTGTGAACACTTTCACCTGCTGTCTCCTGATCTGCGGATAGCAGGCCTCCATTTTTGTGGAGAGAATCATGTATTCTTTAGGTCCCCACTGTAATTTGCTAAATCTGCAGAATTTAAACATATTCTTACTTATGTGAAATTATTTAGCTGGTTGTCCTTAGTCTGACTACTGTTTTTTTCATCTGAAGTGATTATGGTGACCACGATGAGCTGTCTTTAGCTATTGCATTGACAAAGGGATTGCCTGTTCCTAGTCTACATCCTTTAAAATTACAGGACATTTATTTTATCAGATATTGTAATCTTTGAGTTGAATTTTCATGATTAATGCCCTGAAAGTAGAATTAATTACAGGTACTTTTTAAATGTAGAACATATTATTTTTTTCCCCCGCATGTATAAGTGAGAACTTTTTAATTGGAGCTGGTATGCTGAACTGCCTTTGGAAATACAGTAAAACCTCGATTATCCATCAGGTGTCAGGACCAAGGCAGTGATGGATAAGAGAAAAGACAGATAACAGAGCAGCTACTTTTAAAATGATATTCAGTAGATTAATTTAGCAAATAGTCGAATTTATTAACTAAACAAAACAATATTAACAAAATATAATTTAGTTTTAACAAAGTAAATTAATTCATATAATATTGTAATGACCAGTAAGATAAGCAAACACAGCTCATAAGTAGTCGAGTATTCCATGTTTTACTTGGAGTCTTTGTTACGTACAAACGTTGCCCTGTCTTGTACTCCATTATCTGGGTTAAGGAGCATACCTCCAAAACAATAAAGGAAAGCTTTCCCTACCAATCAGTTTATCTCCTGCCACTCAAGTTCTGTCTTTCTCTGTACTGCAGACTTTATTTTTTCTCGTAACTTTTCCTGTCACTAATCTCCTAACAGAAACCTTTCACCCAGTCCGTTCACTTAAACAGCATTCCACCCTTTATGTTCCCCCACTGTGCATCACAAGCTGCAATATATTAACAAAATATATTAACCACAATATACTAACAAAACATAATATAACAGAATTTAAAAAGAAATTACAGTACAGAAGAACATTAACATTAATACCTTAATGCCGAATAACATTACCGTTAGTGGTTTCCATTTTCCATGGATGATTGAGATTTTACTGAGTTTTGTGTCAGGTCACCAAGATAGCACACTGATGATTTCATCACTTTTTTATATTTAATCAGCAGGTAATCACACTATATTTATTTTTTTATTGCTCAGAGGAATATGAGCAGATTATTTAAAGATAGAAACGTGGTCATCTTTACTTTCACATTGTCTTGGAAATAACATTCTCAAACCTGCTTAATCCAGTTCAGCGTTATGGGGTAGGGTGAAGCCTATCCTGACAGCAATGTGTACAAGGTAGGGTCCAACCCTGGACAGTGTTTGGGCATATTGTAGAAAAAGAAAATGTGCAAACACTACTTGAAAAACAATAAAGCACAAAATTTGAGCCCAGGTTACCTGGTAAGGTAAATAATGCTGCTAATTACTGTGCCGCACATTTTTTTTTTTTTTTACACTATGACATTGTTTGACACCATATTTATATAACTTTTAATGGGTTTTGTACTTCAAAAATTAGTTTATTTTACAATAATTGTTAATTCACAACTGTGTAGTTCTACTAAGGCAGTGTTTTGGTTAAAATCCTTTATAGACACACCCCATCAACAGAGACAAAGCTCTTTTAGGGTTTCCGTTTTTCTTTTATTATCTCTGACAGAAGTTTCAAGGAGTCTTTGCAGTGAGTGACACATATTGGGAAGTGAATTTTTGGGGCCTTGTATAAACAACCAAAAATGTTGGTGTGCGCCCATTTCCACACTCACATTGAGAAGTATAAATATTAAACTTGGTGTAAAGCCGTGCACATTTTCACAGCAGCCTCAGACTATGCATATACACGTTTCTGCTCAGTTTTGTAAACCAGTGGCACCCAGCCTCAAATCAGTGCTACTGTTTCTGTGCAGTTTCCCTTTCTGTTTCATATTCTTATCCATGACGTAGGCTTTTTTCACTTAAATTAATTGCATAAAGTTTATAAATTCAAAGCACTTGATTGTCAATCTGTAACAATATAATGGTGCGTGGAATGGCCAAACTATTCCAACTACCACAGCTGTTTTAGCGTTATTATAAGACATCACAAATGGAAGAATTAGAAGAGAGCGCCAATTTACAGATGATGACGAGTGGCTTCTAAGTTGATTTAGATTTCCAAGAGCTATCCCCTTGGAGCTGTGTGCTGTTAGAATACTAGGATGTATACTTGATATCATTTCTATGTATAGTATATTACATTTTACAGATAAATTATTAACTTCATTTAATTCATTTCATAATTAAATATGTGGGAACGTGGAGTGGCGGAAGCGCTGCAACCTCGCAATAAGTGGGTTACGTCCCAGGTGTTCTCTGCCTGGAGTTTGAATGTTTTCCTGATGAGTTTCCTTGGAGTGCTTCAGTTTCCTTCCAAAGGCATGCAGGATGGGGGATTTGATGATGCTATACTGATGCTACAAGTGTATGTGCATGCGCTTGTATTCACCCTGTAATGAGCTGCCGCCCCATCGTGGGATGGTCCCTGCCTCATGCTTGATGGTTGTTGGGACTGTTGCAGCAGCGCTACCATGCCCCCATGTGTTTAATACATGCTTTTATGCATTTCATAATGAAAATGAAATCAGGTATACATCTTAGTATTCTAAAATGTTCAGAGAGCTGTAATATCATGAATGTAATGTAATCTGTGTGGCGATCTCTACCAACATGCTCCTGTCAGAGTAAGAGTATGCCCATTTAAGAAACACGTAGCGATTAACGACTGGGTAAGGGAAGACTTAGAATGGGAAGCATTTAACATGCTACTTTAGCAATGATGCTGTTTCAGAAACTCTTGTAAATTAAACATCGATTTTAAGTGAAGTTTATGACATTCTACTTTAAGGACAAAATAAACGACGAGATTAAAGTCGAAATTTCGAAATTAATGTTGACAGTTCAACTTTAATCTTGACACAGATCTCTTTTTTTTCTTTACTGTGTCCATATCTTTTTTCCTTCTGTGTGGCCCTATTACACTTCTGCATGACACTGACATGGTGGGATGTGGCTCACCTTTTCACGTCAACTTTGATTTGTGACCACTTCTTTTTTATTTCGGGCATTGTGCGACTTTCTGAACTTGAACTTTGGAGTGCCTTCACCAAGCTGTGCCACTCCATCGATTTCCTTTTGTTGCTTATACCACTGCTAAAGCCATCAAATATTATGTTTTTCCTTGCCTCCACTTCATTGAGCATCACTCTCTATTTCACATTTGCTGAAATTCTTCTTTTTTTCAATGTGCTTTTGCCATTGTCTTTTAACAAAACACCGAACGGAAGGGTCTATTCATATTGATTTGCATATTCAAATAGGCAAAATTCTGAGAGGAGTTGGTGTTGGGCCATTATTGCATGCATTAAAATTCATGTTGTTTGGGATTATAAAGGGAAAGTGTGTAGAATTTTGCTTACATACAGTTTTATGCATGTGTTTATGCACAATCTAGTTTTGTTCGTACGCCATGTTGTAGTGTGAATTCTACGCACTTCATGATACATGAGGCCCCTGGTCTTTGTGAAATATGTTAATGTTTCTTGTTAGAAATTAAATTCCCTCATTTGATACTTGCAATGAAATATAAAAAATATATAATTTAGAGGACATTTTACAGTATTCACTTTGTAGTATTTGTTCAGTAGTTTCAAATTTTAATAAATGAAGTCATGCATTCAGCTCCAACTTTTTATTTTTCTTTCTAAACTGAGCAAATGCCTCATAACTTTCAATGGCATAATATTTTACCTCTATCAAAAATCTGACGTTAAATTCATAAAAAGAAGTTTGTAATTGTAAAAACAAATGTTTTTATATGGATGAAGCTGTCACATCAACACTGACTGTGGTTCAAAAAGTAAACTTTTACACCTCTGATATAGCTTTTAAGGGTTTCTGTTATTGGACTTTGCACATCGTGTCTTTGTGGCTTTTATTTCTCAAAACTCTTAACATAGAATTTTGCTACAGTTGTGGATGGTATGTGAGTATACTTCATTATGTGTAATGTATTTTTACAAAACGTGCATGGTTTTGCTAATTGGCCTGATGTAGCTAGTCAAACACATGCAGTTAATGCTCGGCCAACAGTTCTGTTTCTGTAGTGCATAAAACAGGGTTGGTGTTAAATTTAACGCCCGACCTCAGTAATCATTATAAATCTCGACTTACAAGTGTTACCTACTAACACTGATTTTATGTTGCAGAAACACTAACTTCTTTTTCTTGAGCCTATCCAGCAAGGCATTTGAAAACAGGTTAGTTATAAAATATCTATAAAAAGCAGGTGAAGGGTGAAACATTCCCCAATGTTATAAATTATTATGACTTTAGACTCAAGTCATATGTGGTAAACTAAATATGTGTTAAGGTAATTTTTACAGATTTCTTTTACATACTTGTAAATTTCAAGTAAAAGTGTACATTTTTAACCATTCCTTACTCTTTCAGTTTTGCATGGTAGCTTATTGTTCTAAAATAATGCCAGTATTTTTAATATGTAACACATTGTGAAATTCTGAATTCTTTTTTAACATATACTGAAAAATAGTATCTGCTCTCATTCCTCTACTATTTTCCACTGCTGTGTTCCTTCTATTATTACACATTTTTGACATTGCATGTTTTTATGTCTTCAACCAAAATCTGGTATTGGATTAAGGGTCATACTTATGTAATTTACAATATTTATTGAACAAAAGTGTCCAGCACCAACTGGGGCTATGTGAAAAAAGAAGTTGCTCTCAGAGGATGTTTTGGTACCATTCTTTATTCATGGCTATGTTTTTAGGCAAAATTGTGAGTGAGCCCACTCCTTTGGCTGAGAAGCAACCCCACACATGAATGGTCTCAGAATGCTTTACTGTTGGCATGACACAGGACTGATGGTAGCCCTCACCTTTTCTTCTCCAGACAATCTTTTTTTACGGATGCCCTAAACAATCGGAAAGGGGATTCATCAGAGAAAATGACTTTACCCCAGTCCTCAGCAGTCTAATCACTGTACCTTTTGCAGAATATCAGTGTGTCCCTGATGTTTTTCTTGGAGAGAAGTGGCTTCTCTGCTGCCCTTCTTGATACCAGGCCATCCACCAAAAGTCTTTGCCTCACTGTACGTGCAGATGCGCTCACACTGCTCACAATGCTGCCATTCCTGAGTAAGCGCTGCACTGGTGGTGCCCCGATCTTGCAACCATGAATAAAGAATGCTACCAAAACATTGTCCAAGCGCAAATTCTCCCAACCATCCAAGGACAGTTTGGTGACGAACAATGTGTTTTCTAGCATGATGGCGCACCATGCCATAAGACAAAATTGATAACTAAGTGGCTTGGGGAACAAAACATTGAAATTTTGGGTCCATGGCCTGGAAAATCCCCAAAACCTTAATCGCATTGAGAACTTGTGGTCAATCCTCAAGAGGTGGATGAACAATCAATAACCCACAAATTCTGACAAACTGCAAGAATGAGCTGCCATCAGTCAGGATTTGGCCCAGAAGTTGATTGACAGCATGCCAGGGCAAATTGCAGAGGTCTTGAAAAAGAACTGCAAATATTGACTCTTTGCATAAACTTAATGTAATTGTAAATAAAAACCATTAAAACTTATGAAATGCTTCTAATTATACTTCAGTATACCATAGAAAGATCTGACAAAAAGATCTAAAAACACTGAAGCAGCAAACTTTTGGCCACGACTGTACAAGTTCCATATAGATACCTAGTAATTAATTTTTCACAGTAGCTCATCTGCTCTATTCAAACGTCAAACATTAAAATAAAAATTCATATTTGTATTTGGTACACACCTGAAGAAGAACTGGAGCAAGAATACACTAAAGTAAGCATGTGCTACATGCCGGTATGTTCTCACATTTTGTATCCTTCCAAAAACACTCCAGGGTTTAAAGGAAACCACTAATTTCTTCTAGAAATTATAAAATATACCTTTACAAGTTTCAGTTTCAGCTAGTGAGATAAGTGGTCTTTTTTCATATTTCAATATCCAAATATATCCAAAAAAGATTGTGAGTGGCTTAACTGTTAATTTGCCCATCACAACTACAAATCAAGTTGAAATGCTAGAATCCCACTTTTAAAAATGTTCATCACTTCAAGATGCTACAAGCAGTTCTCTATCACTGAGTTTCTCCAGCTCAGATGGAGCACCCAAGTTTTTAGCAGTGTTTGGAATAGTGCTGGGCAGTATACCGGTTCATACCGAAAACCGTTTTTTATTTTTGTTATGATATGGATTTTTCTTATACCGCAACACCGGTTTAAATTGCCTAAATGACATTCGGAACGTGACGCAGCTGGAAACTGTTCAGGTGGGGACCTTTTTCACTGCTACACCGCTAAACACGGAGGTGTTGCACGGGGGCTCTTTTTCACTGACTACACCGCTAAATAGGTGTGGTAGTGTAGGTATTGCGCGGTGAAAATGGACAGAGAACATTCCGAAACTGAAGCTGTAGCTGACGATAAAGTTGAACATGATGACACAGAAGAACTTTTGCCAAAAAAAAGGAGTCACGTCTGTTGTCTGGAGATACTTTGGTTTTAAAAATGTCAGATGTGGACCATTATGTTCAAATGTGTGAGTACTGTTTCTATACTACTGGATAATACTGCAAGCCAAGTTGTACTTGTTTTATTTGTTTTCAATACAGTGTAATGTACCTGGGTACTGTGTAATAGTGTGACGACATGTTGACTTTAATCTCGACGCTTATGACGAGAATAAAGTCGACATGTTGATTTTATTCTCAACATTTCTACTTTATTCTCGCCATTTATGTCAAGATTAAAGTCGACATGTTGACTTTATTCTCGTACTTTGTCATTAAAGTAGAACATCGTAAACTAAACTTCATCGTAGAATGAATATTTAATTTACTGGATTTTCTCAAACCCCATCATAAGTTATATAGCACATTAAATGCTTTGTGTTAAGTGTTCCCCGATGCTTCTTAAACTGACTTCCTCTTGCACTAAGAGGAGGCCCCGGCAGCGATCGCCGCACAGAATACATTCACTTCATGATATTCCTGCTCTCTGAAAATTTAGAATGCTAAGATAAATACTTGATATAATTTTCATGGTGAAATGCATTAAAGCATGTATTAATCATGTGGGGGCACCGCGGCGTGGAGGTTGCACTGCTGCCTTGCAGCAAGGGTGTCTCAGGTGTACCCTGCCTTGCATTTGCATGTTTTTCTGGTGGGTTTACTTCTGTTTCCTTTCAAAGTCACGTAGAGTGTGGGGTGTTGTTATGCTATATTGACCCTGCTAGTGTATGTTTTGCTCGTATTCACCCTGCGATGTGTTGGTGACTTGTTCAGGGATGGCGCCACCCTGAATAGATGGCATAATTAAACATGTATAATGAAGATATTTTTAAAGTTCTGAACACTCCGTGGGCTAAGTTTATAACTAGTTTTAATTTCACAAAGACGTTTATCGTGTGGTGATTGGTTATGTGGAGAACGAAAAATGAAAGATAGGAATTGGGGTTTTGGTACGTCAGATAGAGACAGCACGCATGGAATAAAGAAAGCCTGCTCAGAAGAACATCCATTGAATTCTGTGTTAGTGTTTCCGACCACCAGATCACAAACCCAACATTTACACAATATTTAAGTTAAACCTGTGCGATAGCCATTCATACATCCAGTTTTTTGGAGCCTCGTCACACCTGCCATACAGTTCTCTACACTGAACATACACCTGGGGACCCCTTACTGCGAGGGAGCAGCACTACCGCCTCACTACCATGCATGTTTAATACCTGCTTTAATGCATTTCATCATGAAAATGATATCAAGTATTTATCTTAGCATTCTAAATTTTCAGAGAGCAGGAATATCATGAAATGAATGGATTGTGTGCGGTGATTGCTATCTCCTCTTAGTGCGGGAGAAGTCAGTTTAAGAAGCGTAGTGATTAACAACTGGGTCAGGGAACACTTAACACAAAGCATTTAATGTGCTACATTAACTTATGACGGGGTTTGAGAAAATCTAGTAAATTAAACATTGATTTTAGGATGAAGTTTAGTTTACGACATTCTAATTTAATTATAAACTATGAGAATAAAGTGGAAATGTCGACTTTAATCTCGACATAAACGGCGAGAATAAAGTGGAAATGTCGACTTTATTCTCGACATATAGTTTGATTTTTTCTTCCCCGTGTCTGTATTTTTTTTGTTCACCATGGCCCTAATACGATTCTGTAGCACTATACAGTAATCCCTCCTCCATCGCGGGGGTTGCGTTCCAGAGCCACCCGCGAAATAAGAAAATCCGCGAAGTGGAAACCATATGTTTATATGGTTATTTTTATATTGTCATGCTTGGGTCACAGATTTGCGCAGAAACACAGGAGGGTTGTAGAGAGACAGGAATGTTATTCAAAACACTGCAAACAAAACATTTGTCTCTTTTCCAAAAGTTTAAACTGTGCTCCATGACAAGACAGAGATGACAGTTCCGTCTCACAATTAAAAGAATGCAAACATATCTTCCTCTTCAAAGGAGTGCGCGTCAGGAGCAGATGTCAGAGAGATAGAGAAAAGCAAACAAATCAATAGGGCTGTTTGGCTTTTAAGTATGCGAAGCACCGCGGCACAAAGCTGTTGAAGGCGGCAGCTCACACCCCCTCCGTCAGGAGCAGAGAGAGAGACAGAGAAAAACAAAGAAGCACAAATCAATATGTGCCCTTCGAGCTTTTAAGTATGCGAAGCACCGTGCAGCATGTCGCTTCAGGAAGCAGCTGCACAGAAGGTAGCAACGTGAAGATAATCTTTCAGCATTTTTAGACGAGCGTCCGTATCGTCTAGGTTTGCGAACAGCCCCCCTGCTCAATCCCCCTACGTCAGGATCAGAGAAAGTCAGCGCAAGAGAGAGAGGGAGAAAAGTAAGTTGGGTAGCTTCTCAGCCATCTGCCAATAGCGTCCCTTGTATGAAATCAACTGGGCAAACCAACTGAGGAAGCATGTACCAGAAATTAAAAGACCCATTGTCCGCAGAAAATCCGCGAACCAGCAAAAAATCCGCGATATATATTTAAATATGCTTACATATAAAATCCGCGTTAGAGTGAAGCCGCGAAAGGCGAAGCGCGATATAGCGAGGGATTACTGTACCACAAATAGCATTATAAATGCAGGTTTTAGTTTTATTATTTATGCATATAGCTTAGCTTGAAGCAAGGTCCATATTAATGCAGTTTGCCTAAATGATGGTTCAGTTGGTAAAGATGTCATCACCAAGATTGCACTTTTTATTTTATTTTATTTTAATTAGGTGAATACTGTGTAATGCACCTGGGCTTGAAGCCTTGAAGTAATATTGCAACTATTAGTAATAAAACTATTATTTATTTTATTGTTATTATTTATTAGTTTAAATATTATGCAGTTTAATGATGGTAAAGTTGTTTAAAAAGTCACTTTAACGTGTCAGTGGACAGAGATGGTTAACATTAACAGAAAGTGTAGTTGTTTTACAAAAAATATTTACTATTTATTCCTTTTCTAAGACATCCATCCATCCACTTTCCAACCCGCTGAATCCAAACAGGGTCACGGGGGTCTGCTGGAGCCAATCCCAGCCAACACAGGGCACAAGGCAGGGAACCAATCCCAGGCAGGGTGCCAACCCACCGCAGTTTTCTAAGACATGTTCAGTGCAATACAACTTTTGACAAGCACTTCTGGATATTAGGGCGGCACGGTGGCGCAGTGGGTAGCGCTGCTGCCTCGCAGTTAGGAGACCCGGGTTCGCTTCCCGGGTCCTCCCTGCGTGGAGTTTGCATGTTCTCCCTGTGTCTGCGTGGGTTTTCTCCGGGCGCTCCGGTTTCCTCTCACAGTCCAAAGACATGCAGGTTAGGTGGATTGGTGATTCTAAATTGGCCCTAGTATGTGCTTGGTGTGTGGGTGTGTTTGTGTGTGTCCTGCGGTGGGTTGGCACCCTGCCTGGGATTGGTTCCCTGCCTTGTGCCCTGTGTTGGCTGGGATTGGCTCCAGCAGACCCCCGTGACCCTGTGTTCGGATTCAGCGGGTTGGAAAATGGATGGATGGATGGACTTCTAAATGCCTCTTTGGATGGTTGAAAATATGTTGTCAAAATTATTGTTTTAAGTTTTTGCAGAATTTGGTCAATAAAAAGGTTCTATATTTTGACTGCATCTGTCATGCAATGTGATTCCTTCTCTTCATTAGTGCCACCCCCTTGAAAACTATCACTTTATGGGGCCATGCAAACCTGTATTAATACTTGTACGCACATTAAAATGTTTTTTTTGTACAATGTACAATGCACTTGACAGTGGAATAGGTTATTCTTAGCCAGTAACTGCAGTGGAAAATGTGGTTAACATCCACTCATACATGGAATAAAAATACCATTGAATACTGTGAAACCAGGATAATTTAGAAAAATACCGTGATATAGAATTTTGGTCATACCGCCCACCCCTAGTTTGGAATATTAAAATTAAATATTTTAAGCTATAAAATAATTTGAACTTTGTAGGGCTGCATGTGATATAGCGAGTCAGCGGCTCAGAAGGAAAGGTCAGTTTTTAAATAGAGGGGGCATGGTAGTGTGGCCGGAGCAGTTCCCGTGCACAATGCAGGTATGGGCATTTCAGCACTGAAGTGCACAGGTGTGGGATTGCCTGTGTCCGTAATTGATGCCAGGAGCTGCTAATCGCCACACCTGTGCAACGTCCCATTATAAATTGGAGAAGCGCGAGTGTGTAGGAGAGATCTAAAAAGAGAAGGAAGGAGGTTAAGGGAGAAGAAGTCTGGAGGAGAGCCCGAGCGAGTGAGTGAGAGCAGGCTTGCTGGAGGTTGCTGGCAACTAGAAGAAGAGCCCCTCAGCAAGAGTGTTTAGGCCGATACTCGCTGAGCGCTTAAGAGGAACACTATAGACTGGAAGGTGGTTGGCTTGTTGTGGAAGGCAGTGGGAGTCATGGAGGCAACCTAGTTGCTGGGGAACCCAAATCTCGGACCGGCTGGAGCTCTGACTAGCCGGTGAACGGAAGGCTACCGGACCAGAGTAGAAGGCAGCTGCACCTGCAGATAGGGCGACTCCCCTGTTGCGGGGCTGATATGGGAGAAGCAGGGGAGCTGTCAGGTAGAAAGAAGAAAGCACTGGTTTTTTAAAGAAGGGATTGCTTCTAGCCAGTATTTTAACCTCATTTTTAAATGGAATTATTTATTAGGATTTTATATAGATAGATGGATACTTTATTAATACAAAGGGGAAATTCACATACTCCAGCAGCAGCATACTGATACAAAAAAAAAAACAATATTAAATTAAAGAGTAATAAAAATGTAGGTAAAAACAGACAATAACTTTGAATAATATTAACGTTTACCACCCCGGGTGAAATTGAAGAGTCGCATAGTTTGGGGGAGGAACGATCTCCTCAGTCTGTCAGTGGAGCAGGACAGTGACAGCAGTCTGTCACTGAAGCTGCTCCTCTGTCTGGAGATGACACTGTTTAGTGGATGCAGTGGATTCTCCATAATTGATAGGAGCCTGCTGAGCGCCCGTCGCTCTGCCACAGATGTCAAACTGTCCAGCTCCATGCCTACAATAGAGCCTGCCTTCCTCACCAGTTTGTCCAGGCGTAAGGCGTCCTTCTTCTTTATGCTGCCTCCCTAGCACACCACTGCATAGAAGAGGGCACCTAAGGAAGTATAGCAGGCTCTGTCCTCTCTTGCACAGAGAATCAGTATTGGCAGTCCAGTCCAATTTATCATCCAGCTGCACTCCCAGGTATTTATAAGTCTGTACCCTCTGCACACAGTTACCTCTGATGATCACGGGGTCCAGGAGGGGCCTGGGCCTCCTAAAATCCACCATCAGCTCCTTGGTTTTGCTGGTGTTCTGGTGTAGGTGGTTTGAGTCGCACCATTTAACAAAGTCCTTGATGAGGTTCCTATACTCCTCCACCTGCCCACTCCTGATGCAGCCCACGATAGCAGTGTCATCAGCGAACTTTTGCACGTGGCAGGACACTGAGTTATATTGGAAGTCTGATGTATATAGGCTGAACAGGACCGGAGAAAGTACAGTCCCCTGCGGCGCTCCTGTGTTGCTGACCACAATATCAGACCTGCAGTTCCCGAGACGCACATACTGAGGTCTGTTTGTAAGATAGTCCACGATCCATGCCACTAGGTATGAATCTACTCCCATCTCTGTCAGCTTGTCCCTAAGGAGCAGAGGTTGGATGGTGTTGAAGGTGCTAGGGAAGTCTAGAAACATAATTCTTACAGCACCACTGCCTCTGTCCAAGTGGGAGAGTGATCGGTGTAGCATATAGATGATGGCATCCTCTGCTCCCACCTTCTCCTGGTATGCAAACTGCAGAGGGTCGAGGGTGTGGCATACCTGTGGCCTCAGGTGGTGAAGCAGCAGCCGCTCCATGGTCTTCATCACATGTGACGTCAGAGCGACAGGAAGTCATTCAGCTCACTAGGACGTGATACCTTTGGGACTGGGGTGATACAAGATGTTTTCCAAAGCCTCGGGACTCTCCCCTGTTCCAGGCTCAGGTTGAAGATGCGCTGTAGAGGACTCCCCAGCTCCAGCACACAGACCTTCAGCAGTCGTGGCGATACTCCATCTGGACCCGCTGCTTTACTGGCACGAAGTCTCCTCAGCTCTTTACTCACCTGCGCTGCTGTAATTGTGGGTGGGGATGTCTATCCTATGCTGGTATCAGCAGAAGGATGGGTGGATGGTGTAGTACTCCGAGGTGAGAGTGGGTTAGAGTGGTCAAACCTGTTAAAGAAGTTGTTCATTTGGTTTGCTCTCTTCACGTCTCCCTCGATGGTGGCACCCCGCTTCGAGCTGCAGCCAGTGATGATCTTCATCCCATCCCACACTTCCTTCATGCTGTTATTCTGCAACGTCTGCTCCAGCTTTCTCCTGTACTGCTCCTTCGCCACCCTGAGCTGGACTCGGAGTTCCTTCTGCATGCGCTTGAGCTCATGCTGATCACCACCTTTAAAAGCCCTTTTCTTCTGGTTCAAAAGGCCCTTGATGTCACTTGTAATTCATGGCTTGTTGTTAGCATAGTACTATTATTACTGGATCTATAATGTCCATACTGAAGTTGATGCAGTCAGTAGTGCAATCAACAACCTCCTCAATGTTCTCACTATGTGATCCCTGCAGGATATCCCAGTCCGTAGTTCCAAAACAGTCCCTCAGAGCCTGCTCTGCTTCAGGGGACCACTTCCTGAATGAGCGTGTGGTTGCAGGTAGCTCCCTCACTCTTGGTTTGTAATGAGGCTGAAGCAGAACCAGGTTATGATCTGCTTTTCCAAGCGCAGGCAGCAGGGTGGCACTGTATGCATCTTTAACGTTTGCATACTGTAAGTCAATAGTCTTATTTCCCCGGGTGTTACAGTCTACATACTGGGAGAAGGCAGGTAATGTTTTGTCTGGCGTCACATGGTTAAAATCTCCAGCGATTAGCACAAGCGCCTCAGGGTGCTGCGTTTGTAACTTAGCAACAGCAGAATGGATGATGTCACTCACTATCTCAACGTCTGCCCGAGGAGGGATGTAAACAATAACAACAATGACGTGTCCAAACTCTTTGGGCAAGTAATAGGGATGCAAACTTACGGCCAGTGGAGATTTTGACGTTTACTTGTCCAGAGTTACACCACTTTGTATTGACATAGAGAGTGAGTCCTCCTCCTTTGTGTTTCCCGCAGGTACTTGCGACTTAGTCTGCTCTAACTGTGCTAAACCCAGGTAGCTCCACATTAGCATCTGGGATGGTGGTAGTTAGCCACGTTTCTCAAAAGCACAACAAACTGCATTCTCAGTAGGTTCTGACATTTTTCACCAGTGCAACCAGTTCGTCGATAGTGAGTTTGGTAGTGAGATCACATTTCCCAGGATCACAGAAGGCTTAAAACGCCACTTTCTCGTAAGCCGCTTCATTTTTAGCTTAGTGCTGACTCTGCTGCCACGATACCGCCTTCTTGCCTCGTCGGGTAAATAGGGAACCACACTCTGACACTGGCATTTGTTCTCAGCACTTGAAGTTGACTACTTGAATAGACGAGTCTCGGCGTGTAAAAATCCATGTCCACGTTGTAAAAGTGTCCAGGGAACGAATCCACATAAAAGAAAGTGATAGGAGTGATCAATAAAAAATAATAAAGAGAAAAATAAAAGGTAGAAAAATAAAGTTGTACACGGAGCTGCTGAAAAGGCTGCCACTCTCGGCGGCGCCTGAGTCATCCACTTGTTTTAACCTCCACTTGTTGTCTTAATGGATTATTTATTTAATGACGTTTTGAGGACTGCACTTTATTTGGACACTGTTTTGGTTTTGTTGGTGTCCTCATTGTCCAGCTCATCAGGTTACATTACTGACCTCCATTTTAATCAAATAAAGCACCATTCTTCTTGAGAAGAATTAAACTGTAATTAATTTTTTGTCATCAATTTGTGCATTTATTTCTTTTGAAAAGGAAGAAGACAAATAAGCAGTTCAAACAACTGAACTCTTGCTTATTCTACAAGTACATTCCAAAACGTCCAGGACAAAACTATTGGAACTCTTTAGATGTTATAAGAAATAATTGTCTTGTAGTGATCCTCCAAGCAAACTAATGTCTTTTAATGATTAACACTAGTTTCGTCAGTCATATGATCATTCATTCAGACAGTTTAAATGGAGAAAACCAACATTCAATTGTTTTATGTCACAATAACATTGGAAAGAAATGAAAAGCAGAGAGATGTCTGAGGATGCAAGACCGACAGTAACAACCATGCATAGTCAACATAAATTCGACAAGACTATCTCCAAAGAGCATGATGGAGGCCCATTCAACTGTATCTGATATCTCTTGTTATGGCCACACAAGGATAAACATCCTAAGATCGAAGAGAAAGACTATTTAAATGGTTGGAAAAGAACCAAGGAAAACTTCAAAGCAAGTTCAGGCTGAACAAACAAAACAAGTGATTTTGTTAAATCACCCCTAATTCTGTGTTCACAGTGATAAAATAGGGAGCTTTCAAAGAGAAGACCACCATTTATTCTATAACAAATTCAGAAGTCAATCAGAGCAATATGGGGTGAAACATATAGTGTGAAAAAGCTGTATCTCAGTCACAGGTCATGAGACTTCAAGCTGCATAATGACCTGAAGCATACTTCAAAATGCAGCAAAGAATGAAGGAGAAGAAAACATTGGACCATTATGAAGAGCAGTGAGTCCTAATCTAAATCCCATTGAACATCAGTGAAAGTCCCAGTTGGGATAAAACCCACCATTGAACCTAAATGAACTGAAGAAGAATGAGTCAAATGACCCTTCAAGAAGTGTAGAAATCTCCATAAGAGTTGCAGAAAGTGATTGATAGAAGTTGTTTTCTCCAAAGGTTGTGCTACAGAAAAATTAGATTAAGGGCACCAATATTTTAGTTCATACCATTTTTATATATTATTTATTATAATGTGTTCGTTCATAAAATCAAAAGCAAAGTTTCTGTTCTGTTAGATGTGATATAAAGAATTGTAGATACCAAAACATTGCAAGTTTCATTTAAAAAAAAAAGCTTAGTTTTCTTTGAACTAAGCTGAAAAGGCAACTATATTTTCAGCCTGTCTTTAGCGTCTTTAAATAATTTATACTTTATATATTTTTTAATTAAATAATTGAGTCCTTGATTTCTTGTTACCAAAAAAACAGGTCAGAATGCAATGGTTTTTCTGACACTGTGGTTCAAAAGTAAAAACCATGGCTTTAAATGGACTTAAACGTTAACTCTTATGTATGAAATTGCATAATTAAGTAGGACGAGCATCTTTTGTTAGAACGTACACCAAACATATGTTTGAACATTTTTAATGCTATTGGATATTTCATAGAAAAACTAGGTGTGCATGAATGGAAGATCATTTGAGTCAGTCTTTAACCAAATGTTATAGATCTGAATCGCTAACTACCTTTACCTTTGGAAATTTTTACCTTGCAAACCTTTTGTAGATGTAGGTACAATATGTCAGCATAAGTGGTAAGTATGAGTCAAGTATTTAAAAAGAACTGATGTATTTTAAAGTATTAAATAATATTAAATGTAGATTTATATATATATATTTTTAAATATATCTTTCCATCCATCTATTTATGACCTGTTTGTCTAACTCAGCTTTGCAAAGAGCCTGTAAGTTATCGTGGCACAGTGGGGCGCAAGATTGGAACCAAACCAGGGTATAGTAAGGTACACACATAAACTCACACTTACATACACTGAACAAAGACACTTATTAACCTAGTCCAGTTAACTAAATCAACCTTGGATGTGAGAGGGAAATTTAAGAAAACACCGAAACAAAGCCAAAAGTTACTCAACACAACTAGTGCCCGTCTTGGGATTTGAACCTAGTTGATACAATATAAGTAAATTACTGTACTGACTACTGTGACAGCAATGTGTTGTATCATATTAGGGGTGAAATAGTTAAGGAAAACAAGTTTACTTCAAGTTAAAACAGCACTGTTTTCCTTTCTTCACGTAACACTTTATTTTCATACCATTCATATTTCCTCCTTATGTTTTTACCTTGTTGGATTACATTTCAATAAGTTGTGCAAAAATGACCTGTGCTGCCTATGCTGCTTTATGAATAATTTATAAATGGACAGGTTTCATTTTCTGGTGCTACAGTATATTGACTAAGGTTGATTAATTGTTGAATTGATTAAGATTGTTTAGGTTTTAGTAACATTTATCAGTGTACTTGCCTTATCCATTCCCTTGAATTTTGTCTGTTTTGTGATGAACAAGTATTCACTACGATAATTATAACTGGAAATTAAATTTTGAAAATATTGTTTTTCATATTCTCCCTGCATCTGTCCATTTTTCACTATTTTCCTTTCCTTGTTGGCTAATTGATTTGCAGAATATCTTTGTGTATTATTTATTTAAAAATGTTTTTGTTGAAGTAATATTTAAAAAGGGAAGCAATTTTGTAAATTTTCTAATTCTCAAAAGAAGAAACATAGAAACACTATACCAGACAAAGAAAAATCAGAATTGCCAGACAGATTTCAAATAGATTGGTTTTTTTTTTTGGCTTTCTGTCTCACCACTGCAATCCAGTTCTCTTGACCATACTTGACTGTCAAAGAATCTACAAATTGTTTTTCCTGCATTATTGTCAGGACAGGACGGTGCTAATCACATTTGGATGCACAGTACTATCTCTACCTATCTCTCCCTTTTCTGAACTCTTGTCCTAAGAAGGAACCTATTATTTCCCTAGGGTACATGCAAAAAAAAAACTGAAAGGCAGCTCCTGCAGCAGTGTGGTGTAGAGCTATAAAAATGACCATTTGCCTAATTATCAAATTCAGTTGGAGATAGGAGCACCCTCATTTTTTAGCAGTACTTCTGACCTATCATAATTTAAGCAAAATTGTTCACATACAGTACTGTGCAAAAGTTTTAGGCAGGTGTGAAAAAATGCTATAAACAAAGAATGCTTTCAGAAATATAAATAATGATTGTTTATTGTTATCAATTTACAAAATGCAAAGTGAGCAAACAAAAGAAAAATCTAAATCAAATCAATATTTGGTGTTACTACCTTTTGCCTTCAAACCAGCATCAATTCTTATAGGTACACTTGCACAAAGTCAGGGATTTTGTAGGATTATAGTCAGGTGTATGATCAACCAGTTATACCAAACAGGTGCTAATGATCATCAATGTCACACGTAGGTTGAAACACAGTCATTAACTGAAACAAAAACAGCTGTGTAGGAGGCTTAAAACTGGGTGAGGAACAGCCAAACTCTGCTACCAAGGTGAGGTTGTGGAAGACAGTTTCATGTCATGGCAAGATTGAGCACAGCAACAAGACACAAAGTAGTTATACTGCATCAGCGACGTCTCTCCCAGACAAAGATTTCAAAGCAGACTGGGGTATCAAGATGTGCTGTTCAAGCTCTTTTGAAGAAGCACAAAGAAACGGGCAATGTTGAGGATCGTAGACGCAGTGGTCAGCCAAAGAAACTTAGTGCAGCAGATGAAAGACACATCAAGCTTATTACCCTTCGAAATCGGAAGATGTCCAGCAGTGCCATCAGCTCAGAACTGCAGAAACCAGTGGGACCCAGGTACACCCATCTACTGTCCGGAGAAATCTGGCCAAAAGTGGTCTTCACGGAAGAGTTGCAGCCAAAAAGCCATACCTCCGGTGTGGAAACAAGGCCAAGTGACTCAAGTATGCACGAAAACATAGGAACTGGGATGCAGAAAAATGGCAGCAGGTGCTCTGGACTGATGAGTCAAAATTTGAAATATTTGGCTGTAGCAGAAGGCAGTTTGTTCATCGAAGGGCTGGAGAGCGGTACAATAATGAGTGTCTGCAGGCAACAGTGAAGCATGGTGGAGGTTCCTTGAACGTTTGAGGCTGCATTTCTGCAAATGGAGTTGAAGATTTGGTCAGGATTAATGGTGTTCTCAATGCTCAGAAATACAGGCAGATACTTATCCATCATGCAATACCATCAGGGCGGTGTATGATTGGCCCCAAATTTATTCTGCTGCAGGACAACGACCCCAAACATACAGCCAAAGTGATTAAGAACTATCTTCAGCTTAAAGAAGAACAAGAAGTCCTGGAAGTGATGGTATGGCCCCCACAGAGCCCTGATCTCAACATCATCGAGTGTGTCTGGGATTACATGAAGAGACAGAAAGATGTGAGGAAGCCTACATCCACAGAAGATCTGTGGTTAGTTCTCCAAGATGTTTGGAACATCCTACCAGCCGAGTTCCTTCAAAAACTGTGTGCAAGTGTACCTAGAAGAATTGATGCTGTTTTGAAGGCAAAGGGTGGTCACACCAAATATTGATTTGATTTAGATTTCTCTTTTGTTCATTCACTGCATTTTGTTGATTGATGAAAATAAATGATTAACACTTCCATTTTTGAAAGCATTCTTTGTTTACAGCATTTTTTCACACCTGCCTAAAACTATTGCACAGTACTGTATATCAGATAACTCATAATCCTTCACAATATCCCACTATTTTCTTTTTTTAAAATTTTTTTTTTTTTTGCTGTACACTCATGTTAGATGTTGGCTTAGAGCATAGTGCTATGTATTACAAACTAAAAAGCAAAATAATGTGATTACTCAAAAACAATGTACTTTCTCTAACGCAGTGTTTCACAACCTCGGTCCTGGGAGCACACTGTGGCTGCAGGTTTTTGTTCCAACCAGCTTCTGTTTTTAATTGGACTCCTGGGCTAATTAAGTGATATATTATTTCCCAAGTTCTTTGTTTTGGGAACAATATAGAAATTAGAAAACTAAGTTTGGTAAAAATATATATATATACGAGGGGGGACCCAAAAATAACCGGAATTTTGTTGTTGTTAGGCTATTTATTTATTTCCGGTTATTTTTATATATATATATATATATATATATATAGAAAAGGGTGGAGTGCCCTCTCAGGGTTGGTGGCGAGATCCTGCCCCAAGTGGAGGAGTTCAAGTATCTCGGGGTCTTGTTCACGAGTGAGGGAAGAATGGAGCGTGAGATCGACAGGTGGATCGGTGCGGCATCCGCAGTAATGCGGGCGCTGCATCGGTCTGTCGTGGTGAAAAAGTAGCTGAGCTGCAAGGCGAAGCTCTCAATTTACCAGTCGATCTATGTTCCTACCCTCACCTATGGTCATGAGCTATGGGTAGTGACCGAAAGAACGAGATCGCGAATACAAGCGGCTGAAATGAGTTTCCTCCGCAGGGTGTCTGGGCTTTCCCTTAAAGATAGGGTGAGAAGCTCAGTCATCCGGGAGGGGCTCAGAGTAGAGCCGCTGCTCCTCCGCATCGAGAGGAGTCAGATGAGGTGGCTCGGGCATCTGATCAGGATGCCTCCTGGACGCCTCCCTGGTGAGGTGTTCTGGGCACGTCTAACCGGGAGGAGGCCCTGGGGAAGACCCAGGACACGCTGGAGGGACTATGTCTCTCGACTGGCCTGGGAACGCCTTGGGATTCTCCCGGAAGAGCTAGAAGAAGTGGCTGGGGAGAGGGAAGTCTGGGCATCTCTGCTCAAGCTGCTGCCCCCGCGACCCGACCTCGGATAAGCGGGAGAGGATGGATGGATGGATATATATATATATATATATATATATATATACACACACATATATATATTAAAATGTACCAAGCAGTTGTATGGGAATAGTGTATTTTTTTCTTTTTAACAATATTTTCATCTTGATTTTCATTCTAGGTATTCTAATTGTTTAATGAATCCATTATTTACTAATTAGTGGGTCTGAAACTAAAGTAGGTGCAGCCTTTGATTATTCAGTGTTGTTTGCCACCATTTTTAATTGTCATTAATAAGATACAATGAAGGGGAAAAACTGCACAGCGAAAGGGCAAAATATAATTAAATCAACAAAAGAGAGTTAAGCATTTAAATCTATAGCAAAAACAGAAATATTTCTAAATGTCTTATAAATGTAAAAATCATGCTGCTGTGCTTTTCTGAATATTGGATAAAAGAAAAAAAATACCAGCTAATTAAATGAGATCAGTGCTATCAGGTATTGTCACTGATTAGGAATCTGGTTGGAACAAAAACTTGTAGCCACAAGGGGGCCACAGGACCGAGGTTGGGAAACACTGCTCTAACGTACGAAATAATATCTTTCATGTTTGTAGAAGTGAAATAAGTGCCAGAGCGAGGAAAGGAAAACACACAGTTTTAAGATTTGGTAGTAGAACGATGGGAAGAGGATAAACTGCACAGACAAGTAAAGAAGTTTACAGGACAGTTAGCGTAGTTTGTGTTAAACCTTTAAGATGGAAAAGGTGTTGGCATGTAGTAAAATCAAAGGATATTAACACTGATAAACACTTGCTAAAACAGAAAATAGGAGTAGGGCTGAGTTTGGATATTTTGAGAAAATTGTTTGAACTGAGAGTGACAAGGGTTTGGACACTTCTGCAGAGTAGAAGAGAGATCACAGTACCTGGAAATGGTGCAAATGACAAATGGAGAAAGCAGTATTGTCATAGTGGAATTCTGATTCCGGTAAGATGCATTTAAAGCAAGGTTAATAGTGCATAAGACCATGATAACATTGAAAAACACACCAAGTCATGAGTTTATGAAGATAAAAGGAAAGTTAGATGATGCTTATTCAAACAGCAAACTAAAGCACATAATTTTTATGTTAGTTTTTGCCTTCACACATCTGAAGCAAGGATTTATTAAGTAACAGTTGAAAGGTATACTGTTAGTAGTACACAAGACTGTATACATTATGAGCCAAGATTGCTTTTGTACATAAGTCTGAAAGTCAAAATGATGACTGTGTGTGTGTGTGTGCGTGCATATATATATATATATATATATATATATATATATGGTTGAAATAGTTTACTGTCAAATAAATGCAAAGAGTACACGACACGTGTTTCGCCCTCATTCTGGGCTCATCAGGTGTACACACTCCACTGCACTCCCTCTCGGGAATCGAACCTCGGACGTCAGCGCCAGAGGCGATGCCCCTAACGTTGCGCCACGGCGTGTGGTTCGTTTATTTGACAGCATGTAGATCGGGGTAATTACATTCACGGAAACGAACCACACGCCATGGCGCAACGTTAGGGGCATCGCCTCTGGCGCTGACGTCCGAGGTTCGATTCCCGAGAGGGAGTGCAGTGGAGTGTGTACACCTGATGAGCCCAGAATGAGGGCGAAACACGTGTCGTGTACTCTTTGCATTTATTTGATAGTAAACTATTTCAACCATTCTATGATCTGCTCCTCACAAACTGAGGGCACCGTGGCGGATGTTAGCAGATTGCTGGCCAACCACAAGCGTTACCTGGTAGGTAATCACCCATACAATCAGATTGTGACACAGACTACGAATGCCGTGAATATATATATATTATGAATGAACAGTCTGCAAAAGGCTAACTGTCAATTGTCGCCAGTCCATGGAACTCTACCACTAATAAATTTGGGAGCAACCACTCTTCTATCAAATATTAATTGATGAAGCTACTCAAAAGCCCATTGGAGGACCCTTGCTCTTCAATCGAACATTAATGAGTTGAGCCACTCAAAACTCCAAGAACAGGTTGACCTAGGTCAACAAAAAGATTCTCTAACAAGATTCTCTTGTCCACTTTTCAAAAAAGCTGAAAACCACAGTAACTTAAATGATCTTCCTAACTGTAAAATTATAAAATACAAGCAAGAAAAACAAAATGTTATCTAGATATGAATGAAGTACCTCGTGACCTGACTATTTCACTGATACTGTAATTTACTAGGATAACCACATGTCATAGTGACAAGGACAGTCCTGATTTCAGGCTGTGTGTCCTGATAAATAACTGAAGAATATAAAATATCACAGTTTTTACAGGCTGACCGTCTAACAAAGTTTTTTAGTACTATAAACATTGCTTTGCCAAAATATACATTGTCACAGTATATTCACAGCAGTGTATATATATATATATATATATATATATATATATATATATATATATATAATATAATAGCATCACAAGGAGGAATAAGATAACAAAGCACCATTATTTATTTGTTTATACTTCAAGCACAGTGTTGTTTTTCCCATGTCCTGATCCCTCATTGTTGATGATGTGATAAAGCAGGCATTACAAAGATGGGCTTTATGCTTGAGCATACATGTTACATGAAGTACCAACCTAAGACTTTGAAAATCTGGTAGCCCTATAATTTGCCATCAGAGTGCCACATTCACTAGATATCCATAATGGTCACTCACTATAATAACATTTGCCTTTAAGTTCAGTTATTCCCTAACATTTGTGAAAACTAAATAGCTTTGCACGTCCCATTTCATGAAATTTATTGTGGTCAGACATACTCAAGCACAGCAGGAATTAATTACAAAAGTTATTTATTTGTTTAGTTTATTTTAATTGACACTTGTAAATTGTCACTATACATGAATATGGAGTATGTGCGTATGTGTTTATGTCTGTGTGAGAGTAAGAGTGGTCCTTGTGATAGGTCTGGGCAGGACTTCAGTCTGCTTTCAGCCTTTTTCTTAGTCCCGGTGTGATAGGTTGTGGCCCCCACAACCCTGAAATGGATTAAGACATTTCTACAACCTACTTACTGAACTCAATCTATAAAGGGCTACAGTGCCTGCACAGCCCTTGAATGCTCCTGTGTGTTACACCATGCCTACATTTTTTAACGTTTTGGGTAGTTATGCTATAACATTGTTATAATACTGTAGCATTAAAATTATTTGTGTCTAATAGATCATGACAGCTTTGCAAGATCAAATGTATATCGTGTATATTGTTAATAATGTTAACTTAGATTGAAGGGCACAGGGCTTTGAAATGATTACAAGTTGAACCAAAAAAAGTCTACAGTTACATATAGTTTTTTAGGTGTATAGTATTTTCTTGGTAAATTATGATTCTTTGGTGGCAAATTTGTATAACTTACTTTGTTCAGTACTAGCAGCATGAGCAACACAAGGTCTAATAGAGTGCTAACTCAAAACAGTGTCTCCCAGGATGCATATAAGAATCATTAGAATATTTACAGAAAACAACCCTACTAATTAGAAAGTTGTTTCTGTGTTATAGAGCAATTAAGCTCCTCATGGTTTGCTTTCTCTTCTATGTGAATTATGAGCTGAGTGTTAGTATGGCTGTCTTGCTGACAATTATAGGTATAACATCCGCTAACCACAGGACGTCTGTGTTTTGTTAAGGAGAAGATTGTGTGCCTCTCAGGTGTGAGTACCATAATGCTGCTGCTTCCTGCCTCACTGCACTACAATATCAAAACCGAGATTGTTTGTTTATTAGTTCCAGTTATGATGTTTTTTATATGCTCTTACAAAAGAGTACTTATGTTAAATTTGATCCCACATAGAATGACCTGTATGCATCTTTTACTTTTCTATGTGAAATTGGTAATTTAATTGCAAATGATTATTCACTTTACCCATGTAGACGAATGTGATTTTAATGTTATATTTCATATTGTTTAAATTGTTAAAAATGTTCTAGACAGGTTTTGTTATTGTTTAAACTTCTTTTCTTATGCTTAAACATTTGACAGCCACAAGTTTAAACACAGAAAGGGGAAGTATTAAGTATTAGTACAGGCAGTAGGCAGTTTTACAGAGAGGGGATTTGTCACCATTTAGAAGAGTAGACAAGTCTAGCAAAATGAAACGGTCAGAACCTGAAACTGTGAATTGCAAATTTTTGTGGACTTTCCAAATATGTATAAGTGAAGCCCTTGAACCATTGGATACCTTTGTACATGCACTCATCGTGAACATGTAGTGATATATGGTCAGAGAGCTGCTAGAGGTATCTCACCTTAGCCCTGATAAGCTTTTAAATGTTAGCTTCAAGCAAGAAAAGATATAGAAGAACCTGGAAGGAACAGAAGGAAGAACATAGCCATCAAGACGACATATGCCATGCAACCTTAAGTGCCTCAGAGGTGCACACAATGAGTGTGTTTGCCAGCACTGTCTGTGACAGCCCCTGAAATATTCTAGGTTATATTAATTGATATGCCACACACACTTAACTTTATTTCCTTTCACTTTTTGGCACATTAAGAATATTTTAAAATATTTAAAAATCTATAATGACTGAATAAAAGTTTATTTCTTGCCCTACTTGCTTTCCATTTTACTCTGCTGCCACCTGTGGTATAAATTAATTAAGAGATGTTCTGTAAGAGGAGAAGTGAAGTATAATAGCAGTTGTTTACGGGTGTTGATTAGATCTGTAGTTCGAGCGGCAAGCTTTTTGCGACTGCTAGGCTGTCTCCCCTTCCAGGTGAGGGGTCTCATTTATGAAACTTAGTATGGATTTAAGCATGAAAGTATGTGTATGCCAAAAATCGGGAAATTGTGCACACCATACAAAAATCTGACTTGTAAAAGCTGGTATATGCACATTTGTACACAATTTACCCTTTATAAATCACAATCATCTTGTAAATGTGCCTGCATGAATGCTTCTCAAACCATGTCTTATTGCTGCACTAAAACAACTATATATGTACCATGCTAATCAACCTCATACAATAGCAATCACAATTTTGAAGACCTGCATTGGTAGGTAGCACAGCCTCCTAACTGACACATTCATCCCTCGAGTACAACATCATCAACAAGTTGTCTAACGATGCTCCTTTACTTCAAAATAAATGAATAAAAGGTTGACCCAGGCCACTGAGCCATGATAATTTGCCAGACTCACCATGGCATCAGCGATGACTTGTGTGTTAATGGAATGTCACTACTAGCAGTTAACAAAAGCAGCTTCATTCTTACTATTTGCCTTATTGCAATATGAATGTAGTCAATTGTCTCAATTACTTTAGGAAAACTAGACACTTTTGCAAAATGTCTTTTTATGTTGGTCTGTACACCCACACCATAAGGAAACTGAATGTAGCACCTCATTAGTCAGTTTATGGCTTCCAGCACTGCGGGCATGACAAAGCTTCACAAAGCTTGGCTGAGAGTTATTCCTGACTTGTTCCCTCTGATAGGTGTCTGTTACCAGAAATAAATAAAGCAGGTATACCACAATTTTGAGCAGTCTATGTTTCTAATGGCAAGCTAAAACTCAGCACATACAGTTGTGCTTGAAAGTTTGTGAACCCTTTAGAATTTTCTACATTTCTGCATAAATATGACCTAAAACATCATCAGATTTTCACTCAAGTCCTAAAAGTAGATAAAGAGAAACCAGTTAAACAAATGAGACAAAAATATTATACTTGGTCATTTATTTATTAAGGAAAATGATCGAATAGTACATATTTGTGAGTGGCAAAAGTATGTAAACCTTTACTTTCAGTATCTGGTGTGACCCCCCTTTGCAGCAATAACTGCAACTGAACATTTCCAGTAACTGTTGATCAGTCCTGCACACCGGCTTGGAGGAATTTTAGCCCATTCCTCCGTACAGAACAGCTTCAACTCTGGGATGTTGTGGGTTTCCTCACATTAACTGCTCGCTTCAGGTCCTTTCACAACATTTCGATTGGATTAAGGTCAGGACTTTAACTTGGGCATTCCAAAACATTAACATTATTGTTCTTTAACCAATCTTTGGTAGAACGACTTGTGTGCTTATGGTCGTTGTCTTGCTGCATGACCCACCTTCTCTTGAGATTCAGTTCAAGGACAGATGTCCTGACATTTTCCTTTAGAATTCTCTGATATAATTCAGAATTCATTGTTCCATCAATGAAGGCAAGCCGTCCTGGCCCAGATGCAGCAAAACAGGCCCAAACCATGATACTACCACCACCATGTTTCTAAGATGGGATAACACTGGAATGCAGTGTTTTCCTTTCTCCAAACATAACGCTTTTCATTTAAACCAAAAAGTTCTATTTTGGTCTCATCCGTCCACAAAACATTCTTCCAATAGCCTTCTGGTTTGTCCACGTGATCTTTAGCAAACTGCAGATGAGCAACAATGTTTTTTTGGAGAGCAGTGGCTTTCTCCTTGCAACCCTGCCATGCACATCATTGTTGTTCAGTGTCCTCCTGATGGTGGACTCATGAACATGAACATTAGCCAATGTGAGAGAGGCCTTCAGTTTCTTAGAAGTTACCCTGGGGTACTTTGTGACCTCGCCGACTATTACACACCTTGCTCTTGGAGTGATCTTTGTTGGTCGACCACTCCTGGGGAGGGTAACAATGGTCTTGAATTTCCTCCATTTGTTCACAATCTGTCTGACTGTGGATTGGTGGAGTCCAAACTCTTTAGAGATGGATTTGTAACCTTTTCCAGCCTGATGAGCATCAACAACTCTTTTTCTGAGGTCCTCAGAAATCTCCTTTGTTCGTGCCATGATACACTTCCACAAACATGTGTTGTGAAGAGCAGACTTTGATAGATCCCTGTTCTTTAAATAACTCGCACCTGATTGTCATCCCATGATTGAAAACACCTGACTCTAATTTCACCTTAAAACTAACTGCTAATCCTAGAGGTTCACATACTTTTGCCACTCACAAATATGTAATATTCGATCATTTTCCTCAATAAATAAATGACCAAGTATAATATTTTTGTCTCATTTGTTTAACTGGTTTCTCTTTATCTACTTTTAGGACTTGAGTGAAAATCTGATAATGTTTTAGGTAATATTTATGCAGAAATATAGAAAATTGTAAAGGGTTCACAAACTTTCAAGCACAACTGTAGTTATAAGAGAATCACTCTTGGCAGCCTAAATCGGCTCCTAGTCAGCATCATGGGCAAAACATTCCTGCTGGTACCCAAAAGTTAGTGCCTCTTGAATTGTGACCATTTGTATTGTCTTCAAGCAGCACCAGACAAAATATGTTGTGTCACACTATGAATAGGCTGTAGGGTGTGATATTTACAGTATAACTCTTTTTTTTTGATGAAAAGCAAAAAAACGTCTTTAGTGCAAATATGCAGCTTTGGCCTTCTTAAAAGGGAACTAAATGGTCTACATATGATATTCATCACTTTGAGTTTAATGTTTGTCATGTCAAAGAACATTATAATAATGGTTGATAATGGTGATATGAATCATTATACACAGCAGTAATCATGTAGCTGGTTTGACTGCGGTTTTCTGCTTTATCCAGGGTGCTGCCATTTGCAGCTTTTTCCAAAAGTTTAGGTATGCATGGGTCAGAGATTCTATAGATATATGCATTTTCTTCCATCAAGTTTTCTTTTATAAATACAGAACATTATGTGGAAAGTTGCATATGCACATTACAGGCCTTTTTCTGTGCATATGCAAGTTTTATAAATCTAACCCCAGGTGAATTACAAGAATAAGAGAACAAAATCTGGGGTGGAGTAAATATGTGCGGGTCTGCTTAACAAAGAATCTGTGTGTGGGTATAGAAGTATTCAACACCCCAGAACCCCCCATCCATGATAGAACAATCCATCTAACGGATCTTTTTTTTGCATATTTGAGAACAGGTTGATGATTGATGTATTTACTATTGTAACACATTCTTGGAAAATCATCTTCTATTCAGGCTGAAGTGTTACTGCCGAAAGGCATTTTAAAATTAATCGCAAACATTACTTTGTGTACTGTACAATATTTATGCTGATTTCAAGACAGTCAAGCTGAAATGTAGTTTGAACTCATTGTAATCTTCAATTGAAAGTAACTCTGAAAGCAACATTTCTGTGCTTGTTGTTCACCCACTGGGTTCATGTTACTGTTTTAAATGTTTATATATTGTTATTGCCTATGTTATCATCCATTTGTACTGGGTACTAATTAGTTTGGATTTTCTACATTCATGCTCATAAAATTTGAATTCACTCATTTCCATGTACATACAAAAGAAACATTACCTTTTCTAATAAAAATTATAAAAAGCTGGAGCATTTAGAATTTTTAGTTGGATGGTTGGGAGACAAAGTCAGAGAGGCGAGATTGCGTTGGTTTGTACATGTGCAGAGGAGAGATGCTGAGTATATTGGGAGAAGGATGCTAAGGATATAGCTCCCAGGCAAGAGAAAAAGAGGAAGGCCTAAGAGAAGGTTTATGGATGTGGTGAAACGTGATGGGTGTAACAGAACAAGATGCAGAGGACAGAAAGATATGGAAGATGATGATCCACTGTGGCAACCCTTAACGGGAGCAGCCGAAAGAAGAAGAGCTATTTTATCAGATTCTGTTAATACAGTTTTAATTATTAAATATTTTTGTAACAATGAGTCATATTTAAAAATAAAAGTAATAATGCAATGCAGTTGCAGTATTAGTAGTAAACATTAAATCCATGCCTTTAAATTGCAGTGTTAGCACAATAGTTTACATAGACAGCAAATTTCAATCAAGTTAAAGTAAAAATGACATTGATATCCTCGTGTTAGTTGTTGGCTGTGGTGAGTCTGTAACTTATTGTACAGAATAGTACCCTATGGAGAATAAAAATCTCTTGTCATATTCAAAAGATAAAAATTGTTGTCTGAGCTGAACATCCAGGGTAGCAGATTCCCACTTGACAATCACACATTAAAAACAACTGGGCACCTGTGGTAGATGTGTTGCAAACAAATGCGCTGCATGCCAGTCACACTGGGAGCAACCTCGTTTTCTATATACAGTGCTGCTGAGATGACTCGCTGATGTTCCAAATACTTTTCTAGCATTTCTAGGATTTCCAATCCACATCAATCTTAAGTTTATGTGTTGGCAAGTCCAATAAATGTTGATTCTCTTTAAGCTTGTGACTAACTTTACTGCTACTACTGAAAAAGTTTGCAGTGCACCTCACCCGGCAAAGCAAGCGGGTAAATTTTGGAATTTTCAGAGCAGCATGCAATACAAAAGTGAGTACAGTATGTGCTCAAAGCAGCCGACTTTAAGTAGCTCCATAATAATGGCATTATCAGTCACGATGGCCAATTCTTTTTCTTTTATGTTTCATTCATACAATGCAGCTGGCAACAAGCATCGGCTCTAGATCCTCGTTTACAATTATTGCTTATTGTGTGAGGACTGTAAAGACACTTTTAAGACAGATTAACTTGACTGCTACAAGTGAGCAACTTAAGAATTATAGAAAGACACAAGTCTTTCTGCCGTATATTTAATTTTGACAATTTCAAGATTATTTTAAATGTCCAATACGGTAATAAATTTGGCTAACAGTTTAGTTGAAGGGTGTCTACATGGAGATTCATAACACACAGATAGGTTATTGAATAACATTTATTATTTCAGATGTAATATTTGAATATGTTATAATAATAGTATTCGCAATATAGATGTTTTATAAAGTAGATTCCACTGATTTGTATTAAATGAAGGAGCCCCTCCATAATGTGTGTGGACTATGATGTAGCAACACATATGTTAGTTAAATTATGGTGAATTTTAAGTGAGGGTAGTGCTTTGAATTTTTTTTTTTTTAAAGAGCAGTAATATTTTGCTCCACATCTACTAAATACTGATGCTAACTGTTCATTATTAATGAAATATTTCTTCTTAAATGTCATTCCATGATAATGCATGTTATGAAGTCACTATATAAACACCCTTCAAATAAAGTGTTACTGAAATTTGTCACATTTTATTAATGTTCTCTCTGCATAGTTAAGTAATTTCTTAAAAAGCAACCGCTTCAGAAATATCAGTGCACACCAAGTTAGTCAAGACAAAAAACAATATTGAATAGAATCGGGGCATTAGTGTGAGGTTACTACTAGTGCATTATAAAAACTAAGGACGTATTTATTCACTAAATGCTTGTATAGTAATGCTTACATAATTCCTTTCATTTTAATAAAATTCTAGATAAGTGACTGCTGTGAAATTTTTTTTAAATGATTAACCTTAATCTCAAACAACAGGAGATGTGAGTGGTTGTTCAAAAGATTGAGAAATTTCAAAATGTTATACAATGCAGTCTACTTGAGATGTTGCAACAAAATATTTAACTGTCATGATACATTTTCTTGAACAACGGCATGCCAAATTTCCACAAAATTGGTCCACCGAGTTCGTTCTTTTGGATGGTTGGATGGACAGACATACAGACATTGTAAATGTAATAAATGCTTTTCACATTATATGCAAATGCACCAAAAAAGGATCTATAAGCTGTAATCAGGTAGGAATTGACTAAGTACTTTTGAAGATTCACTTGTACTGCCACATGCACAAACTATTTAGAGACAGGTCTACATTTCTCAGCTAAAAGTAATATCTCTAGTGAGCAAATAAATTACTACTTATTATCAATTAATTAATACATTTGTGTTTTACAAAGTACCACATAATATATTATACCATCATAATAAGCAAGTGTACTTTTCAAAACTATTATTACTACTTCTTTTGTAAGGTTCAGTAACCTGTTGAATGTGTTCATACTGTTATAACTTGTTTATATGCCATTTGATCACACACATGTCCTTTGGGTTCTATCTTTGAATTGCTGAAAATTGCACACAGCTGGAATTTAAATAAACTAGAAGCTATAAGCTCAATCATAATAAGGATGAAGTTAGAGAAACAATAAGTTATGTTACTTTATAGATTATTACGTTTCAAAATGGTTGTTGCCACTATTAACATGTACATTTCTTTCTGTCCGTCTGTCAATCCATCCATCCATCCATCCATTTACTTAAGCAGCTTATCCAGGGTGTTGTCTTTGGAAGGCTGAATCCTATCCTTCTAGTTGGTTTAATTAATATACCGTACATACTATTATTTCTAGTTTTCCTTAAATGGTGTATAAAGTTACTGTCTGAAAGTATGTACATTTAATAGTGATTGTTTTGTTTTTCTTTTTACAGTACAGAATTCAAAATTGGAACTATAAAAGACCAAAAATACTCTGTGGATATTGTATATTATGTAGTATCTTTCATTGCCTTGAAAATGACAAAAAATTACGGAAGCTCTGAACCATGCAGTGGAAAAAATTATTGAAGAATCACTCTCATACGTTCACATACTTAGGAGATAGTGATCCTCCCATAATTTTTTTCATTGTATGGTTCAGACCATCAATAAGAAAAAAAAATTACATTTCACAGAAATTGAAAAATGTATAAACATGTAAAAGTAACATAACATGGTAATTCCTAAACTTGCTTAATTGCAGATTTCATGAAGATAACAGAAAAGCCAACAGATGAATAACAGACAGAATAAAACACTATGTTCCAGTCGAAGCATGCATGTTTAGACCAGATTTGAATGATTAGTCAAACAGCCAGATTCTCTCCGAGCAAATTTTCTTTAGGTAGGCACTATGTGTGAGGTTGTTAACTTTATAATACAAATGTCAAATGTGGAGTGATTATTTAATTATCTTGTTGTGAATTATAAAGGGCAGGAATTGAATTGAAATTAAACTGAGGCAGCTAACATGGAGTAAACTATTTAATCCATTATGAATGGTTTCCCGTGCCATGTTAGAATGAATTAAGCACCTGCCCTTTTCAAACTTCCTGCACACAGATGATTTTATAGATGCCCAAAATTTATAGAGTCAACATCATTTAAAATGTAACTGAAAAAATGTGTTAGGTCATGGCTTGGAGCCAATGAAAACTTGCATGCGAGTCTCTAATTGAGGATCTCAGTTTAGACGGAAGAAACAAAAAGAAAAAAACAGAAGTGCTACACTGTTTACCACTCAGTGCTTCACAGTTGTTTTAATTGAAAAACAGGCCTGCAATACTTCAGGTTTCTTTACACACACACACACACACATTTAAAATCAGTTTTCTGTTGTCATCATATCCTTCACATGAGCAATGTTTGTTATAGGGATGCAAGGATAAATTTCCCAGAAAAGATTTAATTTATGCATTATGTATTTAACAAATTGATTTAATGTTGAGTGAAAATGTGTCACAGACCCCTTGTGTGGATCCTCATATGTAGAAGATATAAATTGACCCTCGTGCTTACAATCAAGGGGAACTGCAGTTCTGATAACACTAATAGTCCAAGCATGCTCATGTGTACAAGTAAAACATGGGTACTGAGGCTCAGGTTGCATGGGTGAAGGAATTAGTAGCCACCGTGTTTTGTGTGTTATTATGAAAATATATGCTACTTTGACAATTCATTTCCATGTCTACACAACTGCAGTTAGTTTCCTGCTAACGCTGTTGGGTGTGTGTCCGACTGGACAATTTTGTTCTGTAGTATCATTGACTTCATTTATATATGAGCCCATTATTGTGGTATTCCTCTAGGTTGTTAAAATAGCAAAAAAACAGTTATGAGTATGAAACTATAGTATATAGCCAGCTGAACTTTTGGCTCTTGTGCTTTTGTGGCACATTTTTTATGTATGGCCAGTGACAGTGCTTCTTGATAGAATGTGTCAAGATAAATGCTTTATTGCCAAGTAAATGATTAACTGATAAAAGCCTTTCCTGTAATTCAGTGTATTTACGTGTGCTTTAATAACCTGGTTATTCACATAAACCTGGTTTCTTAAATGCCATGTTAACCCTTATTCTGGTTAGAGAAACAAAGTTATTGGTCTCTAAGAAACTAGATTAATCAGCTGCCATACCACATGCACTTTAGAAGAGGTCATCCTCCTGAAGCCAAGCATGTTTGGGCCTGGCCAGTCCTTGCATGGCAGCATCCAGGGAAAAAGTTTTGGTTGTTGCTGAAAGAGGTATTGAAGAGTCCAGCAGAGGGTGCTTACTTGTGGTCTGAATGTGGCTCCCAATGCCACTGTTCTGTAAAAATAGACCTGTCCTATGGATGAAACGTAAAACAGAGGTTTTGATTCTCTGTGGTCATAAAGGATCCCTGGGCATCCTTCATAGGGATCAGAGTGTATCCTGATGTCCATGCTAAATTGTCCTCCATGACCTAGTAATTCTGCCCCCCTAATCATCCCTTATCTTATTGGCTATCTCTCACCACTTCACCACCCAATAGCTCTGTGTTGTGAATGTACTGTCATGAAAATGGCTGCCAATGTATCATCTAGGTGGATGCTACACATTGGTTGTGGTTGATTTGGCTACCCACTTACTATAAAAAGCAATCTGAGTAGTAAAAAAGGTGCTATGTAAATGTAAGGAATAATTATTATTATTAAAACACAGATTTCTCTACGAATAACCCAGTTATTTAGCCATGTAAACCCTGTACAGGGTTACACTTAAGGATTATGTGGTCCGCACATGTTCGTTGCACTCCTTTAGTCTGCTTGAGAGGAGTGTTCTGGCAATTACATTTTTCCTTTTCCTAATTTAAATAATCTGTCTCAATATTTTAGAATTCACATTTATGATGGTCGTCTGAATGTACAGTACTTTGCTAAGCTCAGCAGCACAATCTCTGGACAAGGCTCCATGCATGTTTTTCAATTCACTGTGGCTGATGATGAAGTTAAACTCTTTTCTGCACAACTTAATGATGTTGAAACATTTGGGCAAGGGAGAACTCCGTAAGTGGACTTGTGCATGTAAACGGGGGTTCTAAGACGTCAGGCTCCTGTCTTAACTGAGTTACTAACCTTATCTCAGTTTTTGGGTGTGCATGGTAATGCACTGAATGACATTGTTTGATAGCGTCTTTTTTTTTCTTTTCCTTTTTTTTTATTGAATTTATTAAAAACAAGTAGCATTCCTTATAAACAAGTCAAATGTAACAAACCTAAATTCAATTCAGCCCCCCCCAAGAGAATGAGAGGAAGGCCAATGCCACCTTAGAATATGCTGTTAAGGTACCCACAGAACAGCTGTCACTCAGAAAAGAAAGAGTGTGGTACATCCTTCACCACAGAGTATATCATCCAAAGAAAAATAAAATTAGAGTGGATTTTGACTGTACATCCACTTACCAAGGCCTCAAACTAAATGAACAGTTGCTTTAAGGACCTGATTTAACTAATACACTCATTGGAGTTCTTAAAAGATTCAGAGAGCAGCAAATCGCTCTAATGGCAGATATCAAATTAATGTTTTATCAAGTCAAAGTTCCAGATGAAGATACTGATCTTCTTCGTTTCCTGTGGTGGCCTGAAGGTTATCTAAACAATGACCTAGAGGCACTGACACCCAATCACATGCTATTACTCAAGACACAACCCAGCATTCTCCCAGGACTTTCTTACAAAAATGACCGGTACACCCGAAGACGTTGGAAACAAGTACGATAGGTTGCTGATTTGTTTTGGAAAAAATGGACTAAAGAGTATTTACCAATACTTCAAGAACATCAAAAATGGCTAACACTAAGAAAAAACTTTGAACCAGATGACATTATTCTCATTGTAGTGGAAACAGCACCTCATAACTCCTAGATAATGGGACGAGTCATCAAGACAATGCCAGATGCAAAAGGAGCAGTCAGAAGAGTTTGTGTGCAGACCAAATTGTGTTCCTGGTTTTACAGTAGAGTTTAAGTTTACATTTAGGCTTAGATTTATAATTAAGTTTCCTAGGTTTGGTTTAAGTTCATTGAATAGTTAAGGTTTTTACTAAGTAATGTTAAAGTAATTCATTGTTGCGTTGCCCTTAGCATAAATAATTAGGGGCCGGATGCATAAGAGCCATTTGCTCATTATCTAAGTTATATTAAATGTTTGCCTATAAAATAAAAAGGAGCATAGTCTGGGAGAGGTTCTTATAACCCCCACAAGCTGAATTGGATTGGTGTATTCTAACTATTTCTTGTTTCTCTGACTATAGATTAGTCTCAGTTAGTGACCTGCCTATCTGTGAGTCATGGAGGGCACATGGTTTTAAACCATGCCGTAACGTGCCCAATAGAATGTAACGCAACATGCTCTATTGAACGTGCAGTGCTGTATGTTTAGACCATACTGAAGGTAAAGGATCTTTTAAGTATAGAAACAAGTGAAGTTTGATGATAAAAGCTAAGTTTAGAGAAGAGACATTTTTTCCAATTTTTTTTGCCTTTTATCCTACGTGTGTAACAACCTTTTTCTTTATTCTTGTATGGACTGTTTACTTTGAATTTTCACTAAACCTTTTAACCTTTACAATGAGAACAATGTCACCTGGTTCAAAATTTCTCCTTGGTGTGAGTCATTTTTGATGTTCTTGAAGTATTAGTAAATACTCTTTAGTTCATCTTTTCTAAAACAAATCAGCAAGGTATTGTACTTGTTTCCAGAAAGTCCTTGGGGAATGCTGGATTGTGTCTTGAGTAGTAGCATGTGTTTCAGTGTCAGTGCCTCTAGGTCATTCGGGTCATCTAATATCTTGTAAGGGGTCTGCTGTTGAGGGTGGATTCAGCTTCACACATCATTGTTTGGAGACTAGTATCATCTAGTGTCTGTTGGTTAAGTACTGAGTTTGGGACCTTTCTTAAGTTTCTAATTCGTCTTTCCCACACATCACCTTGGTGGGAGGCCATTGGTGGATTAAAAATCCATTCGATTTATTTCTGCATCATTGCATTGCAAATTTTTTTTTGGTTGTTTAGCTTGCCCTCTTCTGCAAATAAATCGGTGTATGGCATTGATACAAGAATCAGTGACCAAATGCCTATTTATTTGCAGAAAAGGGCAAGTTAAAATCATGCACACAGATAATGGAACAAATTTTATCGGAGTGGAAAGAGAGCTATGAGGAGCAGCAAAAAATCTCAACCAAGAATAAACAGTGTAAAATTTTAAGAGTAGAAAAGAGGTAAGAGAATCCTTTTCCCCAATATAAATGCTTATTCTAAAATGTTATTGATTAGATCCTGCCAGGTTTTAAAAAAGTTTTGAACAGATCCTCTAAGTTTTATTTTTTCCAATTTCAAATCATAAATAACATCAGTTACCCCTTGACTTAAAAGAGGTGAGCATAGGATTCTTCCAGTTGAGCAAGATAAGTCTTCATGCTAGTAGTGAAGTAAAGGGAATTTGTTTGTCCTTCTCCACCTTAAGCCTATCGGGGAGTACACCAAAAACACCTGTTAATGAATTAGGAGTGGTTATGACACCAAGACTGTCTGACAGGTAGGGGTGGGCAGTATGACCAAAATTCTAAATCACAGTATTTTTCTAAATTTTCCGGTTTCTCTGTATTCGATGGCATTTTGTTCCCATGCATGAGTGGATGTTAACCACATTTTCCACTGCAATTACTGCAGTAGACTGGCTAAGCATAACCTATTCCACTGTTATGAGAAAAAAAATTTAATTTGCACACAAGTATTAAAACAGGTTTGCATGGCCCCAAAAAGTGATAGTTTTCAAGGAGTGTGGCACTAATTAAGAGAAGGAATCATATTGCATGACAGATACAGTTAAAAATACAACCTTTTTATTGAACAAATTTTTCAAAAACTTAAACTATAATTTTGACAACATATTTTCAACCATCCAAAGAGGCATTTAGACTTAGTAAAATATCCAGAGGTGCTTGTCAAAAGTTGTATTGCACTGAACATGTCTTAGAACAGGAATAAATAGTAAATATTTTTTGTAAACCAACTACACTTTCTGTTAATGTTAACCATCTCTGTGCACTGACACATTAAAGTGACTTTTTATACAACTTTACCATCATTAAACTGCATAATATTTAAACTAATAAATAATAACAATAAAATAAATAATAGTATTATTACTGATAGTTGCACTATTACTTCAAGACTAGGTGCATTACACAGTAGTCACCAAATTAAAATAAAATAAAACAAGTGCAACTTGGTGATGACATCTTTACCAACTGAACCATCATTTAGGCAAACTGCATTAATATTGACCTTGCCTCAAGATAAGCTATATACATAAATAATAAAACTGCAACTTGCATTTATAATGCTATTTGTGGTATATCCCTACGGAATCGTATTAGGGTTACGGTGAAGAAAAAAAAATATGGACACGGAAGAAAAAAACAAACTATATGTCGAGATTAAAGTCGACATTTCCACTTTATTCTCATAGTTTATTTTATAATTAAAGTACAGTAGAATGTCGTAAACTAAACTTCATCCTAAAATCAATGTTTAATTTACTAGATTTTCTCAAACCGCGTCATAAGTTAATGCAGCACATTAAATGCTTTGTGTTGTGTTCCCCGACCCAGTTGTTAATCACTATGCTTCTTAAACTGACTTCCTCCGCACTAAAAGGAGGCGCCGGTAGCAATCACCGCACAGAATCCATTTACTTCATGATATTCCTGCTCTCTGAAAATTTAGAATACTTGATATCATTTTCATGATGAAATGCATTAAAGCAGGTATTAAACATGCACGGTAGTGAGGCGGTAGTGCTACTCCCTCACAGTAAGGGGTCCCCAGGTGTATGTTCAGTGTAGAGAACTTTATGGCAGGTGTGACGAGGCTCCAAAAAACTGGATTTATGAATGGGTATCGCAAAGGTTTAACTTAAATATTGTGTAAATGTTGGGTTTTTAATCTGGTGGTCAGAGACACGAACACAGAATTCAATGGATGTTCTTCTGAGAAGGTTTTCTTTATTGCACGCGTGCTGTCTGTCTAATGTACCAAAACCCCAGTTCCTATCCTTCCTTTTTCTTTCTCCACATAACCAATCACCACACGATAAAAGTCTTTGTGAAATTAAAACTAGTTATAAACTTAGCCCACGGAGTGTTCAGAACTTTAACAAAGTCTTTGTTATACATGTTTAATTATGCCATCCATTCAGGGTTGCGCCCATCCCAGCAAGCATTGTGTGCGAGGCAGGAGCAAATCCTGAACGAGTCGCCAGCACATCGCAGGGTGAATACGAGCAAAGCATACACTATCAGGGTCAATATAGCATAACAAAACCCCACACCCTACATGACTTTGAAAGGAAACTGAAGCACAGCAAGTAAACCCACCAGAAAAACATGCAAATTCAAGGCAGGGTACACCCGAGACACCCTTGCTGCGAGGCAGCAGTGCAACCTCCATACCGCCGTGCCCCCACATGATTAATACATGCTTTAATGCATTTCATCATGAAAATGATATCAAGTATTTATCTCAGAGCAGGACTATCATGAAGTGAATGTATTCTGTTTATTCTCGTCATAAGCGTCGAGATTAAAGTGGAAATGTCGAGAATAAAGTCAACATGTCGTCACATTATTACACAGTACCCAGGTACATTACACTGTATTGAAAACAAATAAAACAAGTACAACTTGGCTTGCAGTATTATCCAGTAGTATAGAAACAGTATTTACACATTTGAACATAATGGTCCACATCCGACCTTTTAAAACCAAAGTATCTCCAGGCAACGGACGTGACTCCTTTTTTTCTACAAAAGTTCTTCTGTGTCATCATGTTCAACTTTATCGTCAGCTTCAGTTTCGGAATGTTCTCTGTCCATTTTCACCGCGCGATACCTGCACTACCACTACCTATTTAGCGGTGTAGCAGTGAAAAAGAGCCCCCGCGCAACACCTTTGTCATTAGCGGTGTAGCAGTGAAAAGGGTCCCCACATGAACAGTTTCCCGCTGCGCCACGTTCAGAGCGTCATTTAGGCAATTTAAACCGGTGTTGCGGTATAAGAAAAATCCATATCATAACAAAAATAAAAAACGGTTTTTGGTATGAACCAGTATATCGCCCAGCACTACTGACAGGCATTTAAGAATTTTGGTTCAGAATGATGTTAATTTGGTGAACGTCCAAAACGTGGCCCAGTGAGGCTGGAACTCAATTGCAACGTGTACATGTTGGATCTTTCCCGGGAAACATTTTGGACAATTCTAAACAAGATAGATGTGCTATAATAAGATTTTAAGCTGAATAATTGTATGCTTTGTGCATATTGAGCTAGAGTGAATTCTGTGCATGGCTACCTTCCACTCTTTTTCTCAAATGTTGAATAAGAGATCCTTTTCCCACTGTACTGTGGGATCTTTGAAAGTAAGGGACTTTAAAATGTTTTTATATATTATAGAATTACTGTCTGAGTCTTCAAGTCTGATCAATGTTTCTTCTAGAATAAAAATAGAGCTGACGTGAGGAAAATTGGGCAGATTTCGTTTAGCAAAGTTTCTAATTTGGAAATAGTGGAAAAAATGTGTTGATAGGAAGCTAAATTTGGAGTGTAATTATATGTAGGATGCAAAGACATCATCTACTGTATATACAAATCTCTAAATGATTTAATCCTGTTCATTTTCCTAACATTAAAAACTGTGTTAGTTAGAGGTATAGAGGGGCCACAGATGAAAGCTTTTCTGTCTTGAAGTGCTTTCTACATTGGATCCATATTCTGAGGGATTGAAGGACAATTGGGTTGTTAGTATATTGATGATAACTTGTATTTACTGGGGTACAAAGCAAGGCATATAAAGAAGTATTACTGATTTTAGTTCTATTACAGACCAAGCTTGTGTTTGTTCATCTGTTTGTGTCAATGTCCAGGTTTTTATAGCTTGTATATTTGCCACCCATTAATAAAATTGAAATTTACGTAGAGTCATGCCATCTTCTGCATTAGGTCGTTGTTGGGTTGTCCTTTGAATGCGTAGATGTTTTGAATTCCAAATAAATTAGTTTATGATTGAATTTAATTTCTTAAAAATGATTTGTTAATGTATATGGGGATGCTTTGAAATAGAAATAGAAGCTTAGAATGGATATTCATTTTGACAATATTAATTCTCCATGTTAAAGTGAGATAAACGGTAGGCCATCTATGCCATGCAGACAGCAAAAGTTTGTTGAAAAAGAGCCTTATATTTGCTTGTGATGTTTACCCCATGGTATTTAAACTGATCTGCAATGATAAAAGGGATGGTGTCCAATCTGATATTGTGTGCTAGAGAGTTCACTGGAAAAAGCACACTTTTATTGAAATTAACTTTGAGTCCTGATATCTTTTGAAATACTGCTAGTGGTGTTAGTACTGCAAGCACAGAATTTTATCATATCTGTATATAGTGATATAGTCTATTCAAGACCTTCTTTGATAATCCCCTTTATTTTAGAAGCTTTTCTAAAGTGAACAGCCAATGGCTCAGTGGCGATTGCAAATAGCAGTGGTGACAGGGGGCATCCTTGTCTAGTACCACATTGTAGTTTGAAGTAGTCTGACATAACGCTCTTGACACTAGAATCACTGAAGCCTACGCAAAAAGTCGTAATGCCAGGCCATTCCCTACTGATGCGGCTGAAGTTCTCCCAGCTCAAGTCTGTTTATCTGGGAGTGAGGTGCATTTAGTTGTATAGGGTAAATAATATATCGTTTTTTGGAATACATACATACATTTCTTTTTTGTTCCGTTTCTACAGCAGTCTGGGTAAATGTTGGATGATAGGAAATGTAAGGCAAGAAATGTTGAACACATAACTAAAACAGAAACCTTTTCCATGTTATAATGACGTGAAGTATATAATGTGTGAAGACTTTAGTCCAAATATCAAATAAACGTGCACTTTTATTCAAGAATATAACCAAAGAAAAAAAAAATCATTCAGTTTGCATGTTGCTGTCAATGAGTTAAAAACCCAAGCTCAAATGTCAATCAACAGAAAGTTGACAGGTCATCTTGGAATGGTGCAGTGGTAAGAGCTGCTGTGTTATAACCAAAACATTACGGGTTCGAGTCCCGGTGTTTCTCATTTTGAGTAGTGAGCTGCTATTATTATCATTATTTCTATATACGCAGGCAGTCCCCAGGTTACTTACAAGATAGTAACTGTAGGTTTGTTCTTAAGTTGAATTTGTATGTAAGTCGGAACAGGTACATTGTTTTAATAAATGCTATTGTTGACCGACTGTAACCAAGTGCTCTTCCAAGGAATGATGGAGTTTCTCCTCTCTCTGAACTTTTTATTATTTCTACTTTATTTTCCATGGTGATGTTTTTTCTCTTCTTTACTGTATCACCAGCACTTGAATCAGATTTGTGTTTCAGAGACATTGTTGAAGGGTGAAGACAAAAGGTTAAGATGAGCTCTTCTGCACAGCACTGCACAGCAGGAAGGCACCCCTGGTCAGCACGTCTGGCGTACTGAACGAAAGGCAATTTCCTGCTATGTACGTAACAGTACAAGCAGGCTTGCTATTGAGAATGAATGGAGGCGGTGATGGCGATTCACCATTCGCCCACCACACAGTCACCTCCACTTGTATACAGTATGCTGCCTGCAGTGTCTGCCCACCGAGAACGAACAGGGTGCGGCCAAGGGCAGGTAGTGAATTGCCCACCATTGCCCCCATTCAACAGGCAGCCACCTGAGGCACACTATACAATGCTGCCCCCCCGACACCCCATTCACCCTCAGTGGCTTCCGTTCAGCCACAGCCGGGTCACCGCTTGCAGCATCACCAGCCGCCCACCGAGAACGAATGGGGCAGGTCATAAGCAGTAGCAGCGGTGGCGTGGTGGGTGGGCAGCGAACCACCCCATCAAGCCTCCATACTGCACACGAGCAGTAGCTGTGGCCCTGGCAACTATGGACTCCGGGTTACCGCTTGCCGCACACCCAGCCACCCACTGAGAATGAATGGGGTGCGGCTCCCACCGCCCCATTCATCAACCGGAGCTGCTTGAGGAACACTACACTATGCGAGCAGTGAAATCGCCCTCTCCAGCCACCGCTTGCAGCATCCCCAGGCCGAAGATGACAGAGTGACAGTTACTGAGGAGCCTGCATCACTCCCCCCAGACAGATGAAGCAGTAGCTGCGGCCCTGTTCGTAACTTATATGTCGGATGTCTGTAACTTGGGGATTACTTGTAATAAAATAATTCATTTGATTTGAGTCTGTAACACCAAGTGTATTACCTGTAAAAGATAATGCTGAAGGGATATAAGCAGACACACAAACGCTGGTGAATCATGTTTTCTTGGTATCTTGTTGTCACTTGAATTTTTGTTATTCAGTTTTATTCTTGAATTAAAACACACTTGTTTTGTTAAACCTTTACGAAAGTGTTTATTTTATATTCCAGTAACTGCTTGAATGAGATCAAATCTGTCTCTGCCCCTCTTGCGTATGCACACACATCCATGCATGAAAACGTCATTATTTGAAAATTCTGTGCCATTTGAACATGAGCTGTTATTTGAACATGGTTTTTTTTTTTTTTTTTTTTTTTTGATGTTTCCCATAGTCCTCATTATGGTGCATGGTACTGAGATTGCAGACAGGCTTCTTCTTTTTGGGCACATACACCGTCAGCATGACACTACCAGATCTAAACACTAGTGTGAAGAATAAGTGACTTTAGCTGCAGGTTGAAGTTCCCATCCCATTTTATTTATAGTGCCAAGCAGAGTTGTGTTGTGGTGCTGCAGTCTATTAACCAACAAAAGCGATGTGAAGAAGTTGCCAGTTGTTACGGTTCTGCCTTTGTCCAGAAACTGCTCTATAAGCTTTATGACCACAGTGTCTGAAAGTTTTTCTCCAGTGGGACGACTGGGATCTTTTTCTAAGTAAGCAGTGGCATTGCACATGTACTTGTCTCCAAATCTGCCACAATCCAAAACTTTATGCCAAATTTGTCAGGCTTGGTGGAGATGTACTGCAAGAAAGGACAATGGACTTTGGTTTGAAATAGTTGCCCATCAATAGTAATATGTTGCCCTGGGTTGTAATTCAAAACAGTTCTCAACAAACTGTTGCCAGATGTCAGAGATCGCAACAAATCTGTTGTTTTTCACATATTCTGCATGGGTATCTTTGTTGTCAAACTGCAAATGCCGCATGATAGTCTGATAGTGGTCACAAGGCATTGTATCTTTGATTGCCAGTACAACAGATAGTTCTGAGCAGGCATCAACTACAGCACCAACTGTAGTCATTGTTTCTCTTGTGAAAAGAATGGAGATAAACGCCATCATCTCAGACTGGAAGAAATAAGTTTGTTGTACCACGTGAACGTCACTGACAGAATAAAACTGAATTAAAAAAAAATAAAGTAGCCAAAATTTATACCAGGTGTTACAGACTGAAATCAAATGTATGTTTTTATTATATTGTAGTATAAATAATAGCAGCTCACTGCTCAAAATGGAAAGAGCTCAGACTCGAACCTGCAACCTGTTAATTACGAGGCAGTTGTTCTTACCTCTACACCAGCCACACTTCGATTTTCTGTCGATTGATATTTGGACTTGGGTTTTTACTCATTGACAGCAACATGTAAATTGAATCATTTCTTTTTCTTTGGTTATGTTCTTGTATAAAAGTGCACTTGTTTTGTTATACCTTTTGTGAAAGTATTTATTTGATATTTGAACTTAAGTCTTCACACATTATACGTTTCATGTCAACACTTTATCAATTATACCTGAAAAAAGTTTGTTTTATTTATGTGTTCAACATTTCTTGCCTCACATTTCCTGTCATCCTACATTTATCCAGATTATTGTAGAAATGGAACACACAGGAAATGTATATATTCCAAATAACGTTATATTATTTACCCTAAACAACTCAAGGCACCTAACGCCAAGATAAACAGACTTGAGCTACATCTTGCCTGAAGAAGGGGCCTGAGTTGCCTCGAAAGCTTGCATATTGTAATTTTTTTATTTGGCCAATAAAATGTGTCATTTTGCTTGGCTTTTCTCTACAGTCATAATGGCTAACACAGTAAAACACCCAAGTACTACATTCCTTACAGTTGAAACTGACAGTTTAAACCTCTGAGATAGCTTTTTGTAGCCTTCCCCTAAACCATGATACTGAACAATCTTTGTTTTCAGATCTTTTGAGAGTTGCTTTGAGGATCCCATGCTGTCACTCTTCAGAGGAGAGTCAAAGGGAAGTACAACTTGCAATTGATCACCTTAAATACCTTTTCTCATGATTGAACACACCTGTCTATGAAGTTCAAGGCTTAATGAGCTAATCCAACCAATTTGGTGTTGTAAGTAATCAGTATTGAGCAGTTACATGCATTAAAATCAGCAAAATTACAAGGGTACCCACATTTTTGCATAGCCAGTTTTTCACATTTGATTTAATTTCATATTAAATGCTGCTTCACTAAAAATATTTGTTCGGAAAACACCCCAGTACTCAGATGAAAGACATACCACGGTTATCTTTTTTTGTTGAAAGTAGAGTAAATTATTATGCAGGCTAAGAGGGGTTCCCAAACTTTTTCATATGACTGTATATATTTACTTGCTATATAAAGCAGGTTCTGTATTACTGTTAGTCTTGTGCTTTATACAAGCTTCTGTTAAAATCTAATGGTTTCAGTTTAAATTCATGATGTATTATTCCTAAACCAGACGATGTGCTATTCTTAACTTCTTGGTTATTTTTGGAATAGTTTCCTAACATTCTTCAGGGAATCCCATTTTGATGTAATTTCAGCCTCATTAATCAGATTTTGAACCTGTGTTGTGCAGACTTTGGCTCCTAGGACATATTTTCTCTTTTTTCCACCAACACAGTGTGAAGTATGGAGGAAAATCATCAATCTTACCTGTCTGAGATGTCAACCATGAATTTAATCAAATGCTTCTTTCATTTCGACTCTCTCACTCTCTCGCTATCCTTCTTTCTCATTTAATTTAACTTTTAATTCTAAGTACTCAATGTGCTAAAATCTTCTAGTGACATCTTCTCTCTTTTGTTAAACATAGTAACCTGTTATTCAGTAGGATATATAAAAAACTTGCAAATTTAATGTAGTTGTTCATAAGAGCATATGTTACAGGGAGAGTAGTATTTGATTGCAGCTGTGCAGAGTGATTCAGCATGGTGCCCTACAACACAGTACTACTGTGTTACATTCGCAGCAGGAGCTTTGCACTAATGATGGGAGTGTGGCTAGCTGATTATACATCTCAGTCTAACTGAATGGAGGTTGCATTCCACATAATTTTTGGAATAGTCTGATATGTTTAGGGGAAGGAATAAGTGAAAATAAATTGTTATAGTTTCATGCATCTAGTAATTAGTAATATTTAGAGAAATTTTCATCTTGCCAGATACTTTTCAGCTTAGTAGCTGATTGGTGTCTCTGAAAATTGCGTTTTATATAAAACTTGCTATGGGTGTGATTTAGCAGTAATATCTATTTGATAGATAAAGGAGTAAGGTGATGCAATTGAGTTCTTCTGCAAAAGGGAGAAATGTTCATGTGATTTCACAATGACTTTTATGGTCATGTTAATTGGTTAAACTAGAAATATATGTACAGTATTTTTTGGACCATAAGGCGCACTTAAAATCCTTTAATTTTATCAAAAATCGACAGTTCGCCTTATAATCCGGTGTGCCTTATGTATTAATTCTGGCTGTGCTTACTGACCTCGAACTGATTTTATGTGGTACATGGTGCTCAAAAATCTGCCAAAATGTTTTAGAATGACTTTGGTAAGCTACGAAGCCGCGCTGCTTGATGGATTGTTGGACCATTACGGGAGGAATCATCACTAAACAGCTAAGTAACAGCAATGAGACTGACTCGGATAATGACGAGAGAGATCCGGGCATGCTTGATGCTGAAATTGCCCAACTATTTACCTCAGACACTGAGGATGAAGAATTTGATGGATTTGTGGAAGAGAAATGAACTGAAAAAGTGAGTATTGTTTTGTATTTTATGTTACAACTGAACAATGTTGAGAGTTATTGTGAATGAGCTGAATAAAGTTTGACTTATCTGACTGTTTTGTTTCGTTTCGCTGAATGTGCTTTATAATCCGATGCGCCTTATGTATGAAAGTAGACCCATTCATTGATATTGCGCTTTATTGCGCTTTATAATCCGGTGAGCCTTATGGTCCGAAAAATACTGTAGTATAGACAAGTTTCAGTCCAGTTATTGGTGGTGCTCTCAGTTCGCTTTCTTCCCTTTAACTTGGCACTGTTTTAATTTGTGTGGATAGGGATTTTTATTCCAGCAGCAACAACACTGATCCAGGTTCTTTGTTTGGAATTGAACTAGTAGCTGTATAACCCCCCAACCCCACCCCTTCCTCATTTGCTATATATTTCCTTTGATGTTGAAAGCTCAGGAATAAAAGACAGTTTTAAGATCTGTAACTAATTTTGTAATAAATGTGCAAAAACATCAAGTAAACTTTATTCATGTTGTCATTATGGGGTGTTGTGTGTAGAATTCTGAGGAAAAAAATGAATTTAATCCATTTTGGAATAAGGCTGTAACATAACAAAATGTGGAAAAAGTGATGCGCTCTGAATACTTTCCGGATGCACTGTACATAAATAATAAAACTGCAACTTGCATTTATAATGCTGTTTGTGATATTGCGGCTTAAAAAAAAAAAAAAAAAAAAGTCCGTTTTTAAATTTTTAAATCCAGTTCGCCGTGTCCGGGGAGTTGATGAGGTCATTGGGGTGAGTCGCACCTGATCGTTCTCAATTGCTTTGTCGGCTTACTGTGGTGTGTGAATAAGGTGCTGCGCCCACGGAGACGTATATTTATGGGCCGGCAGGATAGGGGAAGGAAAAAAGAAAAGATAACACAAGGAGGTTAAAGAAGGGAAAAGGCAGTCATGGGAGACAATCCAGACACCAGGAAGGAGAAGGCAGCACAAGCTAGGGCTCCGTGAGGGAGCCAAGGCTTAGGCGATCTAGGGGCTGGTTCACCCCACTGACTAAGCGTGTAGAGTGGGTTGAGCGAAATGTAAGACCTCCCAATGGATCGGAAGAGCGACTGAGTGAGCACGAAGGAAGACGGGAGGTGTGCCGACCTCGGACGGTCTGGCTGCGCAGTGTGGCGGCAGCCAAAACAGGGGTTGGCAGAAAGCAGTTTGTGCTGCAAAGGCTCCGCCAGTGAAGGGTGAGCCATGGAGACAGGAGGTAGTGTGCTGCGATCGGGCAAAGAGAGAGACTGCATTTTAACGGATTTATTTATTATGAATTTTATCCCCACGTTTCACTGGCTTTATGGATTTGCTATTTATTTGGGTACTATATTTTTCTGAACACTGCACAGCGGACACTTTTGGTTTTACTTTGTTTTTAACAAAAGCACTTGAGCACTTTCCACCATCCCCTGGCTTCAATGAGATTTCTCAGCTCATCTCGGTCATAACTATCGACGTTGTTGGTTCAACACACTCCCATGTGGGAAGAGGGAGTCTGTAGGGGACCGGCATCGTCACACTATCACACAGTAACCAAGTACATTACACAGTATTGAAAAAAAATATAATAAAACAAGTACAACTTGGCTTGCAGTATTATCTAGTAGTATATAAACAGTATTCACACATTTGAACATAATGGTCCACATCCAACCTTTTAAAACCAAAGTATCTACAGACACAGCACCTTTTTTCGTCAAAATCTCTTCTGTGTCATCATGTTCAACTTTATCGTCTGCTACAGCTTCAGTTTCAGAACGTTCTCTGTCCATTTTCACCGCTCAGTACCTCCACTAATGCATGTACTCTGTTGCATGCGTATTTTGCGGTGTACCAGTGAAAAGGTCCCCCCTTAAATAGTTTCCAGCTGCGCCACGTTCCGAATGTTGTTTAGGCTATTTAAACCGGTGTTCCGGTGTAAGAAAAATCCATATCATAACAAAAATAAAAAACGTTTTTTTGATATGAACCGGTATACCGCCCAGCACTAATTTGAACTTTATCTTCTTATTTACATGCTGCACCGTTAGCTGTCATACTAGTAAAATCTTGTACTTCTTATAAAGTAACTTAAAATTCTTGTTTAAAATGTTTAAAATAGTTTAAAGCTTACCAAGAAACTATTACAAATTAAGCTATACTTTTGCTGCACAGTTATAGTGACAACATTACCAAAATCATTCAAGCGCATGTGGTTAAAATAATACACCACAACATCTTTTTTTTCTTTATGCCAGCAATGGCAGCAAAATGTTTGAATATTTTCTGTAAAGTAAGTTGCTGCCGTCAGTGTTGGTTGAAGCCCATACGAAGCCCTAGTATTTGTTCTCCTTGTTGTCGATAGCATTTAGTAATTATTATTATTATTAGACTTTGAGGTTGTGTGGGGGTTGGTGAGTAGGGGGTCTTTCTTGGTGTCCAGAGCATGCACCCCTTTATTTACAAAAAGACTGTGCCCCTCAGTGTACATAACATGGACTTTCCTTAGCAATACACACTTAAGTTACATAAACAGCACCCCTTGGTGTTCAAAGCGAACTACCATCTCCCACTATGATGATTACCCTTGATTTGCATTGGTAGCATTGCATGTTGATCATGGATGATCCCAGATAATCTCCCCCAATCCCATCAGTGATGATTATGTCCAGTTCACCAATAGAATTTATCTACAGAGCTCCTCAAGTAGAGCTGAAGTTGAATTTGAATGACGGTAATTCCACCCCTAGATGCAGCCTAAATGTCTTGAGCTCAGCTGCATTGCAAGGCTGTGATGAATGTTGAGTACAGTAAGTGACATAAACATATAATTTAACTGGCAGTTCAGCAGATCTCCAGAATCACTATTTTTAGGTCAAGGCCAGAAAAAATGCACATGTATAGTATTTTTTTTTAACTTGGAAAATGACTACAAACAAGTGATTCCTGTAGCTGTCAGTGACACGTAGTTTGGTCCACACTTCCTGGGCAAACTGTTGCAGCTGTGTGTCATTTCTGAAGGGTGCCTTCTCCAGACTGCATGTTTCCTTTCTTTCTATAGATGCTTGATAAGATTCAAATCTACACTCATAGAAGGCCACTTCAGAACAGTCTAATGCTTTGTTCTTAGCCAGTCTTCAGTGCTTTTGGCTATCTGTTTTGGGTCAATTATACTGTTAAAGGATCCATGACCTGCAACTGAACCAGAGCTTTCTGACACTGGTCAGTACATTTTGCTCCAGAATGCCTTGATAGTCATAAGATTTTGTTGTTTCCTACACGGACTTGAAGCACTGCACTCCAGATGCCACAAAGCAGCCCCAAAACATAACTAAGCCCCTTCCATGTTTCACAGTAGGTATGGTGTTCATTTGTTTGAAAGCTTGATTTTTTTTTTTTTATCTTTGCACATAGAGCTGATGCAACTTGCTAAAAATTCCAGTTTTGTCTAATCTGTCCAAAGGACATTCTCCCAGAGGCATTGTGGCTTGTCAGTATGCATTTTATGTTTTTTTCTCAACAGTGGAGTCCTCATGAGTGTTCTTCCATTGATCCCACTGTCACTCTAAAAACAACGGATGGTGTGATCAGATACTGTTGGGCCTTGACCTTGGAGTTCAGCTTATTTCTCATTGGAAGATGTCCCTGGCTTTTTCCTGTCATTCTCATATCCTTCTACCCATTCTGGGTTCAATTTTACTCTTGTAGCTGCAACCAGGGAAGTTGGCTACAGTTCCATGGTCCTTACATTTCTTAATAATACTTGCAACTTTTGTCACAGGAACATGAAGCTGCTTGGAGATGTTTTATGGCCATTGCCTTTAACATGCTTGTCTATAATTTTCTTTCTGATCTCCTCAGACAACTCTACCCTTTGCTTTCTCTGGTCTATGTTCAGTGTGGGTCACACAATGATACTAAACAGCAGAGTGACTACTTTTCTCCATTTACTGTAAATAGGCAGAATGAATGATTTCACAATTGGAGACGTGATACCAATTAAAGAAAACAGCTAGTATGAAAGATCACTCCAATCCTATTGTTTATAAACTTTTCTAGGGGTACCAACAAATGTGTCCAGGCCATTTTAGAATATCTTTGTTGAATAAGCAATACCTGATCTCTTTTCACATGTGCTTTGCTTTACTCAATGACAAATCAAAGGCATGCAGGTGTACATGGGCCAATTGCATTTCATTTAATCACTTTTCAGGAGGCATATAGTGCTTTTTCAATGAGCTACAAGATTACCAATAAATTTTCCACATCTATATTTATATTTATTTATATGTGCATGTGACAAAGAACCTTAATTGTTTCTACTAGTACAGATCAATTATTAATGAAAGAAGATTATTACATTAAGAAATTAGTGGTTTTTATTCAATTATTAATCAGTTATCACGAGCTTTACTTTCCAAAAGACATGAAAAATCCAAATGGTTAGTGCTCACAGCTGATATGCTGCATCATGATTCTTTCAAAACAAGTACAGTGGAACCTCGGTTCATGAACGTCTCGGTACATGTACAAATCGGTTTACGACCAAAAAGTTCGCCAAACTTTTGCCTCGGTTCATGACCACACACTCGGTGTATGAACAAGCCAGTTTCTCTTTCGGTTTGTGCGCGCCGATGATTTCCGCACGTGTTGCATTGTTCTCGGTCAGACGTGCGTGCTTTCGCTGTGAACTCTTTGTGCTCTATTTCATTTCCCTTCCGGTTCGTGCGCGCCGATTACTGTATTTAAGCACGTGTTCAGCCTCTCCCTCTTCATTGTTCTCAGTCAGATATGCGTGCTTTACCTGTGAACTCTTTGTGCTCTACAGTATTTCGTGTGCTTTTGCAGTTAACCATGGCTTCTAAGCAAGTGAAGAGTGGTGAAAAGAAAGTTTTGCAGAAAATTGAAATCGAAGTAAAGAAATTATTGAAAAGTATGAGCGTGACGTTCGTGTTACTGATCTTGCTGCCAAGTATAAGAAGTCAAAATCTACGATTTCGACTACAGTAATCCCTCGCTATATCGCGCTTCGCCTTTCGCGGCTTCACTCCATCGCGGATTTTATATGTAAGCATATTTAAATATATATCGCAGATTTTTCGCTGCTTCGCGGGTTTCTGCGGACAATGGGTCTTTTAATTTCTGGTACATGCTTCCTCAGTTGGTTTGCCGAGTTGATTTCATACAAGGGACGCTATTGGCAGATGGCTGAGAGGCTACCCAGCTTACTTTTCTCTTTCTCTTGCGCTGACTTCCTCTGATCCTGACGTAGGGGGATTGAGCAGGGGGGCTGTTCGCACACCTAGACGATATGGACGCTCGTCTAAAAATGCTCAAAGATTATCTTCACGTTGCTATCTTTTGTGCAGCTGCTTCCTGAAACGACATGCTGCATGGAGCTTCGCATACTTAAAAGCTCGAAGGGCACGTATTGATTTTTGATTGAAAAACAAACTCAGTCTCACTTTGTCTGCTCCTGACGGAGGGAGTGTGAGCTGCCGCCTTCAACAGCTTTGTGCCGCGGTGCTTCACATACTTAAAAGAAAAACAGCCCTATTGATCTGTTTGCTTTTCTCTCTATCTCTGTGACAGTCACTGCTCCTGACAAGCACTCCTTTGAAGAGGAAGATATGTTTGCATTCTTTTAATTGTGAGACGGAACTGTCATCTCTGTCTTGTCATGGAGCACAGTTTAAACTTTTGAAAAAGAGACAAATGTTTGTTTGCAGTGTTTGAATAACGTTCCTGTCTCTCTACAACCTCCTGTGTTTCTGCGCAAATCTGTGACCCAAGCATGACAATATAAAAATAACCATATAAACATATGGTTTCTACTTCGCGGATTTTCTTATTTCGCGGGTGGCTCTGGAACGCAACCCCCGCGATGGAGGAGGGATTACTGTATTCTGAAGTCAGAAAGAATCTATTAAAGCAGCTGATGTTGCAAAAGGAGTTACAGCGTTAACCAGGCAGAGGCCTCAAGTGCTGGAAGAGGTGGAAAAACTGTTGCTAGTGTGGCTGAACGAGAAGCAACTTGCAGGGGATAGCTTAAGTGAGGCGATGTAATGTGAGGAAGCCAGGAAGATTCATGGCGATTTGCTGCAAAACTATCCTTCTACGAGTGGCGAAAGTGAGGAATTTAAAGCCAGTAAAGGATGGTTTGAAAAGTTTTGCAAGAGAAGTGGCATTCATAGTGTGGTAAGGCATGGAGAGGCTGCTAGTTCCAACGCTGAAGCTGCAAAAGAATTCGTGAAAAATTTCACAAAATTAGTGGAGGACGAAGGCTACATCCCGCAACAAGTCTTCAACTGCGACGAGACTGGATTGTTCTCCACCCAGTTCCTCCTCACTTCATGCCAGAACTCGACTCATGCAAGGTTAGTTTTCTTGGTGGTTTATGGTTAGTTTTTGTATTACAGATTTTTCAAATGTTCATTTTTCGGTTTGTAGCGTGAATTGTTGCAGTGTTACTTTTCTCTTTTTTCAAATGTTCATTTTTTTCCCTGTACTTAAAACTCATTAAAAAAAGGTGTTTACAGTGAGTGGTTCGTAGCGTGATTTGTTGCAACGTTACTTTTCTTGGTGGTTTATTAAATTACAGATTTTTCAAATTTTCCTTTTTTTCCCTGCGCTTAAAACTCATTTAAGAAAGTGTTTACAGCGATCAGGTTGTAAGGCTATTAGCGTGAACTTCTGCAATGTTACTTTCTTGGTTGCGTGTGGTTGGCTTTTAAATAAAGTTCGGATTTGTTCAAATGTTCCTTTTTTTTCCCCTGTGCTTAAAACTCATTTAAAAAAATGTTTACAGCGATTGGGTTGTGAGGCTATTAGCGTGAACTCCTGCAATGTTACTTTCTTGGTTGCTTGTGGTTGGTTTTTAAATAAAGTTCGGATTTGTTCAAATATTCCTTTTTTTCCCCTGTGCTTAAAACTCATTTAAAAAAGTGTTTACAGCGATCAGGGTGTAATGCTATAGCGCGAACTCTTGCAATGTTAGTTTTTTCTGTAGTTCAAGGTTTTCTTAGTGTTATTCAATGTTTTTACATTTAGTTTACTATTACGATGTGCTTTCTGTGGTGTAATTAACTATATTTGTGCTTAAAAATCTTTAAAAAAATATATTTACATACAGTTCATACCATCTGGAATGGATTAATTGTATTTACATACAATCCTATGGGGGAAATTGCTTCGGTTCACGACCAAATCGGTTTACGACCAGAGTTTTGGAACGAATTATGGTTGTGAACCGAGGTTCCACTGTATTTATATTTATGACCTCACACTTAACACTGGATAAAATGAATAGTAATGGTCCATTGGCTTTTTGTTTAATTGTTTTGTCTTGGAAAAGGGCTGTTATTTTTCCTAATACATCTGGTATTATCTTAATATTCAGTGTTTTAATTTGTGTTCATTAAATTCCTTTCAGAGCCAATGGTAAAATATATCGTAATTAATTTTTAAATCATTTCTTAAATAGGGATATATGCCTTCTATGGGTAAAACACTTTGTTATATTTTAAACATTTTTACATATTAGGCAAGCCACTTCAGTTGCCACATTCAAATCACGCTTAAAAACGCACTTCTTCACATTGGCTTGTAATTCTTAACTTGTTTCATTTTCTACTTGTTTTTCACTATTTTCTCTATTTTATTGGTTCCTCTGACCTGTTTTTAGTTCAAATTCTCTCTTAATGTTTGCTTTAATATTTTGTTTTTAGTCCTGTTTGTTTTAACTGTACAGCGCTTTGGTCGGTTGTAATGCTGTGTTTTTAAGCGCTCAACAAATAAATATGGTATGGTATGGTATATTGGTTTTATATACAGCAGTGATATTACCTTAAACTGCACAGTCCTATTTACTTGCACAATACTAGTTTTTGTTGATTTTTATTAATTTTATCTAGAAAAGAAAACTCCTAGAACATCCCAGGAACACTTTTGAATCTTACCTAGCATAAAATGGCCATCACACCTATAATGATTGAATACACTGCACAACAAAGGTTTTGCTTCTTGAACACGGTTGGGTGTTTCTTATAGATTTTTGGGTGCTCACGATTTCTTATAGATTTTTGGGTGTGATCACCAATATCAAATCAAAATTTACCCATCACATACCGTTTCAGAGAAATCTTCAGTTTTGTCATGATTTTATCTTATATTTTCGCTCCCGTAAGTGACTTACCAACAATGGTTTGTGCAGCCTAGGCATGGAATCAGGCCAGGTTGTAAGCTGTTCTGTGGAAGTTGACATCCTGGGCAGGTCTGAACGAGCTTGACACTTGACGCTGTCTCAGCATGTTACAAAGGTGGCTTACATACACCGATCCTGCTCATTTGATTAATAGTTAGTCAGTCAGTGTGTATGTATAGTATCAGTATAGTATATGTAGCAATATAACAGTAAGTAAGCTTGATGCTATAGACGTTTTGGTGTCGGGCGATATATCTCGTCAATGTCGTAACAGCCGCAATACATTCTGCTATATCTGTGGCGAATATATACTTGCACCTCAGAGACATTGGATGACTGCTCTTGTGAAGAAAGCTTATCATCTGTATTTTGGCTGCAAAATTGGTGATCAAGAAAAGGAATGGGCGCCTCACATATGCTGTGCAACATGTGCTGTCAGTCTGAGAGGCACTCGAAAGACGATGCTGTTTGCTGTTCCAATGATATGGCGAGATCCGAAAGACCATGTGATGGACTGTTACTTCTGTTTGACTAATGTGACTGGTTTCTCTGCCAAAAACAAGAAGTCAATTGAATATCCTAATTTGCCTTCAGCAATGAGACCCGTGCCACATGACGACAGTCTTCCAATTCCGAAACCACCAGAGGATTGGACCTTAGATGAACCAGATGAAGAAACTGCAATGCAGGGTACTGACAGTGACATTGACACGGATTTTGAACCGTGCTTATCAGGCAATCCACATCTGATAACACAGTCCGAATTGAACGATTGAAGCAGAAGCCGAACTGCTGGGTTCAAGACTGCAAGAATGGTGTTTGCTGTCACCAGGTACGAAAATTTCTGTGTTTCGAGGCCGACATCATGATATGACCAAATTTTTTGCACAAGTCGACAGTCTCTGTTTCTGTTGTGACATTGAAGGATTGTTCTCGGCCTTGGGTTGTGATCACAACCCGGAAGAGTGGCGTCTCTTCATTGATTCGTCAATGTTAAGCCTGAAAGCTGTTCTGCTACACAATGGCAACATTTATCCTTCAGTACCTGTTGGCTATACAGCACACATGAAAGAAACGTATGAGAATATGGAACTATTGCTGAAGCACGCCCAGTGTAGCAGGTACAACTGCAATATCTGTGGAGATCTTGAAGTTGTTGCTCTGTTACTAGGACTGCAGCTCGGCTATACAAAGTACTGTTGTTTCATCTGCTAATGGGACAGCCGTGCCAAAGAGTCGCACTATTCTCGACAAAACTGGCCACTCCGTAAAAAGTTAGTTCCAGGACAGAAAAATGTGGCACATGAATCGCTTGTCGACCTTGCAAAGATATTTTTGAAGAATTTCGTGAAAGCACTGAACAAGGAAGGCAAAGGTTTTCGTTATTTAAGACAATTGTTCCCAAGAATAAGTGATGCCAAGATCAAAGAGGGCATTTTTTTTGGCCCCCAGATCAGACATGTTATGAGTGATGAGTGATGATTTGTTAGTTGTGCCGGAAAAAATTGCCTGAAAAGCCTTCAAAGATGTTGTTGACAATTTTCTGGGCAATTACAGAGCCCCAAACTACATTCAGCTGGTAGACAAACTTCTCAAAGCATACAAGACTTCTTACTTCTTCTTGGACTTCTTACCCACAAATCTCGGTGCTGTCAGTGACGAACATGGTGAAAGGTTTCACCAGGATATTGCTACGATGGAGAAACGATACCAGGGCAACTGGAATCCGTCAGTGCTTGCTGACTACTGTTGGACACTGCAACGTGATGCACCAGACATTGAATACAAAAGAAAATCGGGAGCAAAACACTTTCAATTCTGTTGAATTTAATAGCTTATGCAAAACATAAACATGACTAAATACGTTATTGTCAGTAAACATGTAAATGTCTGTTTCTCAGAGTAAAACCAAAACTATATTTGTGCATACCCACTAGGTACCTGTCACAGTTAGCAAAAACTTTTCAGGAAGCAAGACTTTTCAAAAAAATTGTTGTGCAGTGATATCCTTTCTGACATGATTAGAAGTTCTGTAGGTAGAATATACAATCATAATTGTAAGCATATCCACATAACTTGCGTCCTCCTCTTTATTCTGATGAATTTTGATGCAGTGCGCCATGAGAATATTTAGTTCATTGTCGCATTTAATTTTAAATTGAAATTAATTATTATAAATTATTAACATACACAACTTGGCAAGACTTCATGATACTGAAACCACTTAACTGTGAAGGTGCTGGGTGATCTCAAGGATCATGAGTTACGGAGGATTAGTTGTGCCAAAATTAAATGCAGTTCAGTATGTAAAATATCCTGAAATGCATTGTATATTCCTGTTATAAATTTCATTTTGGTACATTTTTTTACATTCAAAAGAAATCAATCAATATGGCTTGCCATGGAGCACATTGCATTTCTTTATACAGCGACATGTTAAGCTTGTGAACACTAAATGAAGCCAATTGACCAATCAGCATCAAGAGATGGAGTAAAGGGTGACCACAGTAGGAGTTTTAACCATTATATTCACATCCATAAGTTCTCAGGCAGTATCAAAAGACAATGTATAATGAGTAAAAAATATTTACCCTGTACTGCATTGTTAGCAAAATGGCTGGCTCTTGGTTAAATGAGACTGATGACTCTACTGGCAGTGTAGATGGGCCAATGGTAAAGCTACTGCTGGCATCATTTGCTGCTGGAGTGCTGCTCTCATTAGTGCAGCTACTCAAAAGCATCCACAACTTGCCATTTTACTTGTTCAGTATCAGTAACTGTCAAATGTGGTGAGAGAGGACATGCAGGTGGTGGGTGTAACAGAACAAGATGCAGAAGACAGGACGATATGAAAGAAGATGATCCGTTGTGGCAACTCTTAACAGGAGCAGCCTAAAGAAGAAGAGCAAGTATCAGTAACTGTCAAATGTTCAGTGAGCACAATACAATATCTGGCTATCCAGAAATTTTAATAAAAAATATCAAAAACTCAAGCTTTGTGATTAGATTAACACTTGACAATTTTTTTTCTATATTTGGTATTTAAAACAAATGTAATGCACTCAAAGGAGACTTTCTCATTAAAATATAATAAGCATGGTTGTTGCATTTCAAATTGCCATGAATACTATGTGTGACATTAAAATGATTTGTTGCTTTCCAATGATATATTCAGGACATGAATATTCATTTCATCTTTATTTGATTAAATGTAATTTCAGCACAGATCATTCTACATAATTTACATCCATTTTAAAAGTAAAAAGCATGATAAGCAAAGTTCTGAAATAACCAAAAAGGGCAGAATAACCTATTTGAAACGCACAGTTTCCTTTACACATTAAAAGTGACTGAGAATATTTCAATTTTGGGTGAACTATACCTTTAAGATAAACTGGCAAAGACATCCATAGCTTTAAATCCTACAATTCACAAGTTGCATCACTGAAAAGTCATATGCCATGTGTGACCTTTCTTTTTGTTCTCCTGGGAATTTCTCTTGTTCTTTTTGGCATCTCCTCTTGCTTGCTATTCCCATCCCCCACTTCTTACAAGCCACATTCCTGCACCATGATTTCATTTTACTGAGCACAACTGTTCTGCCAATGAAGAACTGGAGTCCCTCCAGTATAACACTTGCATCTTTCCAGCATAACTAAGAAATAAATATGTGTTAGGTGCTTTAAAGACACCATTAATGAAAGTTGTTTTTCAGACCAATCAAAACATATTTCCCATCACAAAAGATTAAGCAGCCTTCTTTTTTTTTAGAATTATTTTGTCTCATGACCCCTAACAGTAGGCTGTTGGTGTGTGTCTAATAGCAGTGTTTTTATGAACTTTGTTTAGCTTGGGATATCCCAAGATACACACTTCAACACCTGTCATTTTATTCTGAAGTAATTAATTAGTCCACTCTGTCTTTCACTTTGAAGGATAGCTTTATTCCCCCCTTTCCAATTGAACACTTTTTTTACTCCTGCAAATATGCTGACATTTTGACATCAAAGAACAATATAGATGTTAGCTCTAGTATGAAGTATTTTTTATGTTTTGCCAGCATCACATATAAATTATGTGATTGTGCAAGTGAAGTCATTGTGTTGTAATAACTAAATACAGAACTTTTCACACAACATGTTTAAAAATAAGCACAGTCATTAAGTTATTTTACTTGTTCTTATCTGGGCAGTGTAAGCTGGCAAAGCATTTGGCTCTTGATTTAGATGCTGATGGCATTTACTAGTTTCACACAATTTCCTTTAATCATTGGTTCAATGGAAAGTAATAAATACAAGTAAATTATTTTCATACAGAGAAATAATTGACTGTAATTATAAGTAACATCTAAACATGTGTTGTAAGAATTCATTGTCTTATATCTTGATGTTATATTTTGATGTCAAAATTATTTTGCAAAATGTTAAGGGTATATTGTTGTGGGGCTCATCTATTAAACCAGCTGTATCTAATTCAGATGCAAAAATGGAAATGAAAAGACAAAAAAAAATATTTTTGAAACTTGAAAAATGAGGTGGGAAAAACAAACTATATCAGTAGTTCTACTCAGTGAACAACTGTGACTTTTTCAACTTTGTAACTCAGAGTTCAGTTTTCTAAAATTTTACATTTCCTGTATATAGTTGTGTGGTTCTGGAGTTATTATTATTATTATAAGTGATAACGAAGATACTTTTTCTAAATAATTCAAATACTTTTCAAAACATTTGCATTCTTTTTTTCCTGCTTTATGCCATAATGTCACCAGTGTTGGCTCCTTACAGTCCTGTAATGGAATAAGCGGATATAGGAAATAGTTGTATTTATTAATTTAATTTTGCTCAAATTTTTAAACCCTTTAGGTTTGGAGCCTTTGATTTGAAGGTTGCTTTTAATTGTGGCCCATTGTTTTGGACTACTTTGTGTTAAAAGATTTTGAAAAATGGAATGCATGCATCAGTTCCATGCACTCCAAAAGTTTACAAATAATAAGCTGGAGTATACAGTGCATCCAGAAAGTATTCACAGCGCATCACATTTTCCACATTTTGTTATGTTACAGCCTTATTCCAAAATGGATTAAATTAATTTTTTTCCTCAAAATTCTACACACAACACCCCATAATGACAACATGAAAAAAGTTTACTTGAGGTTTTTGCAAATTTATTAAAAATAAAAAAACTGAGAAATCCCATGTACATAAGTATTCACAGTCTTTGCTCAATACTTTGTCGATGCACCTTTGGCAGCAATTCCAGCCTCAAGTCTTTTTGAATATGATGCCACAAGCTTGGCACAACTATCCTTGGCCAGTTTCGCCCATTCCTCTTTGCAGCACCTCTCAAGCTCCATCAGGTTGGATGGGAAGCGTCGGTGCACAGCCATTTTAAGATCTCTCCAGAGATGTTCAATCGGATTCAAGTCTGGGCTCTGGCTGGGCCACTCAAGGACATTCACAGAGTTGTCCTGAAGCCACTCCTTTGATATCTTGGCTGTGTGCTTAGGGTCGTTGTCCTGCTGAAAGATGAACTGTCGCTCCAGTCTGAGGTCAAGAGCGCTCTGGAGCAGGTTTTCATCCAGGATGTCTCTGTACATTTGCTGCAGTCATCTTTCCCTTTATCCTGAATAGTCTCCCAGTCCCTGCCGCTGAAAAACATCCCCACAGCATGATGCTGCCACCACCATGCTTCACTGTATGGATGGTATTGGCCTGGTGATGAGCGGTACCTGGTTTCCTCCAAATGTGTGATGCCTGGCATTCACACCAAAGAGTTCAATCTTTGTCTCATCAGACCAGAGAATATTCTTTCTCATGGTCTGAGAGTCCTTCAAGTGCCTTTTGGCAAACTCCAGGCAGGCTGCCATGTGCCTTTTACTAAGGAGTGGCTTCTGTCTGGCCACTCTACCGTACAGGCCTGATTGGTGGATTGCTGCAGAGATGGTTGTCCTTCTGGAAGGTTCTCCTCTCTCCAAAGAAGACCTCTGGAGCTCTGACACAGTGACCACCAGGTTCTTGGTCACCTCCCTGACTAAGGCCCTTCTCCTGCGATCGCTCAGTTTAGATGGCTGGCCGGCTCTAGGAAGAGTCCAGGTGGTTTCGAACTTCTTCCACTTACGGATGATGGAGGCCACTGTGCTCACTTGGACCTTCAAAGCAGCAGAAATTTTTCTGTAACCTTCCCCAGATTTGTGCCTCGAGACAATCCTGTCTCGGAGGTCTACAGAAAATTCCTTTGACTTCATGCTTGGTTTGTGCTCTGACATGAACTGTCAACTGTGGGACCTTATATAGACAGGTGTGTGCCTTTCCAAATCATGTCCAATCAACTGAATTTACCACAGGTGGACTCCAATTAAGTTGCAGAAACATCTCAAGGATGATCAGGGGAAACAGGGTGCACCTGAGCTCAATTTTGAGCTTCATGGCAAAGGCTGTGAATACTTATGTACAGGTGCTTTCTCAATTTTTTTATTTTTAATAAATTTGCAAAGATCTCAAGTAAACTTTTTTCACGTTGTCATTATGGGGTGTTGTTTGTAGAATTCTGAGGAAAAAAGTGAATTTAATCCATTTTGGAATAAGGCTGTAACATAACAAAATGTGGAAAAAGTGATGCGCTGTGAATACTTTCCGGATATACTGTAGGTCACTTAGCTCACTCAAAGAATGCTGCTCAGCAGTATCAAGGTTATGTTCCAATCTTCTTGTTCAATTACAATCATCTTAACAAATAGTAATTTGATTTATCTTTATGTTTTCAAGAAAAAAAGCCTCTAGAAATCCATCACAGTTTCTACTTCACTCTTTAATAATGGATATGAAGCTTGTGTTAGAACTATCCTTAATGATGTTCTACAATTCCAAACTTGACAGTAAGTTTAAGATCATAACTTTCTTCTCTTTGAAGAGAGTCTCTGATTTTTTTTTTTCCTGACTTTTCGTCAGATTAATTACATTACTCTTGGAGTTGCCACTGGTTGTCATAAATAAAAATTTTAAGAAGCATGCCTTATTTCAGTTTTTTAAGAGTTATCTATAATAGTTTCCTTTTTATATGGTATTACTTGAACTTTATTTGCTCTTTGCTTGCACTTAAAAGTAAAGCAATTGATCAGAAGTGTGGTTAAATCTCTAAGGGAAAGTTGATCTGTAATAACTGCTTATCCCATTTCTCTTCCCCTGCTGCTACTTGTTTTTTTAACCTTTGTTTCATTTTATATGCCTTCCTATGGCCCTCATCCTGGTGGTCAAACAGGTAATAAGCACTAGACACCTATTCCTTTGGATCTCCCTCATACCCTCCCCACCCCTTGCACTTTTTAGGAAAATAGAAAACAAATCTTCATGTCTCAGCAAGTGTTCCACATTAATTATCTTTCCCCCGTGTATGTGAGAGCAACTGGAAATGAGCCTAGCTCTGCTTCCAAAAGAAACTGGATGGAGCTGAGTGAAGGCTCTATTAATGGCAGAAAAGTGTTAAATTGTCTTTGGTAAATGAATATTTCACATTCCAGAGTACTAATACGCCACCAAATGAAATCCAGTGCATTCTGAGTCCTTGTGATTCTGAACTGGATTAAGTTGATTAGAGAATGACTGGATGGATTTTATTAAGAAATGTGTTGGATATTTGATAACATTTCAAATTATGCTTAGTATTTACTGTGTTGGTCTAGAAAAGTACTTTTTTCACATCAAATAATTTTATCTTCTCTATATTTTATTATTAATTAGAAAATATAACTGGATTATATGAATAAGTTTTTTTACACCACATGTGCTTTTGCCTGTAATACTTATAGACTGTTTTTAACAAGCAATTGGCTCACCATGCTTATTCCAAAAATTTAATAGATTTGTGAGCTAATAGGTTAGTCATATGTGAAGAGCCAAAAATACCAAGCCTCATTTTACTCTTTAAGTTACGCATAAAAGATTTAATTTGTATCCATCTGTACAGTATATGCTATATGTTCAGCTCATCTGTCCCTCTCATATTTAGTCAGTGACAGCATCATGGTTGTTGACTTCCATATAGACAGGTAAAAATGTATCAAGTGTGAATGCAGTTCTGAGGAAGTAAGGGAAAAACTCATGATTAAAGTGACTTTGATCATTATGAGCTGTATATATTTAGGGTGACGTGGTGGCATAGTGGTAGTGCTGCTACCTCCCAGTATGGATTGGGGTAAATATCTTGTGTTTTCCCTTCATGGAAGTTGCATGTTCTTCTCATTTCTTTGTGGCTTTGTAGTATTTTCCTCCCACGGTCCAAAGACACACAGGTTAGGTGAATTGATGTTGCTAAATTGGCTCTAGTTTATGTGTGTGTATGTGATATAGAGTCACCCTGTCCACGTATTGTTCCTTCTTTCATGAACAGTGATTGTTGGGATAGGTTTCAGCTGCCCTGTAACTCCTCCCTAGATAAGTGGGTTGGTCTTTGTAGTTGGCAGCACCCCTTACCAAAAAATTGATCCCACGGCTCTGGCCATGCTCTTCCTTCACAAAAATAGTTGTTGAGCTGTACAGACTTGAGTAACAAACTGACATTTAAATGGATTCATTACAGTGATGGAAGCTACAAGAGGATACGTACCCAGTCCTGACTACGTTAGCTAAAAAATATTTTGCAGTCTTGGCCACTACTGTCCCTTCTTGAAAATTTGTTTTCTGTGTCTGTGGTTAATAAAAAAGAGCATCCTTTAAGCCAACAACTTCAAATGAACTGGTGTGCTTAAACAGATGGCTGAATAGTCAAAAATTCAATAATTTACTCAAATATCATTTTAGGGCAGTATTATTGACAGAACCAATCAATGTGTTAGACTAATTTGCAATGTGATGTGGCTCAAAATTTTAAAAAAACACTTACTTTTGAGCTGTTGACTGATTAATGTTTCACTGTTTATTCAGTTGTTTATGTTACACAATGCTGTCAATAAACTAAAATAATTTAATATGCCTAAGCAACTGGTTATTAAAACTGTTTTGTATTTGTACTTTATAGAAAACTATATATATATATATATATATATATATATATATATATATATGCTTGAAGGAAAATACGTAAAATTTTGATTTATATACAAGTAATTTTAGTTAAAACTTTTAATTGTGTGATTAACTGCAATCAATTTTTTAATCAAACAACAGCCCTAATACATACACAGTGTGTATGTGTGTGTATATCTATCTGTCTGTCTGTCTGTCTGTCTGCACAGACTTTGTTGTTTGCTTTATTTCACTCATTTTCTCTTTTCTTTTTTTCCTACAGAATAAGGAGAATCTCATTTTCTCTGGTATCCAGCCAACAGGAATCCCACACCTTGGAAATTACCTAGGGGCCATCGAAAACTGGATCACGTTGCAAGAGCATGACAGTGCAGTCCTTTACAGCATTGTGGACTTACACTCCATCACTGTCCCACAAGATCCATCTGTGCTTAGACAGAACATACTAGATATGACTGCCAGCCTCATTGCTTGTGGCATTAACCCAGAGAGATCAGTTCTTTTTCAGCAATCTCAGGTTAGTTTTGCATAGTATGAAATGACCCTAGCTATGAACAGACACTAAGAATTACATAAAATTGGAATTAGTAATCTGATATTTAAAATCTAGATTTTGTTATGGTCTAAATGGTTGAAAAGGAGAACTCATATAATTTTCAGCTCATAGTTTGTTTTTTTTTTTTGTTTTGTTTTTTTTTCTTTACAATCATAATATACATTTATTTGCACCTGAAATTTGTCCTGTTAAGTGAAACATTATTAAAAAAAAAATTTAAACCCAATAATTTGTCCAGAAAGCACCCGAGGAAATGTGAAACAGAAGCCTCATCACATTCTGATTATGCCCATTTTAATGTAGAAAAGGTTTTGGTTTCAGATCATGGACATTTTACATTTCTCAGATATGTCTATGATGACAAAATAAAGTTTGCTTTCTTTCTGTAAATTAATGCTTACCTTTTTTAGATTAAGCAGTGAGGACTAAGATGAATAACTTAACTTTTTGTCCTGCTAGGTGCATCTTCCTCTGCCTGTGTCTACTACTTTGTGTATGTGCTGCAAACTAAATACAAAATCCTCTCAGTATACTCAATATACTCAGTGTTACTAGTATGCAACTGAAACAAAAATGGGAGAAAAAATTTCTAAAAGGACACACACTATTAAAAGTACTGCACAGTCTCTTAGCAGCAACCAAAATCAACCATTTAGGAGCAAACAGTACATTAAACACAAACACGGATGACAACAAGCATACTGTATGTACTGTCTGTATGCAAAGCCTTTGGCCATTCCTTGGTTGATATGGCTTTGTGCTTTTGATAGTTGTCATGTCAGTACTTCTTCTTTAACTTCAGCTTCCTGGCAGAGAACAGTTAATTCTGCACTAAACTATTCATTTACCCCCTGTATTGATATCAGCTATCATCAGCATAACTGACAGTAGGTAATTTTCTTTGTTTTGGTAATAGGCTACATTGGCTTTGCACAGAACATATCTTTTCAAATTAAGGTCATAGGTTTTGTCTTGGTCACACAAGATTCTTGTGTCTTTGTAAAATTTATAAAGTTTAAAGCTGATTATATGTTGCGCAACTTTTGGTATTTGGGTATGTCATATTTGCTGACCACAGAAAACAACTGAAAATCTCTGGGCTTGTCACATTTAACGATCGCGTACTGACTTTCTAACACAGTCATGCTTACCCTTTTTATAACAGCCAATAGCATACTTTCTGGCAGAGCTGGTACTGTGTGAAGGGTCAACAGGTGTGGAGACCTCAGTTGCAATCTCTTTTCTTTTCTCCCCTTCAATTCTGTCATAGTATGTAAAACACAAGATATCTAAGAAATAAATCTTCTCTTCTGTTTTTGAGGTCTAAAACACCTACGTTCCTTACTCCACGTCACTGCATTATTTGCATTGTACTTCTGGATGAGCTTTCATTGGTTGCTCTCATGTACACAGAACCCTAGAAGTAAAGACAGAATCAAACTGGTTTGATTGTATTGTTGTGCATTGTGGACTAGTCTGACTGAGTTGCTGAGATTGTCATATTTTGCAAATGGCTTCATGGGAGTACACTGCCATCTATCTCCGACTTGCTAAGTTTACAAGTATATAAATGAAGGCTACGACTGAAAATCACTGTTAAAGAATAAAGAGTACAGAAGGAGCACATTACATTTTCTAATATGCAACCCTTTAACATATTTACTATTTTTGTAAGTAATGTAACCAACTTACTTTTAAAAATAATGTTCCCAAACACTGTTGGTGCATGACTTGCTTTAGTAATGTAGTGACTCAGTTGTGAAATACCGTACGTGTGTCGGTGCAGTGCCAAGAAAGGGTAGGAAGGAGAAAGCACGAGCTGGCTTTAGAAATGAGGACAGCCAGCAGGAGCAATGGCAATTTATGAGCAGCTGGCTCGAACCATTGTGCAAAGGGAGGATGCTGTCTCGATGAGCGAGAGTGAGCGAGGAATGGTGAACTTTAAGCAGGAGCATAGTAACGTCGTCAAGTGTTGTTTCACCAAAAGGTTGTTGAGAGAGAGTGAGACACAAGGTAAGTGGTGTCTTCTGGATCAGAGAAAAGGCCAGGAGCAACATTGTGAGATTGTGCAGGGAAAGAGACTCCATTTCATTCTGCCATGTAATAACAGTCTTTGTAATGGGAACTAGCAGCAGCAGCCAGTGCAGCTCTGTAATGGCGTTACTCATGGCCATAACAGTGATGAAGACTTTACATAGATCAGTATTCTGTTTCTTTAGAATCTGTTCTCTCCTGCACAATCCTTGCTTCTTTCCCCAATTTGAACCGCCCATCCTAATAAACTGTTCTTTTATTGTGTCTGCCTCATGTGTTTTCCTTTCCTTTACCCTTGAAGAAGTCACTACAATACTTTGTCATACTTTGTAATACTTTAATGGTGAATATAGTACCCTTTCTTAAACCAGTGGTCTATTTTGGCAATTTTGCCTTTATACAAAGAATCCTTGTATCCTTCCATGAAAGTTCCAAAGTCTTACAGAAAGCATCATTTGCGAATTGTGTCTCTTGCATTTTTGCAGTGTTCGTAAACTTTTCTTATTTCTGTGTCCTTTCCTTTACTTGATACTCAGAACAAGAGAAAACAGTTTGGGTCAGTTGTAGAGCTTATGTGGTCTTAATATGTATATATTGTAACAAGACTATTTTTGGGGTTTAGTGCTGTTTCAGTGTGCCCCAGAGCTGCGGACTCTTCTGCAGTGGATTAAGACTAAGAGTAAGTGTGGTTGTATTGTACGTCTTGGGGTCAGAGAAAGGAAACAAAGTTGTGTAGTAATTCCTTATGAGCAGGCTTACCGGACCTAGTCGGTAGGTAATGTTACAAAGTGAATTGTGCATGCATCAGACAGTTACAGACATGAAAGTGCACTTACATAACTTTAAAAATAAACCATATTTTATATTTACATTTGGACTGAATCAAATATGTTTACCTCAATGCCATTGAAAAAGACATGTAATGCATGGAAATAATTGTTTTGCTTAGTATATAAAATAGAAAAATATGGATCAACATATATGTAATCATTAGTCTTCAGCAATGTCTGAATTGGAAACAGATACTGTACAGTTGTGCTTGAAAGTTTGTGAACCCTTTAGAATTTTCTATATTTCTGCATAAAATATGACCTAAAACATCATCAGATTTTCACTCAAGTACTAAAAGTAGACGAAGAGAAACCAGTTAAACAAATGAGACAAAAATGTTATACTTGGTCATTTATTTATTAAGGAAAATGATCGAATATTACATATTGGTGAGTGGCAAAAGTATGTGAACCTTTGCTTTCAGTAGCTGGTGTGACCCCCCTTTGCAGCAATAACTGCAACTAAACATTTCCAGTAACTGTTGATCAGTCCAGCAAACCGGCTTGGAGGAATTTTAGCCCATTCCTCCGTACAGAACAGCTTCAACTCTGAGATGTTGGTGGGTTTCCTCACATTAATTGCTTGCTTCAGGTCCTTCCACAACATTTCGATTGGATTAAGGTCAGGACTTTGACTTGGCCATTCCAAAACATTAACTTTATTCTTCTTTAACCATTCTTTGGTAGAACGACTTGTGTGCTTAGGGTCGTTGTCATGCTGCATGACCCACCTTCTCTTGAGATTCAGTTCATGGACAGATGTCCTGACAGTTTCCTTTAGAAATCTCTGATATAATTCAGAATTCACTGTTCCATCAATGAAGGCAAGCTATCCTGGCCCAGATGCAGCAAAACAGGCCCAAACCATGATACTACCACCAACATATTTCACAGATGGGATACGGTTCTTATGCTGGAATGCAGTGTTTTTCTTTCTCCAAACATAACGCTTTTCATTTAAACCAAAAAGTTCTATTTTGGTCTCATCCGTCCACAAAACATTCTTCCAATAGCCTTCTGGTTTGTCCACGTGATCTTTAGCAAACTGCAGACGAGCAGCAATGTTTTTTTGGAGAGCAGTGGCTTTCACCTTGCAACCCTGCCATGCACAACATTGTTGTTCAGTGTTCTCCTGATGGTGGACTCATGAACATGAACATTAGCCAATGTGAGAGAGGCCTTCAGTTGCTTAGAAGTTACCCTGGGGTCCTTTGTGACCTCGCCGACTATTACATACCTTGCTCTTGGAGTGATCTTTGTTGGTCGACCACTCCTAGGGAGGGTAACAATGGTCTTGAGTTTCCTCCATTTGCACACAATCTGTCTGACTGTGGATTGGTGGAGTCCAAACTCTTTAGAGATGGTTTTGTAACCTTTTCCAGCCTGATGAGCATCAACAACTCTTTTTCTGAGGTCCTCAGAAATCTCCTTTGTTCGTGCCATGATACATTTCCACAAACGTGTTATGAAGAGCAGACTTTGATAGATCCCTGTTTTTTAAATAACACAGGGTGCCCACTCACACCTGATTGTCATCCCATTGATTGAAAACACCTGACTTTAATTTCACCTTCAAACTAACTGCTAATCCTAGAGGTTCACATACTTTTGCCACTCACAAATATATATAATCATATATAATTTTCCCTAATAAATAAATGACCAAGTATAATATTTTTGTCTCATTTGTTTAACTGGTTTCTCTTTATCTACTTTTAGGACTTGAGTGAAAATCTGGTGATGTTTTAGGTCACATTTATGCAGAAATATAGAAAATTCTAAAGAGATCACAAACTTTCAAGCACAACTGTAAGTGTTGGCTTCTTGATCCTCCTTCTGATGCATTGCAAATTTTGTTGATCTCTTTATGAAGTGCTTGGGCCCCCCTCAGAGTTTTGATCATTATGAAATACATACATTATATCAGACAGCATGGGAGTTGCAGGTCCCCTTCAAGGTCAGAGCAGGAGAGGCCGGTACACCAAAAGTAGAATAAAACCAGCATGGTGTACCAGTGCATAATAGCCCACATCAAGCCCTGATCTTCATTTAAAAGATGTAGAGTCAGTGTCCCTAATTAAGTAATCATGTAATCACATCACCACCATTTGAAAAGTGTGTATTGAAAGCTGCTGGCAGTTTCATTCATGCTGTATTTGGAGTGTCATGAAGGTGTCCCCCAGCTATGAGATCTCTCACAATATGTGCTATATAGAGTTTACGAGTTCTGTCAAGCCTCTGATTATGTATTTTATACACTTTGAAGACTATTGAATTAATTTAGTTAGTAGGAAAAGTTGGGCGCTTATTGAATGATAACTTATGTACATAACTGAAAAATGTGTTACAGTGAGAAAATTCTGCTTCACATGTGATTCTAAAATGTGTACAGTACCTCTTGTCATCTTTACTTTTTGTATAAAGATTTCAGGGGCCTTTTCATATGCTTGAAGTGAATAACTAACAAACAAAATGTGAGCTTTGGCACATAGTTTAGCTGATCACAATTTTTTGGTCCTATTTTCGATCCTAAAATTCTTGACTTATCCAAGAACATATTCAGTAGTTATTTGTCATATTGTTTTCTTAGGCTGCTTATTCACTTTTGGGATATGGACGGGCAAAGCCAATGGTAAATGCATAGTATGCAAGGCAGAAAGCAGGTTTTGAATACACCAAAATGCAATGTGCCGATTTTAACATTTCCAGTTACTCCGACGTCTTTGAATGGCAGGAGCAAAATAAATCTCTAGTGGAAACTTTGACAAATGTAACAAATGATAAGTGTTGTATATTCCTGCTGTCCCAATGTGCTGTCATGAAGATGAGATTTTTTGATTTTAAAAGTTCAAGGAAGTGCAGAATCCCAAGCCATTGTTAGACAACAATCTTTTTATAGCTCTTGGATAAAAATGTGTGTAACTGTAATGCTAAGGGTGTATGGTAGCACTTAAGTAACATAGTCATACTCATGGTTTATTTAACATTGTGACTTTTTTGTGGCCTGTATATAATTAATGAATTATTTGACTTTGATGCAAATTATTTTGTAACATAAAAGTGTAAAGTTTGGCTATAGTAGAGGATAATAAATCAGCACCCCATGTTTTATTTTTTATTTTGTTGCTAATTAGGTGCATGTGGGGGCGGCACGGTGGCGCAGTGGGTAGCGCTGCTGCCTCGCAGTTGGGAGACCTGGGGACCCGGGTTCGCTTCCCGGGTCCTCCCTGCGTGGAGTTTGCATGTTCTCCCCGTGTCTGTGTGGGTTTCCTCCGGGCGCTCCGGTTTCCTCCCACAATCCAAAGACATGCAGGCTAGGTGGATTGGCGATTCTAAATTGGCCCTAGTGTGTGCTTGGTGTGGTGGGTGTGTTTGTGTGTGTCCTGCGGTGGGTTGGCGCCCTGCCCAGGATTGGTTCCCTGCCTTGTGCCCTGTGTTGGCTGGGATTGGCTCCAGCAGACCCCCGTGACCCTGTGTTCGGATTCAGCGGGTTGGAAAATGGATGGATGGATAGGTGCATGTGGTCTGATGCAGTCCTAACACTTGTGCATTTATTTGTCATACACGAAAAAATAATAAATCCTGATATTTTCATTAAAATTTGTTTTGGAAGATTTTGAGTGTCAAGGGCATTTTTTATGTGCCTTTCCTCTGTTGATTTAAGCTACCTCATCCTGATTTTACTTTGACTTTCTTTATCATTATGATTCATTTTTTGTTAAGATCTGCCCTAACCAGCTATGAAACCTACCAGGGATCAGTGTATTTAACCACATAAGATCTTCCTCATTTCTCACTGGGGTATTTGATTTAGCTAATTACATGGCTTTTTCAAGACAACTGTTTGCAGCTGGGCCTCAAGTGTATTGGAGCAAAGATATTGAAACCCTCCTATTTAGGTTTGAAGACTAGACTGAATTTTGTTTTCTTTGAGATTATCCTATACATTAAGATTCCAAATTGTATAACCTGTTAAATATGAATTTGAATAATTAATAGAAAATTACCTTTTCAGGTACCTGAACATGCTGAATTGGGATGGATCCTTGGATGCTTGATCAGCATGCCTCGTCTTAGACATTTACCACAGTGGAAGGTAATTTTTGTTTTGTTTTTAGTAGTTTGGAATTTTCTTTTCTTAAATTGTTTAGAGTACCACATAAATAAAAAAATTACTTTGATGTAACCATGACTCTTGGAAATATGTTGAAATTAATGTAATAAAAGACAAATTGTATTTAACTATGTACATTTTTATTCTGTTTAGATTACTTTCCACATCTACACTGAACATTTGAAGTTTCAAATGTTTTCCTACACATCCTCTGATCAGAAAACCATATTACAAAAGGACACAATCCATCACTGGACCCTCAGTGTTACAGTTCATAACAAATTAATTCTTGTAATTTGAGTCAAAGTATTTTTGCTATTCAGAGAAAAGGAAGAAACCCAAAACCAGTCACTTTATGGCACCACTATTGCATGCAAAGTACTAGAAGTAACTTCTGTTAACATCGCATACTGCTTTTGTTCATTTCAGTCAGCAGCTAATCTTGGTACACATAAAGTTACGTTTTACCTTGGTATTCATTATATACACCAAAGCTGAATATTTAGCCCTTGTCTTAAAAACTGTTACCAAATATAGTATTCTCCATCTTGTTAAGACCTAATCACATTTTATGTACTGACTAATACTGAGGAAGATGCAATGCTCAGGAGCATTTTATTTTTCAAGCAATCTTCAGGTTTCTGCTGGCATACATGATTTTAAGGATATTTAAGCTGTGTGTAAAGTATGTGAACTTAATTTTAGGCAGCTGGGTTTAATCACAAGGACCTTATTTATTCCTCCATAAGACATCATTTCTTGGTTAAAATTAGTAAAATGAGTAATGAAAAATGCCATATGTTAATGTTACACTATTACTGTTTCACCCTAGATAAAAAGTGGACAGAAGAATGAAAGTAGTGTTGGATTGTTTACATACCCAGTTCTGCAGGCTGCAGATATTCTTTTATACAAGTAAGATCATATTTTATAACTTTGGACTTTTTTAATCTACAACAGTGAATCACATATTAGGGATATTTACAAATGGTATTCAACAAAAAACAGTAGCCCAGTAGCCAAATTCTTTCCCTAGGCATTTGGGAGGGAATAGTAAAATAATTATTTCGAAGATTTTAAGTTGTCAGTACAGGTTTTGCAGAACAACTTCTCATCACTGTTATCTTTTTCTCCTTATTTTCAATGTTGGAAATATTAGTTCACTGAAGGTTAGTTATAATGTGATACTGAGAGCAATGGCAAGCACCACTGTATGAAAAGGTTCCGGTTATATCAAGGCTTACATTTAAACAGCAGTATAACTCAGAGAAAGTGCACTAGAGACTTATCAAGAAAAAAAAAAGTACCAGTCATAATTCACCCAACATTTTACATGTGTTTGTGAGGTGATTATGGCATTTCACTCCAGTAGACCTACCTTGAAATTACTGTAGTAGAATGGGATAGCATTCTTTCAGATTAGCTGATGCGGTTTGAGATGGCCGCCTTTTATGAGTGTGGAAATTTATGTTTTCTGTTCCAGTGGTATGTACAATGTCAGTACCATAGTTCTGAGCAGCCGTTCGAGCATTATGGTTAACAACCATATCTCCCTTAATGTTTCTATCAGAAAAACACCTTAGTTTATATTGATCATAAATTATTTGATGCCCAACGTGACAACTTTTTTTATGCTCCTCTTTTCTATTATTTTGAGGCAGAGCTAGATACAGTAATCACTTAATTCCCAGTATTGAGATGCTTTTGACAGTAAAGGCTGGACAGTGCAAGCCAGTGATGAACAACAAAAGTGATCAGAGTAAAGAAAGAAGATCTTGCACCAGATACAGTGCATCCGGAAAGTATTCACAGCACATCACTTTTTCCACATTTTGTTATGTTACAGCCTTATTCCAAAATGGATTAAATTCATTTTTTTTCTCAGAATTCTACACACAACACCCCATAATGACACCCCATATAACAGAGCATCATGGACAAGCCACTTTCTGGGACACGATGGTCCCTTGTTGGTTTCTTTTCCATGACGTGAAAGGAAGGCAATGTATGGCTGTTTTCATGGCTTTTTCAAATTTAGCAAATTCAGTCAAACATATTGGCCCTTACAGTGTTTGGTGGTGGGTGCATACAAAAAGTGCTCTATAGTCAAACTGTTATTTCTATATGGTCTTGCTGTTTAAGCATAAGTGCATCCGGAAAGTATTCACAGCGCATCACTTTTTCCACATTTTGTTATGTTACAGCCTTATTCCAAAATGGATTAAATTCATTTTTTTCCTCAGAATTCTACACACAACACCCCATAATGACAACATGAAAAAAGTTTACTTGAGATTTTTGCAAATTTATTAAAAATAAAAAAACTGAGAAATCACATGTACATAAGTATTCACAGCCTTTGCTCAAAACTTTGTCAATGCACCTTTGGCAGCAATTACAGCGTCAAGTCTTTTTGAATATGATGCCACAAGCTTGGCACATCTATCCTTGGCCAGTTTCGCCCATTCCTCTTTGCAGCACCTGTCAAGCTCCATCAGGTTGGATGGAAAGCGTCGGTGCACAGCCATTTTAAGATCTCTTCAGAGATGTTCAATCAGATTCAAGTCTGGGCTCTGGCTGGGCCACTCAAGGACAGTCACAGAGTTGTCCTGAAGCCACTCCTTTGATATCTTGGCTGTGTGCTTAGGGTCGTTGTCCTGCTGAAAGATGAACTGTCGCCCCAGTCTGAGGTCAAGAGCGCTCTGGAGCAGGTTTTCATCCAGGATGTCTCTGTACATTTGCTGCAGTCATCTTTCCCTTTATCCTGAATAGTCTCCCAGTTTCTGCCGCTGAAAAACATCCACCATGCTTCACTCTAGGGATGGTATTGGCCTGATGATGAGCGGTACCTGGTTTCCTCCAAACGTGTGACGCCTGGCATTCACACCAAAGAGTTCAATCTTTGTCTCATCAGACCAGAGAATTTTCTTTCTCATGGTCTGAGAGTCCTTCGAGTGCCTTTTGGCAAACTCCAGGCAGGCTGCCATGTGCCTTTTATTAAGGAGTGGCTTCCATCTGGCCACTCTACCATACAGGCCTGATTGGTGGATTGCTGCAGAGATGGTTGTCCTTCTGGAAGGTTCTCCTCTCTCCACAGAGGACCTCTGGAGCTCTGACAGAGTGACCTTCGGGTTCTTGGTCACCTCCCTGACTAAGGCCCTTCTCCTCTGATCGCTCAGTTTAGATGGCCGGCCAGCTCTAGGAAGAGTCCTGGTGGTTTCGAACTTCTTCCACTTAAGGATGATGAAGGCCACTGTGCTCATTGGGACCTTCAAAGCAGCAGAAATTTTTCTGTAACCTTCCCCAGATTTGTGCCTCGAGACAATCCTGTCTCGGAGGTCTACAGACAATTCCTTTGACTTCATCCTTGGTTTGTGCTCTGACATGAACTGTCAACTGTGAGATCTTATATAGACAGGTGTGTGCCTTTCCAAATCATGTCCAATCAACTGAATTTACCACAGGTGGACTCCAATTAAGCTGCAGAAACATCTCAAGGATGATCAGGGGAAACAGGATGCACCTGAGCTCAATTTTGAGCTTCATGGCAAAGGCTGTGAATACTTATGTACATGTGCTTTCTCAATTTTTTTATTTTTAATAAATTTGCAAAAATCTCAAGTAAACTTTTTTATGTTGTCATTATGGGGTGTTGTGTGTAGAATTCTGAGGAAAAAAATGAATTTAATCCATTTTGGAATAAGGTTGTAACATAACAAAATGTGGAAAAAGTGATGCGCTGTGAATACTTTCCGGATGCACTTATGCTTAAACAGCAAGACCATATAGAAATAACAGTTTGACTATAGAGCACTTTTGTATGCACCCACCACCAAACACTGTAAGGGCCAATATGTTTGACTGAATTTGCTAAATTTGAAAAAGCCATGAAAACAGCCATACATTGCCTTCCTTTCACGTCATGGAAAAGAAACCAACAAGGGACCATCGTGTCCCAGAAAGTGGCTTGTCCATGATGCTCTGTTATAGAGAAATGCAGAATCCTTTTGCGATAAAGAAAAGAATTGTTGAGAGAGGTTTATTCATTAATTTATCTGAGTGGACCTGTTCAGCAGAACTTTGAGTTGCACAACAACCACACAGCTTTAGAGTCCTGTCATCGAATCATGTAGTGTCTGGATTTTGTATGTTCTCTCTGCTATTGTGGATGATCATTTCATACTTGAACTATGTATGATTCTGAATTGGCCATATTGACATTAAATGTGTGTGTGTGCCTTGTGATGAGTTGACACCACATCATGAGCTTGCTTGTTGTGTAAACTTCCTGTCGCTCCCTGTATAATCAGCATCTCTCCAGGACCATGATATGGATAAGGGAATCAGAAGACTTCACACACATATAAGCTGCTGTTTCAAATGAAAACATAGTTAACCACGCAGGAGGATCCACCAACAACATTCATCATTTCATTAATCAGTTGCATTGTGTTTAAGGTGGTTGTTCCTTTGGTACTAATTAAATATGGTGAGCAGGAGTTCTTTGTTGGTTCATTTGAATGACTGAAAAGTAATCAACAAGCTCTTCCTAAAATAATTAGTCAGGCTTAATTCAAAAACGAAAATAAAAGTCAAATAAATGCCAAAAAGAACATTCGGACATGACCACAAGCTTTCTCTCTTTTCTGGCAAATTGATTTTCTTATCAAAGCTAACATTACAGCTGCAAAATTTTACTCATGCTTGCATGCACATTATGTAGACAAGTGTTGTGAAAATCAAAAGTTCTTTAAAAAAAAAAAACATCTACTTTGAAGTGCTGTGGCATCACTCCTGCCCCGTTCAACTGTGCAGATGCATCCTTTTCTTTTCACAGCATCTGATGACTGGACACACACCCACTTCTTTGCCTTTAATTTGTCTGCTTGACCAAGAGATACAACGGTATATTATAAAAATATTATTTATGGATATTTGCTAAAGTCATTCTGAAACTTTTTCGGCTGGTGTGGATTTTAGTCTGTATAATTTAATCAATATATAACTGGCCACATTATAACTTTGTCTGTTTAATCAGACAGGAAATTCTAACATAAAATCGTAGAGATGTTTCTGAAAAAGGTTGTCCATGTAATACATACATGAGCATTGCTCTGTGATTTTAGGACTACAACCCAACAGCCTGAGTGTTTGCAAGCAAAAGTGTGGGGTATTTTGGACTACTGTGAAAAACACTACAGGATGTTGGGTATTTTTCTACTTTGGTTATGCATTACCAGTTCCACGTATAGGCTGTTCTTTCTGAAGCAACAGTTTTAGAACACAGCCATTTCCACCCACATACTTTAGCAGGAAATAGTAGTTGTGCATTAACATGTTGAAAAATGACGATTGTACTTTGCAAATGTTGTGTGAATTAATCTAATCTAATATAATGTTGGTTTAAAGGGTATATCCTTTTATGCCATTTTCCACACAATTTTAGTGATAGACACTTCACTGTTAAATTTCAGCTGAATGTGTTGCCTTGTCCAAAGCAGGTATATTACTTGTTGTTATACTTCACTTAGAATAGATCCACCTTCCCTCAATGCATTTTAAAGTGATGCAGGATTAGTAGTCTTTAGCAGGCATTAGCTAATCATTTTAGTTTTAAATTGCTATGTTCATACTTCTTGTAAGTAGCAATTTAAAAAGTAAAAGAAAAGAAGGAAAACATTCACGTTAATAAATTAAAATCTCTGTAGCTGAGAGTTTGAAGGTCGTTGCTTCCAAGACAGTAGGGTTCTAGATAAATGTGTGCTTTGGAAGTAATGTATTTTACACACAGGCTCATTATTATTTAATACAACTTCACATTCCATCATTAGAACATTAGAACACTCTAGACGAGAACAGGCCATTCAGCCCAACAAAGCTCGCCAGTACTATCCACTTATTTCTTCCAAGAAAACATCAAGTCGAGTTTTGAAAGACCCTAACATCTTACTGTCTACCACACTACTTGGTAGCTTATTCCAAGTTTCTATCGTTCTTTGTGTAAAGAAAAACTTCCTAATGTTTGTGCGAAATTTAACCTTAACAAGTTTCCAACTGTGTCCCCTTGTTCTTGATGAACTCATTTTAAAATAACAGTCTTGATCCACTGCACTAATTCCCCTCATAATTTTAAACACTTCAATCATGTCACCTCTTAATCTTCTTTTGCTTAAACTGTAAAGGCTCAGCTCTTTTAACCTTTCCTCATAATTCAACCCCTGTAGCCCTGGAATCAGCCTAGTCGCTCTTCTCTGGACCTTTTCTAGTGCTGCTATGTCCGTTTTGTAGCCTGGAGACCAAAACTGCACACAGTACTCAAGATGAGGCCTCACCAGTGCATTATAAAGGTTTTTACTTCCAATGTGTAATACTTTACATTTACTGACATTAAATTTCATCTGCCACAAATCTGCCCAAGCCTGTATGCTGTCCAAGTCCTTCTGTAATGATATAACGGATTCCAAATTATCTGCTAATCCACCTATCTTGGTATCATATGCAAACTTAACCAGCTTGTTACTTATATTCCTATCTAAATCATTTATATATATTAAAAATATCAGCGGCCCTAGCACTGACCCCATTATCTGCAACATAATAAAGTTGTTGCAAAAAAAAAAAAACTGTAATGGGACTGGTATCTGTCATCTATCTTAATAGTGCTATAGACTATCTGATAATGCCTGCAGCATCAGTCCTGTGACTATTCTTAGCTTACAATCAGATTACAGACAAAACAGGCACATTGATAACGTTCCTAAACAAACTTCTATAAAGTTCTTCTCAGTAATGAAAGGCCATGCTTTCACTTAACACACATTTTTACGTACATAATGTATAAAAAGCTTTTACTGGGACATTTATCAGAGCTTTTTCTGTGTTATTAAGTAGGGTGTCTGCTATTTTTAAAGATTAAAAGTTACTTAGTGTTTGAAAAGGTGCTGATATTCATTATGAAATGTGAACAAAATTGGAATCTCTCAGCAGTTACACAATAAGTTTTACCATAGTGAGAGATGTGCACCATGTAAGTGCACTGAAGTCTACGTGTGCACATGACCAGAGAATAAATATGTCACTGACGTAATTGCCCTCCAATGTTGCATTAAAACAACATAATCTTACTGTTTTCGTTCCCTACAGAAGATGAACACCATTTTTCCTCTATAACTGTCTTTGGTATCTCTTCATCTTTATAGAATTTCTGCTCCTCGTTTTCCATCTAGCAATATTTCTCCTAACATTGCATCCATAATCAAAGTATTTCCTACTGGCCTTCATCACAGAGGGAACATGTTGCCTTCCTGGCTGTGTAGCCTAGAAGGATCATTCCTTGTCAAATCAACTGATTTCCCAGAAATCCCACAAACTTAGGTCTCAAAAAATTCTGAAAAAAATAAAGGTGTACCCATGTCATCTAGGAGACACCCTTTAAAATTATTTTTATACTAGACATTAAGCCCATTACAATAACGGGCGCTAGAACAGTAGTGCATAAACATTAGTATGTGGCTGTAATATGCGTCACTGTATTGTGTGCCTTTAATTTTCTCTTGCAGTAATACGTCTCTCCAGCAAGTACTGTGCAGTTCCCCAGCAAGTATTTTAATCTGTGCTGGCGTGCAGCTGATTATTGTATGTGTGCGTCTCCCCAGCAACAGATTTTATGTGCGCGAAAATAAATCTACTTTTAAAAGTCATCCTATTGTAATATCATGAAAATTCATATATTTAGGAAAACCCAACCCCTTCAACGACTGACACGTTACTGGGCCAAGTTTGTTAATCGCAAATCTGACATCCTCAGAGTGAACACTTGTACAACAATAAACACTAATCCTACCTCTTTGGGGAAGCTGGTCTCTGAGTCTCAGTACCCAATTGGATTTTTTGTGCGTTATGTTTTAGGTCTTACCTCATTTTCTGAAATCCAATTGGAGCGGCCACACGATATTTTATAGTTCCCGCCCTCTCTGTCATGTGTGACGCGTCAGGCGGCCTTTGAAGCATTGCACCGTGCCCCGCGCATGCGCACTTCCCCAGAAGACACACACATGGACACACACAGGGGTTTTATTAAAGAGGATAAGATCATTTTTTTCCAAGATATAATTTTGTGAGGAGAGGTGAGTGTCAATTTTTTCCATCAATTTTAGAAGACCATATCTCAATAACTAAACTATCTAGCAGGCTCAAATATTGCAAACTGGTACCTTTATAGGTATAGTGCGTAACAAAATCAAAATATTTGGTCCAGATGACACCACTTGGTAACAGCTTCTTCTTTCGACTGCTCTCATTAGGGGTTGCCACAGCGGATCGTCTTCTTCCATATCTTTCTGTCCTCTGCATCTTGCTCTGTTACAGCGAACCTTCAAAAATGGAAAAAAAATATTTTTGGCTCTGCCATGTTTAGGCTTTCAGAAAGCATACTTCTAACTGATGCAGCATGCTGAAATGTTTTCCATGTTTAGATACATACGCAGGGCTTTTCAAAGGGTCATAAACAAACAAGAAATTGCATCATGGTTTGACCAGCAGATTTCTCAAATGTGCAAAAATCATTTTGGGTCTAATTTTCAGACCAGTTTAATGCACTGTGGGAATGTCCAGACATTTTTTAATTATTTTTCCTGTATCCTACATGGTCCCTTCTTTTTCAAAAAACAAGTCTTATTTTCTTATATGAATCTATCATTTTTATTTTCCATTCTAAACATGAGTTAAATTCAAAATTTGTCAGTAATGATAATCTTCAAGTTCTTCACTAACTTAAGTGTAGGATTAATGGAAATTATAAATCATTAAAGGCACTTTAAGCACAACACATGAACAGCAGAGGCTTGATTTATCATTAAATACAACAGTAGTTATAATGAAATGTTAACATCTTAGTATTGAAGCAGCAGGAATGTGACCCATTTCATTTATTCTTCTATCGAATTGCAGAGTGTAGGGCATCTTTGTCTTTGAGATCAAGATGGTACTGCCTCCCACTGACCATTGTAGGTGCACTAAGCAGTGCAATGACACACTGTAATGGCACCCATCAAATATTGTCTCTAGGTGGCCAATGGAAAGGCTGTGCGGGATAGTTTGGATTCATGAAACATATCAGGATGTCTTATTCTACTTCATTCTTGTCACGAATCACACCAGTCCAACATTTTTCATCATACATGTAACCTCCAATAGGACACTACTCTAATGTGAAGGATGTATCTGATCCATCAGGAGTGTGATTGGGAGAGGGCCAGGTCTCAGCTGCTGCTTCAGTGATGAATATTTGGACAGTCAGTTGGCTGTCTTCACCAGACACCTGTCTGACTTTGGGTTTGCCATTTTCTGTAGCGATGTAACAGTGGTATTCTCAAGTACCAGGTACTGTTTTGGCCATGGAGAATCGCATTCTCTGTTCAGCAACATGAGATAGGACATCATCATGTGATATGAAAAAAAATGTTTGACATTTTTGATAACTTACTGATTGCAAACTCAATGACTACCATTATTGACACATGGCACATTCGGCCTATGTTTAGGATGGAACATAAACATGAAAGATTTGTATAAGAAAGGTAAGGTTTGTGTTTTGAGAAGAAAGAGACAGTGCAGAATAAATAAAAAATATTTTTAAAATTATCTGCTCATTCCTACATGCATGCCGTTAGGGTGCTCTGAAAATAAAATCCAAAATGATTTTTTGGATTTGAGATGTCTGCTGTTCAAAACCTGATACAGTTACTTTTCTGTTTATTGCTTTTTCAGAAAGCCTATATAGTTATCTGAGTAAGGAAAAAAATCAAAAGTCTGTGTTGGTTACAAATATGTGTTTCTGAGGCCTAAACGTAGTTAAGCCAAAAAACTCAAATTAAATTTTGGTCAATTTCAAGGGGCTGCTTGGTTTAATTTTGCCATGATGCTATACAAATTAATTTACTAACGTGCATAGTCAGAGCCTGCTTGGTGGTTTAATTCTTGAGCCATGGAGTTGTGAAAATTTAATGAAAAAAGAGGCCGAATAAAATCAACATTCCCCCTCACTGCCTCCTCCGATAACACTTTGGTAAAGTCTGTATCTTGGAAGTTATTAATCACAGAGTGTCTCCTGGCTAACATGGGTACGCCTGGTAATTTTTCCAGAATTTTTTGAGTACAAAGTGCATGAGCCATTGGTTGATCTGACATGGAATGACCCTGAAGCAAGTAGACTTTGCTCAAGGAATAAATAAATATGTCACTTGATCTTAGCCAAATGGCTAATAAAAGATTGCAATTTTTTGTATTTGGTTGTTTCTCTTTCTGACCACTTTTACTCTTGTGCTTAAATTGGCCTAAGTGTATAATTTGTACATAGTATTCTAATGATCTGATTATGGTGTCTGCTTTACCCTGATCATCTTGAAATTTTGATTTCTTTCTGATATGTGTTGACATCTTAAATATACAAAAATGTTGGCTAAATATACAGTAGAATGCCAATACCCCCCCCCCCCCCCCCCATTCATTTCTCACCGTCTCTGAATAAAACAATAAAACACTGTCAATTGGTTTTCAAAGACTTACTATGTTGTAAGCATCTGAATTGAGAACTGTGATTGCCTCTTCAGCCCCACCTGATGTCTGGTAAAGATCTCAGTGAAATACTTTGATTCATTTTTGTATTACAGTAAAATGTGAGTAATGTCAGGTTTGGATGAACAGTTTTGACTAGTGAATATTTGGATGTCTGCTGCTGCTTTTGCACTTGCAAATATTGACATTCTTGGTTTTTAACAATTCTTACATCATTTATAAGAAGTGATGTCTTGGTTTTTTTAAGGTTAGTTTTCTATAACTAAAATGTTACTTATTTTGCCTTGCCTGAATATGTTAAAAAATCAGGTTTTAATCTAATTATCCTTGTTCTCAAATTTATCAAGTGAAAGTCTGGTGAAGTCAAATTTTTCTTCAAATAACATTATAGTTTACATTTAGAAAAATATAGTTCTAAAGCTAAAAGTAGGTGTTTGTAAAATTTGGCTACTGAAAAATAAATAATTGTAATAAAAAGTCAATAATTTGACAACACACAGAGTAACTCGAAAGTTATTACAACTGTTACTTATTTATCCTGTGAACCCTGATGTAAGAAAGTCATTCATTTATTATTTTGCAACAGTTGCAACCAGATATCTATGTGGGTGAGAAAAACAAAAATTCCAAAAGGCAAAACCCCACAGAAAATAAACCTGTGGGTACCTGCAGTCTTTAGGAGATCAAGAGCACAAAGACTTGTTAACACAGCAGCTCATTGCCTTTTTATGTTTCCTGAAGCCAATACTTCTATGTATGTTTTATTAATTACTCTGTCATTTATATTCTTGAAATATATGTTGGTGAAGCTATTATATTTATAAGATGCCTGCTTTCTTTACTGTAAAGAAGTGCGAATAAGAATTCAGTTGCCATTATGACAGATATCAGTAAAGCTGTTGAGCAGTAGAATGAGCTAAGGGTTGATGCTAATTTGCAAAATAATAATGCCACTGGCATGTTGTTATCCTGCAATCCCTATGCATGAGACCACATTTCCCACACCTACAAAACGAAATGCATGCAATTCCTGTTATGGACTGATACCTCCCAACGAGGATTGTTTTCCCGCCTTGTGTCCTTTGCTCCTTGCAGCCATCAACCTCAAAACTACAGCTGAATACGCTGTCTTTCCTTAAATTAAATTATGAACCACATTTAAATTATCTTTCAAACTTGTAAGAGTTGTCAGCCTAGTTACCACATACATCATCAGTCGGTATATTAATATTTCTGTGACATGAAGCGCTGATTGTTTGTGCATTTCACTGAATCAAACTTCAGTTACTTCTGAGAGCAGAACCTTGTAACATTATAATAACACCAACACCTGTATAATTTAATTAAATATTTAAGTGAAATTTCTTCAACTGATAGACAAAATACACAAGACCATTGACTTTACAAGACCATTGACATAAAGTGGTTATATTCCATCATTTCCTGCCAACATAAGAATTATGAAATGTTTTAGAAATTGATTGGAAGGATTTGTATTTCAGTACTATATTGTAAAGGAGATCCAGAAATACATCGGGTAGCGCCATTGCCTCACATGTCCATCATTCTGTGTTAGAGCCTAATGCGTACATGATGCTTGCACACGATGTTGCTGGGATAGGCCCTGAGCCCTAGTTACCTTGAAGTGGATTAAGTGGATTTGAGAATGCTATGCTGTTATATTAAGTAACTTGTTTCTATTTAGAAAATTGATAAATGACTTAAATGCATAAATAATGTCTTGAGGAAACTTATAAGTATAATTGTTCTGAATTTCTTTTTTTGCTGAATTGTATAGGTCTACACATGTTCCAGTTGGCGAAGATCAGCTAAAACATCTAGAACTAGCCCAGGATATAGCTCGTTCGTTTAACAATAAGTATGGTGACTTCTTTCCAATTCCCAGACCCCTTTTAAGTAAGTTGACTTTATAAAGCTACATCTGACATTTTATTTAATTTTTACTCATAATAGGGCAATATATCTGCATTTGAAGCAGTAAATATATTAACGTATTAGCTTTTAATTATTTTTTTCCTTAATTTTTTTGTACGTCTACACTGGCAACAAGACCCCTGTCTTGTTTTTTAAAGTTTTTTAAAGGCACATGTGTTGAAAGTATAAGATTGATGAATGTCTGAACTGTAAAATAAGTTGCACATATTCCCATTAAAATAGGTCAGTTTGCATTTCTTTTCAAACAGACAAGAAGAAGATATACAGTTGGAAGTGGGAGCTCTTGCTTAGATAGATTAGACTTGATTTAGTGCCACTTCATGTTAATAAAATGAGAAATAACTATATGTAGAAGAAGCTAGAGATATTTAAATAATTTTCATTTTACTATAAGCAACTGACTTTTCCTGAAACATTTTTGTTGCAATTTGAATTTAGCTATAGAACATATCATCTTAAATTAATTTTCGGCAGTCATTATTATTTTAGATATGCAGAAACACATACAAAGCTTGTAAGGTATTACCTTAATAATGCCTTGTAATGCATAAAAAAATTATTTTCAATGTACATTTTTTCATATACTTATATTAACACACCCAGTAATCTCCTCTACTTTGTGCTTTATTAGCATTGAATAGATAATGCATTCATGTCTGAATTGTTACGTAGCAGGCAATAGTAAAAGTGGAAGGCCTAAGAGGAGGTTTATGGATGTGGTGAGACGGGATATGCAGGTGATGGGTGTGACAGAGCAAAATGTAGAGGACAGAAGATATGGACAAAGATGATCCTCTGTGGCAACCCCTAACAGGAGCAGCAGAAGGGAGAAGAAGAAAATGTGTGCCATCTGTTTTTGTTCTCAGTCCTTGTTGAAACAAGTTGCTGTGGCCTCAAATGGATGCTACACCATGTCTGTGCCACTACAAAATGGTGATTTAAGAGTTATCAATTGACCTGACAGCTTGTCTTTGACTTATGAAAGAAAACTGAAGTTCCCAGAACAAACCCACATGAACATACATTCATTTAAGGGACTCTTGGTCAGGAACTGAGTTTTACTTAAGTGCCTTGAGCATGGGAAAGGCACTATATACATAAAATGTATTATTATTATTATTGCTGAAAAAAGCCAGAGGTTTCTTATCAGCATTGTATTGGATATTAATGACAGTTTGTGATCTATCTGTATAGCTATTGAAGACTTGCAAAAAAATTAAGTAACTGAGTACACAGGTTTTGAAATGTTATTAACATTTCTGTTTCTTTTATTAGTGTAATTCATTATGTATACTCACTGCTTTGATTGTAATACATTTTTTTAAGTTTATTGTGCTTCACTAATACATGATTATTTAAAAAGAATGCCCTTATTTTAAGTGAGTTTAATTCTGATTGTTCCTCAACTGTACTAAAATGTGGTTTAGACCAAGGAAAATTGTCCATGTTTTGTCTTTTAAACAGAAGGAAAGTGTTTCTTTTTTTTGCCACCAGGCAGCACAATTAATGAAAATGGAGAATAATCGTGTATGGAATATTGCATGTTTGAGAGGGTACATGTGTGTGAATTTGTGTCTGAGTATTTAAATGAATGCATGAGAGTATTTATCTAGAATTACTTTAATCCATTTGCATGATTTGACCTTTTTTATTTGTGCTTTCAAATCAGGCTCAGTCAAAAAGGTGAAATCATTGAGAGATCCGTTGGCCAAGATGTCAAAGTCAGATCCTCAGACACTGGCAACCTTGTACATCACTGACTCTCCAGAAGATATTATACTAAAAATTCGCAAAGCCGTGACAGACTTCACTTCTGAAGTGACATTCGACCCAGAAAGACGACCAGGTGTCTCCAATATGGTTACTATCCATGCTGCTGTGTCTGGCATGAGTGTTGAAGATATACTTAATCAAAGTCAAGGACTTGATACTGCACATTACAAGCAGGTAGTGGCTGAAGCAGTTATACAGAAATTTACGCCCATCAGGGAAGAGATTCAGAAACTCCAAACTGATCCAGGATACTTGTGGAGCATCTTGAATCATGGGACTGAAAAGGCTAAAGAATTGGCAGTTCCTCAGTATCAGCATGTTAAAAAACTGGTTGGGTTTTATTAAAAACAAGGAGCTTATTTTATTCTTCTGGGGGGGAAAGAAAAACATAACCGATCCAAAGATGATGTTCAGTATCTTTATTTTCCAAGATGGAAAAATGTGCTAATGAAATTTATTCCATGGGTTCAGCAAAAATAATTCTGTATTTTGCTTGTATTTTAATAGAATCTAAATTATATAATTGAACTCTTTCCCTGCCTTTTAAAATTATGTCAGTTGTTATCTACTTTTGTAATTGTAACATTCATGTTAAGAAAAAAGTTGAACCTACTAAATAATGACCAGCTTCTGTGAAGTTGCATTTGAAGTAAACAACTCAGTGACACCTTTGAAGAGAATAAACTTTGAAACTAAATTGTATTGCCACAACAAAAACCATGCTGTTTTAAAACTTGAAACTGTGTTGGTCAATGAGAAATAAACTGGGTTTTTATTTTTTATTTTTTTTTAATTTTTTGCTTTACACAGGACTGACATTACACCTTGTCATTACTTTCTTTCAAAACAAAAAAATTTCACATTTTATTAATTTAGACAGATAATGTCTAAAGTTGCATAATACTACTACTACTAATAATAATATTCGATTGTCACTTTATTTTCTAAGATGTAAATATGCAAAAGGTTTAAAATTGTCAAAAATAAGTGAATGTCACCACCCCAAAAGATAGGTCCAGTATATCCTGACTTGATTGGTTCTCTTTAAGTGTGTGTGTATTATTTGTTTTGTTACATTTGATTTCAAGGGTCTAGACATGTAAGAATTTAATATGTTAAAAAAATTCAGATTTGTTTTTTTTTATTATTTTTTTTTTTGCTAAATAGAAAAAACAGATCAAAAGACAGTTATGTTAGTTTTTAATTTTAAGTATTAAAAAGAGTAAAATGTTTTATCTCACGGAGCATCAAACATTTTTAATTAGTTAAATGTATTTACCCTGATAATGCCTCATGATTATTTGGTATTGCATGTAAATATTGATGTATGTGCTGCTGCTTCGGCACAAAGTACTTATGTTAATACTGTGTCCGGAAAGTCGTGTTAAATTGGCCCGTTAGCGTTAATCAAGCAAGTATGTCTTAAGCAAAGTGAAGCAACTTAAGTGCACAATAAGAACATTTAACATGGTCACAGTTAACTTCTTTATGCTCTGGACTTTTTATTCCATTCATCTTTTTTTTCTCGCTGTTGTTAATGCACATCCTAAACGCACGCCATTTTCTGGCAAAATCTCTGTAAGCTGATTTACTTTACTGCTGCACATATCAATATCGTCTGATTTTTTCGAAACAAAACTACTAAATATTTTGCAGATGATTTTCTTTTTATTCCAAACCAGATTAAATTAGACATTCCGCATTATGGAAATCTGCATCCCTCTTGGGTCTGGTTCAAAATGCCAAATGTGCTTGTAATGGCTCCGTCATGTCGGTATTACATGCAAGTGAACCAGTGTTCTGCAGTTTCCAGTATCCAACTCAGAATCCATACACTCTTAAAAACAACGGATATTTAGTGGAACTTTAGTGGGCTCTGTGGTTCCTCCTAGAACCATTGCTTGACTAAAAAAAATGTAATTCTGGAAAGGATTTTTTTGCATTTGAAATTGGTTGTTTGAACTTTGAAAAAGTTCATAATGTGTGGACAAAACAGAAGTCGTAATATAGAGTAGGTTAAAGCAGGATACAGAAGACCAGGAAAACCAGAATTTAGCCCTTCTTAATATAGGAATAGTCCTTTTAAAATCAGGAACGTATTTGTATTTTGCAAATCTGTTATCATCTACTCATGCTTATATATATATATATATATAGATGTAGATATAGATAGATAGATAGATAGATAGATAGATAGATAGATAGATAGATAGATAGATAGATAGAACCTGATACAGTTCTAGATAGTTTCTTTCTGGAACTTTCATGTAGATAGTTCTTTTGGGAACTAAAAATGGTTCTCTTATGCCATCGCTCTGAAGGACTACTTTGACACCTTTATTTTTAAGAGTGTACGGCGCATCACGTTTCTAGGGGTACGGTGTTTGCAATCGAAATGAATTCTGTAAAAGTAGGAACGATGCCTTAGTGTGTTCTGTCCTGAAAGCTCTAAATTAATTATTGCAAAAATTCACAAATGACATTATCCACTTCGGCATGTGCGTTTGTGTAACTGGAAGGTGAAGGTGTAATTTCTTCTAAACATAAAATGAAAGCTGAATAAAAGAGGTGTGTTGTCTTATTGGGCTTTATGTAGCACCTGCTCTTTAGATTTCCCAGCAGGGCAGGTAGTTGCCCTCCATTCAGCCGGCACGTTTCCGCAGTCATTTTTTATGCCCCGATATATTAAAACAAACTGTTAAAAATAGGTTTGCAGATAAAATATATAACGTGTAAAATAATTGGCTTAATATGTCACATTCAATGTAATTGTCGAAACAACTATATGCATATTTTAATAATTATACTTGAAAACCTTCGATGTTTGAGAAAATGTAGATCGTAGCGAATTTTAAAAATCGAAATGTAGAATGCAGCTATTTCGTTTTCTTTACAGCTTGCTAAAATTAAAAGCTACAATCACTGTATTTTTATATGTTATAATTTAAAAGCACCTCTAAAATGACATCGTTCTGTTTTTACTCATTGAACAATTCTGAATTAACGGCGTTTATTTATTTAAAGTTCTGCTCGAAGTGCCTTCTTTTACAAAGCGACTTAACTATGTTATTTCTTCTTTAATTAAAGTTCATCCTTGACCTGTTTAATTGCATTGGACTGTTGATGTTCATCTCTTTGCAAATTAAGATGAGAGAGAACGACTTGAGTGAGAAATAATTTGGCTGCACTTACGTCAGACTGGACCGAACGCCAGTCAGGCATTTCACTGCTTGGTCCGGCCGGGTGTCCTCGACAGCCTGCGCTCTTTGTGTAAATGTAAGTTTACAAGTCACGTACCAGCCGCGTCACGGCCCTGTCATTTAGCAATAATAAAGGTGTGCACTTGTTTTTTCCCGATGTACCATTTCATATATGTTATTTACCGTCCTGTACCTGGATGACAAATAAAATATGTTAAGTCAGCAGGGGGCACTCAAGGGGTGTAAAGTACATTTTATCTAAGCTGAAAACTACGGAGTTGAATGTCCGATACCGGTGTGCCACTCATTTGAAATTCATTTCGAAGTAAAGTGAGTATTGTACATGAATTTAAACAAATCGTAAATTGAATAAATAGGCGAGTTATTGCTTCTAAAAATGTTAATATGTTTTGAGAAATTTTACACGGAATATGTAAATTACCAAATATAGTAATTACATAATTATGTGAATATACAGCGAAGGCTGATAACAAAAATAAGTCTGATAACTGTGAAATGCCACTTTTTGGTTTACATAATGAAAATGAAGCTTGCAGTTGAGCTGTGTGTGAGCTGTTTTACTAGTTTGTATCAAAATAAAATTGTTTTCGGAAGTCAGCACTGCATACATTAACTTGCCTTTGTAGTTACATAATTCCACGAGTATATATGGGCTTCTTATTGTCCAAGCGTATCTTACGTTGTTGTTGTTTCTTATAATCCCTCTAATGTATTATTTTGTTTTGGACAGATATTAATTCGTTACGCGTGTGCATTTGCACAATATAAAATAAAAGGCTGTAATTGCTTGTGACCTTGAACTGGATTGAGAGAGTTCGGGAAATGTAAGGATTTGCGTGAGTAAAACCTTCCCGCAGTGGAAGTGATATAAAATTATTGTTTTATTTTGCTCATTATAATTCTCTTCCTGTTGGTTTTAGAAGTCGTTTCTAACGACCTGTTTTGAATTCGTTTAAAGCGCCCACAAAACAAACTTTTACAGCAAGTGCCGCGTATGTTTTACTGGTGATATTCATTTCTCCGTAGTAAAGGATGATTTAAATATATCGTGAATAATCTTTATTCACTAACTAATATAAATATCCCTAAAAGTAGGCGTTCTGATTTGTGTTTTTATTACCGATTTTCTGAAATTCAACGGTTTAAAATATCTCTTTATATTTTAATCTGTATAGTGCCTTTCACACATTGAACTTTTAAAGTTGCTTTATTGTCTTAATATCTTTCTTTTATGTAATCTTCCGTATCTGTTCATTTATTTGGTGTCCGTCATGTCAGTCTCACTTCTATAGTTTCCCTTTATGGCTATCTTTTAATTTATATCAGGCATTTCATATCCGTGTTTGTTCTGTATTTGTTTTAGACAGGAGTTATGTCTCAAAAGGGATTCCTCGATAAAACTAATTCCATCAAAACTGTTTCTGGTTTAGCAGACGTTTTTAATTGTAAAATTACACCACCAATTTTCTAATTTAAGCACAAGTTGTTTTAAAATGCAACATCGGGTTTTCCCTTCCAATAAATATGTATAAAATATGAGGCCGTATGCACTCGCACAGCCGGCTTGTCTTTTACTTTGTTCATTTTATTTGTATTCATTTCCTATGTGGCCGGAGCCCCAAACAGATTCTTGATTATACTGGAATGCACACTAAAATGTTATCTGACCTTTTATATGGCGTTTTATATCATTCTCTGCCTATTTTTGTTTACATGAAAATTGGAGAATAGCTCAGGAGAGTCTCTGCTTCAATATCAGTTTAAACTATGGTAATGCTACTTTTATTTTGGGGAAATCCTGTAAGTTTCGTTGAAAAAATTGAGCTTGCACCTACAACTGATCAGTAAGTCAGATCTTTGAGGGCCTCTTGTTTGCTTCTCGGACTAAAGATTAAAAACACGGCTTTGCCGACATCGTCATTTTTATTGTCACTGTCTGCCAATTAAGGATTAGTGTCGGTACCCACATTAAAACAGACTCATCTGGACAGTAAAAAATTTCCTATGCCAAATGCGAATGTCCGCAGAGTGAACGTAAACGTTTCTGGGTGATAACAGGTACGTTTGACGCTAATGTATGACCTTTCAATCTAAACGATTTCAGGTGACCTCCATCTTAACTGTTTGTCATTTTCCTTCAGTTAACACCAGGAAATTCTCACTGTGTTTGTATACTAATGTTGCCTCATTTCTGAGCGCACCACAAGCTGATACTGATGTGTGTTACAGCGGCAAATAAAAAAAAAAATGAAAATTTTTAAGACAGTAATGGCAGGTGATTTTATTAAATTCTTGTACCTTGTCCGGACGGGTGCCTTGTGGCCCTCCAGATGTTCTTTTCCAGTGATGTAGAAATGAATTTTCAGTTTGGCCATTATATGTTTTATTCCTTGTAATGTATTCGTCGTTTCTTTAGCAAACATTTATGCGTAACTATTTAGAAAAAGCACTGACTTTTACTATAAAAACGATGGAAACTCCGATTAATCAACAATGGTATATATGGCCTTAATAATTAATTTTTGAAAAGCGAGAGAGAAAAAAATGAAGATTTATTCTTTTCAGTTTACGCATATAATGTTTACATTTCTAAACTTTTTTTTTTATTATTAAAGTGGTATTTATCCTGGAAAGTGCACAAATGATTGCTAAGATGGTTGTCTTTCTTAGGTGGATGAATCTTAATTTATGCCGAATAACAGACTGCTTCTAAAGGATTGTGTTTGCTTCCAGAGGAGAGGAAAGGCACATGTTGGCTTCCAACGACCCCGTTCTTTAGCACAGTTTATGGGAGATTAAAATAAAATAATGTGCATTTGTCGGACTTTTTACAAACGACGTGTTTGTGTCCGGAATAAATCACCTCGATACTTAGACGGACGTCTGGGTCTGTCAGTGGGAAGAAAATGTTATGATCTTTAAGTAGAACACTCTTGAAACGACCAGAATATGCACACTGAAGAGATGCAATAAATAGACGGCTTAGTCCGGGAATTGCGAGGTTATTAACAAGAGGACGATTTCGGCAGTTACCTTCTCAAGTGGGTAAATGTGTGCGTTTCAGGTATTCATTAAAGCTCAGGTGAATACTTTCATGTTGTAAACATATTCTTTCTTCTGTAATTAATCAAAACCGTTAAACATTTCCCAACCTATTATTCCAGCTATCCAGCGGTAAATATAACGCTGTTTTCGATACTTCTTGTCTGTCCTTAAATACGACGTATGCTTACTGTACATTTAATGTGGTAAAACAATTATTTTAAATGCAAGTCAGAAAATGTTGTTCTGACGAATTTTATCCATGTTCTAAATATTCGTTCTTTTATGTTACATGACTTTGACTTGAATTTCGAGTGTGTTCGTCTTCGTCTCACTTTCCTTTAACGCCAAAGAAGTAATTACAGTGATCAGCAGTGGCAACAAAAATAAAAGAAGCTGAGGTCAATATTATCTCTTCATTTCTTTAAAATGTCATTTCTTACAAATGAGCATAGCTATTCTAATATGAATTTGAATTTGTTTCAGATGAAGTCTGTTTATCCTTGCAGTTGGCCGGAATTATGATGGTTGAACTCCCTGATAATGGCTGTCTCTTCCATACATGTACCGCATTTAAAGGTCGCAAACAGTATCAGCAACAAACCAAATGTGGACGGGACGCCAACCCTCTGTTATTAAGCTTATACAGTGTGCTCTATTTACTTTACTTCCTTCAGCCTTTCGTTTTTAAATTGATAGGTGACCTTCTCATGGAATGCCGCTCAATGCTGAAATATAAGGGGTGGATACTTGATGCAAAAAAAACTGCGGATGTTTTCCGAATAGGCAAGGGACACTTCATTTCACCTATTACTCCTTTACATCGTGTCTGTACAAGAGCGAGAGACTTACCTGCAGCAGTAAAAGCGATCGAGGTCAATAAAGTCAAAGTTAAACCGCTCGGGCGGGCTGTGCACGCGGCACTGTATTTGTTGATACCGTAGTTACATTCAAAGCTGAGGCTCACGAACATGTGCAACACCTCCCGGCCGTACCGAGCCTTGGTAGCAGTCGCGCAAACAGAACTGTCCTAAAATGTATTATTTTAATTTGTTTATCGCTCAAATTAATTTGCTATTATCCCAGCTATACACCGACATTATTAAACCTGCACTTCTCGTATTTCGGAAATGAACGTGTTTAGAACCATGTTTTATAACTTTAATGTTTTAACTGTACTTTAATTACTAACATATGCTTTTATATACAGGCGGTTTGTAAATTGCAATATTTTCTCCATTCGCTTAGGGAAGATTTTAAACTGACAAACTCTGAAGTGCTTTGCATGAATGTTTGAATTTTTTGCCCTCTGAGGACATTTAAAAGTAACAAGAAAGGGTTATTAAAATCTGCGATCTTTTTTGTGAGGATAGTTATTTCATTACGGATCGAAGAGATGAGAAAATTGATGTACATTGGCTATGCATTTTTTTTTATTTATTTACGTGTGTGTATATTTTTGTATGTATATATGTGAGTATCTATGTGAATCTATATATATGTATGTGTATATATGTAGTTATATGTATGTGTGTGTTTATATACAGTACATACATAAATATGTATTTTTTTCCGGATCAGGACCTCATTTTTCTTTAGCTTAAGGCAAGGCAGAGCCATTGGTGGAAAGCCTGGTCTTCGCAGAGTACCTACTATCAACAATAGTTTTGTTTCTTTCTTTCTTTGTTTCCCGATATATTTATCACAATGAAAGAGTTTTAGAAAGCAACCATTATTTTTATTTAAATAACCTGGCAATGCTGTAAAATTTCACGCTGAAAGAAGTTTTTGTACCTTTTAACTATACGAGAACGAGGTTTTTGTCACTTTCTTTAAATTTATTTTAGTTTTCTGTGCTTTTATTAAAATACTGCTACTGATACTACTACTACTAATAAGAATGATGACAATTAACAATAATATAAATGATATTTAGACTCACTTAATCTAGCATTAATATTAACCCAGCGCTGTAAACACTTCACATTATAACGCATGCAGCTTCTACTATCAATAATAATGGTGATGCTATTGTTGTTTTTACGGCTTTTGCTTCTTTACTAAAAAAGGGAACTCTGTGTAATTTTCAAGAAATCCTTCCCGGGTGACTTTGGGTTAATTTGGAATCGGCATGTTTAGTAGCGACAGTGCGGCTGAAGCGTCTCGCATCGCTTGCCCATCTTTCTCTTTTATCATTGGATAAAGAGTTTTGCCTTCTGCTCTGTCCTCGTCCTCTATTGGTCGGGAGCCTTTTTGACAGCCCTCCGGTGTCCTCCCCTCTTCAACGGGCGAAAAAAAAAAGTTCCACTGGAGTGTGCAACCGTCAGAGCCGTGCATAGCAAGACGGCAAAGAAGAGACGCAAAAGGGGGGCAAAGGCAGAGATACCTTCGAAACAAACTCCTCTGACAGGTAGGAATGGCACCTTCCCATCACAACTGATGTGGCTCCATTGCCAGGCTGAGTTTCTGGATTACTTTTTTTGGAAACGGCTCTCGTCCCTTGAATTCTGTGCAAAGTTTTTGGTTGACTTTGGAAGGAGACTCTTTTTTCTCTCTTGGAGTGGCCGTATAAAATGAGTGACAGACGACGATCTGCTGCTGCTCTCAGTTCCAGAGCTCACGCTTTTTCAGTAGAAGCCCTGATCGGATCAAACAAGAAGAGAAAACTGAGAGAGTGGGAAGAGAAGGAGTTGGATCTTTCTATGGAAAATCTCAGCCCCAATGGGCAGCTAGTGGAAGGGGACGACCCAGCTCACTGTCTCGATATCCAGCCCGGTTAGTGCTCACATTTTAGTCAGTATATGTACATATGTCATGTGTACTGACAAATACGTACTTCTCCAATATGACCCAGAACCCTTTAACCCTTGGACAGAAATTAATTGCAAGTTGCTGTCCTCACACTGTTTTGATTGCTTTCTTGAACAAATGCACCATTTGTGATCAATAGGTTTTAATAACATGTTGATGTTAAGATACAGCAAATCAAATAAAGATGAACAAAATGTACCTGGGATCCAGACCATATTTGATTTTTTTCCGTTGGTTTCCAGAAATATATGCTATTGTCAAGTTAGCATTCATCAGTGCTCGTCATGAAGTGACTCCGAGTATTTTGTAAATTAAACGTTGTTATACGTCATTGTATGCAGCGAACGATGTTTTTCACATTTTTGTAAGTTGAGGCACTTAGGCTTTCATGTTTTTTTTCCCGTAAACAATTTACTGAATGATTTATCCATTCGCTGATTAAATTGCTAACAACGTTTAAACATATGAAATACACTCCTCACAAGCTCTGGATCAATCTCCTGAAACAGCTTTCAAATGAATTTGCCATCATAATTTTTGTTCGTTAAGTAGAGACATGCAACTGCCCGTCGTAACCACAAGTAACAAATCTGTGATCATTTTCTCAATATATATAATCACAGAATAACATATAAATATGTAGTATGTTGCGATTTATTTTGTTCTCTTTTCGATCTTGGGTTTGTTTTAGTAAGCGGTCTGTTCTTAAGGAACCTACCCTCCTGCTCGGCTCCACTTTTGGAAGGAGATAACGCGGATGTCAGCCCTGCCGTGATTTACTCGGTTAAATTCGCACCTAGCGGGTTGTTACTTGGTTTAGAGCAATTCGGAGAGTCCCGTAAGCCTGATTTGCATTGCACGATACAACATTTCGGCGAATTTATGGTCAGTATTTTCTGTTCACGCTGAGATGCTAAAGAGATCGCCTACCCAGATTATTATGTGTTACAGCAATCGCTAAAAAATTGGACAAGTGCCGGGACTCTTCCATTTGCGTTGTCGAACTTAAAGTCCCATGCTAAAAAAAAATGCCACCCAGTGCTAATTGTTGTTGGCTGTGGGGAGTCGCCATTAAAGTGTACACCGAAAGAATAAGATCGAGACAAAAATAAAGTCAAACGTATTCACGGAGATCATGTGTTTATAGTTTTGCATGGATATATAACTTAACATTATCTAGGGCTGTTTGGAAAATAGTGTTTATATTCAAAATATTACAGTGGGACATAACCTTATATTATTGTGTGCTGTTTGAAAATAAGCAACTTGAAATGTATATTTATGTATTATGGACCTGTTTAAGACGCGTAAAGTAATTCGGGAAATTAAAATTACTTTACCAGCCTGTAAAATCTTAACAAGAATAATATAAAGTGCATATTCCAAGTTTCGTTAACCAAAGGAAAACAAGAGTAAAATAAAAAATAATTTAGGCTGATCATATTTTTCAACCTAAGTGACAGAAGATAGGCTTGATTTTGAAGTCATGCACACTTTGTTTTAATGACCTGAAGTGTTCACTGCTATGGCAGATTATCTACTCTATAAAACATCTTAAAATACGATATTTCTGTGCAAAGTGCTATCTGCGAGCTTCCGCAATCCTGATAAATATTTCTGCATAAAATCTTAAAAGTGCAATTAAATAATTCCTCTTTATTCCGCGTTTGCCATTAAATATACTACACTCATATTGAAAATGACTTCCGATTTGTACAGTGAATTATGGATCACGGTGTTTCGTTATACAAAAGTTTACTTGGAAAAATAAAAGAATCACGAGATAAAGAATCATTCTTGAAATATACAGAGGCAAACTTAAATCTCCTTGGTGGCCGTTTTTCTGTCTGTATTTTTAGAAGGCCTTATTGTATAATTTTATTCCGGCTAAAGTTAATTTCGAAATCAATGCTTTACTCATAAACTTTAATATTATTATTGAATTGGATTATTGCACAAATGACATCTGAATTATTACAATTTATGCGTCTGCCGCGTATTCCGTGTGTTTCCTCTGATTTTTGGAATTGAGCTTTCCTGCCTGTAAAGAGCCATTGAGACATTTCAGTCGGTTAACACACTTATTCAGAGATTAAAATAAGCATCAAGAAAGTGTCCTAGTCCTAGATTAAGATTTTTATTTTTAAATTAATTTGATTTTTTTACACTTAGTTTTAATAGGATTATATATGTATATAATATATGACAAACACCTTCGGGACTGTGGAACGTCTTCGTTGTCAAAATTCAATAATAAGCATGTTTGTTTTTATCCTAATTATAACACCTTACATTTTATTGTTCTACTTTAGATAGATATATATCACACACATTCTATTTTAACAGCACTAAATGCTAGTGTGCCTTATTCGCATTTTCTTTTCGTTTTACAGGTCAAGGAGATAATAGCTGCAGTATGTGCCCCAAAACTGCAGTCGTATCGAGTATAATTAACCGTATATTACTGAGTTAACAACTCCAACTGCGAGAATGATCGTTTATTAAAACTCGACTTTCGACTCTGCTCGACTCAAAGCCCGATCTTTCAGCCTGTTTAGCCGAGAGTGTCTGCCCTGTTGGCAGTATAGGACTGACTGCTTCACGCAGCGCCGGAGTACTCAGGCAGGGAAAACGACAGCGCGCTTTACTCTGACTGAATGTGCAGAGATGCAGTGATATGGACGACACCATCCCGTCCAGTGCGTGGTCCTCCTCGCGCTCGATGCTTGCAGGGAATTAAATAGTGTAAGGCGATGGATGATTGAGCAGAAGAAAACGTCAATCATAAGCGTTGCCTGCTCTGAAACAGTTTTACCAGTGCGACGATCTTAGGTTATCAGCTACTTGGGGGTGAAGTGATTTTATTTTTGACATTATTTTTGTATTTGCCACACCGCTATGTTTTATTTAAATTTACTTAAGTTTCCATATATAATAATGAATACAGAATATAGTGACTGCAGGTATTTTTTATTGCCATATTCGTTTTTCAAATTGGTTTTTATCACACTAAACCTACCTTCGCAGTTTTTTTTCTCTCTTTCTAATTTCTCTTTCCCCTGTATTTTAAGACGCAGAAAATGTAAAATGTTGGCTTGCTAATATATAATCCACATAATCCATCTGGCAAATTATGTGCCGTAATAGTGTAATCTGATTTTTCTTTATCGAATTATATTTTTTAGATAGTAGGGGGAAAGAAATTTATGAGCATGTAACGCCTAAAAGAGGCAGAGCGAAACTGAAGCAGCCAGTGTGAGCTCAGGAAATGTCTTACTTATAGAGGGCACAGAAGTCTGACCTTTCTTTACATTTCTTTCTTTAGGGCAACTTACATCAGGTTACAGTGTACAAAACGCACAGGGAAACCCTATCCCACCCCTCCACCCCCCAAAAAAATGACTGGTGTGGTACTCGCCAGTAGAAGTATTGCGATTTACATTAAGGAGTCCTCATTTAGAAACAAAATTAATGATCCTGAGCGAGATTTGTTTAGATGTGCATTTTTAAGTTACTACATGAGGCATGACATATTACATTTACAGATGTAAGGTAACCGTTTTCGATTTCTTTTCTTTAAAAAAATATTCTTACTGGCTATATACACTGTGTGTGTTAATTATAAACTGTGATACAAATGGACTTAATTGGTGTTCATATTTATCAGTTTGTTATAGTTTAATTTTAAAAGTCTTTATGTACATATATATAATTCTAATACTGTGCAAGTGCACAAATAGTGGCTAGTTTCATTTTAAGGTGTGTTTCTTTGTTATGCAAATGAGCCACTACAGTAAATTGAGAACAAGCTTATGAAGTTTAAATTCGTTTAGAATTTGGTTAGTAAACCCTTTTTAAATAATTGAATTTATCAAGCAAAACTTCTTAAGTCAAAGATGATGGTTTGGTGTGCTTTTCTGCTTAGTGTGATGCACTCAGAAAAGTCCATGCTGTCATTTACAGTTGTGCGAATCTGTTAATCAGCATTACTTATTCTTTTATTGTTGAAACGTGCAAAAGATATTCTTGATGAATTTAGCCCAAAATATTCTTGTTGAGTTTCTCATATTGAAACTATAGAGAAAACTAGCTATAATGTAAGGCACTACACTTTCCTTTGTCATGCAGCTCAGATTGGAAATTATTCATGATGTCTGTTTCAGCCCTTCTAACTTTAATGAAGGTTTACCAGTATGTTAATGTTAAAGCCTACATTTACTTAAACTAATAATATAACTGAAATGAGTTTCTGATAGTACTTTAAATTTCACATTTCCTCGTTTACATGATGTTACGTTTACACTTCATTTGTTTGACGATTATTCTCAAGTTCAAAATCGTTCTCCAAGTCTGGGAGTATTTGCCATGTTCTTTGTGTTTTTGTGCTTTCTTATAATTTGGTATGCATAGAACAAGCAGTGCTGTGAAACAACGAAACACACACACACACACAGAATGCACCAACAGGCCCGCTTTCTCACACTCCTGTCTCAACCACAATCCCTTAAAACAGAGTTTATCCCACAACTCCGGCCCTGTCTCTTTTGAAACAAACATTGTCTGTTTCTGGTGGGACAGATCAAACGGATCTTGCTCCCCCTTTTCTGAAATGACATTTTTTTTTCTTAAAGTTCTTGATATATTTGGTGGCAGCTTAGTATTGAGTAAAAGAAAAAAAATGTCTCTTTTTTAACTCTTGCATTTCCCACAACTCCCTTATAGTTACAAACCTCAAAGATAAAAAATAAAAAGAAAGAAAAACTTTCTTTTAAGATGATGCTCAATGAGTACAAAAGCAGTTATTTAGTAGTAGTGATATGAATCATTAGAATGTTAAAAAAAAAAAATCTTAAAATTACAAATTAACTCTTTTCTGCAAAATGACTGAATGACATATTTGGCAGTTGCTTCTGAGACTGCGAGTTCACTTCACACCGTATACTGGAGCTGCTCCTTGTACTCCCTCGAGACTGTAACTCTCTGCTGCTGTTTACTGCACTGAACACAATTTGTTAAAGTGTATTTTAATATTTTACTCGTCAGATATTTTATTGAGTAAGCTGTTTTTAAAGGTGCCAATTCACAGCAGATAGTGCTGCTTGCTCGCAGATCTAGGATCCAATGTTCAAATCTCGGTTGTTGTGTATGTGGTCTTTGCATGTCCTCCCTGTGTCTCTGTATTTTTCCTTTTGGTATTCTGATTTCATTCCCAAAAAGGATCTGTGAATGGCCCCGTGTAAGTGTGTGGCCTTGTGGTGACCTACACTCTTAAAAATAACAGTTCTGTAATGGTTCTTATTGGGTTGTGGTGTTCCTCATAGAACCATTTCCTTCTGGGATGGGTTCTTTATGTATAAAGTTGGCTCTTTGGGTTTTGAAAAGGTCCCGAATTTGTAGACAAAGCAGAAATCCTGAATGTATTGCCTTCTACCAGGACACTGACAGAGCAGTAAAACCTGAACTTAAAGCTGTTGTTGAATGCAGCCAGAGACCTTTTAAAACCAGGAACTCGCTTGTATGTCACAGATCCATTATCTTCTTTTCTTGACTATTTATGGAATCTGTTATGGATCTAAATAAATAAAGGGTCTTTCTGGAGTCTGCATGTGGATGGTTCTTTTGGCAACCAAACCTGGTCCCCCTATATGGCATTGCTCTGAAGGACCACTTTGGCACCTTTATTTTTAGGAGTGTAGTGCCCTGTCTGGGTTTGGTTCTGACCGTGTGTCCATTGCTGCTGTGATAGACTTTGGCTCCCTTTGAGCCCAAATTGGATTAAGTAGCTTTGAGAATATTATAGTTTGTAGATCCATTTTAATTAACACACTTAAAGATTAAGGACTCTATATAATCATCTAAAAACAAAAGATCATTTTGTGCTTTAAAAGGCTATTAAAGATGTCCACATCCTAAGACAGCAGCAAATTCTATTTTGTTTTGTTGGGTCGTTCGTATAATGACATGTTCTAGCTGGGGTGCCTTCTTGTGTGGAATTTGGATTTTCTCAGTGTGTCTGCATTGGTTTCATTTAAAACTTCATTTTCTTCCTCTTACAAGATGTGTTGCCATTTTTTTTAATGATTCTAAATTGGCCCAGCATAAGTTTGTGATGGCCTTGCATCCTGTCCAGGGTAGGCTTTAGTCGTTTTAAACCTGAAGAAGGCTTTGGCTCCTAGCAGCCTTTCAGTTTATATTATTACATCTTGCCTGAAGAAGGGGCCTGAGTTGCCTCGAAAGCTTGCGTATTGTAATCTTTTTAGTTAGCCAATAAAAGGTGTCATTTTGCTTGACTTTTCTCTGCATATCAGTACAGTAGGAAGATATTTATCATCTGTAAGGGCATTCTTGATCCAGTTATATAGGGCCACAGGGATGGTAAGATGGATATGAACATAAGTGTTTTATTTTAAAACATTTTAAGTCAGAGATATTCTTATTTTGGTTATCTATTACCAATATTTTTTCTTAACATGTTAGTATTATTTTTTTTCAATTATCCTGCACCCCTGAATTAAACTGACAGCATTTAAAAAATCCAAAGTGTTTTTTTTTTGTTTTTTTTTACACAATAGATTTAAGAACTAAATTTTGTGTTTGTAACTCATTTTCATAGACACAGACCCTGTCCTGCGGAATTCTTGTGATAAATATTGAAAGAAGATGTCTTGAAATTACATTTCCTACACAGCAGCTAAATTAATCTGTTACTTCAGCTCAAACTATAAGTGGCCCACTCCCCAGATAAATACATGTGTATTTGGTACTTTACAGATAAATATATTTCATAACATCATAATAATTTTCTGGCTTTCACTTTGTTTTTGGCCTAAACGTCCACTAAATAAATGATGCTTAATATCCTATGTTTCTAAAAAGCAATGTGTTGGTTGGCTTATGATGGAACAAATTTACATTTCTCTGTTAATAACACAGACATTATCTGAATTAATATTTTATGCAAAACTGACCTTTCGTTCTATTTCATGTAAATCTGAAAATTTTAAAAATGTGATTTTTATGTTAAATCATACTGTTATCTAAACTTGTCGGGTTTGGTCCCTGGGCCTTTCTATTCGTTTAAATTAAGGTTAAGATGTTTTCCAATAAATTATATGACTTCCTGCATTTTAATTCACCACTTCTCATACATGCCGGCAACATATATGCTTCCATTTAATTCTGATGTTGGAGTTTAAATATACATTTGCAGTCAATCTGTTTAAAATATGTTAGCTCAGGCCAACTCTGTTTGAACTAACAGTAGGTCTTTTGTTAAGCTCACTTCATGTAGATTTTGGTTTATGGCCTGCTATTAAAAAAGGGGAAAATGCCTCTTATTTCATGAATTGCCAATAACATGGTAATAAAATAAATAAATAGATTTTGGGGGAGTTGGAGGGAGCAATACTCGTAACAGTTTCAGTTTCTGAACTCGGCACTACTAGGCTGCCTCTCTGTGACCAGAAGGTCCAGAAGGATTGCTAGAAGGAATATTAGTGGGCCAGGAACTTAAGGATAAATTCATTTTTTAACCAATTATGTCATTCAGCACTGCCTTTCATTTTTTTTCAAGGAAAGTTTAAAGTCTCTTCAGAAAATACAATAAAAAACAAAGTTTTCTTTTCTCAGGATATGGTGTTTTTTTTTAAGGTGCAACTGTGAGCAATTACTGGTGACAAAAATTAAGCAACACTATCAAAACCAAAAGGCATACAAATCAATTAGAAAATTAATAAATTGGTGGTCCGATATCTTAAGACATGAAAGTTTAGCGCCTGCTTCCTCGTTTAATTACGTTCACTTCTTTTTAATTAAAAACTAGCATTATGAATCAAAATTGAATTACGAATTCGCTGTGTGTAGATTTTTTTAACAGTTTTCTTCACTCCCAGTTTTAGCGGACGGTCGGTAAATTGTTAACAAGCTATTATACTATCAGTGACTCCACGGTCTTCAATGCAATGCGGTTAGTACTGCGGCAGTGACCTTTACCCGGGCCGGGGGTCAGAACTAAGAAAGTCTGTCTTTTGAACAAGTTCGTCCACCATTTGTTCAAATGTACCAATGAAACAAATGGCAGTTGACTCAGTGCTGCCGAAAATGTGACAGGGGCTTTGTCACGGGATCGCGCACGCGCGCACACAAAACATGCAATTTAAACTCCCAATCAGCAAGCAGGCAAAAATAAATTGATCTGAACTTCGGTGATTATTTTATCCTGAAGTCCTAGTTGGATTTTCTTCATGTCTTTATCATAAATAGCCCTTTAGGTTCCCTTTGATTTTATTTATAAATGTAATGAATTATTATTATTATTATTATTATTATTATTATTATTATTATTATTATTATTATTATTATTATTATTTATATAGATAAACTGTTAGCCATAAAAAGCGATTCGAATACCTTTAATTGAAAGCGTCATTATCATCATGATTTTTTCATTTTCTGAATTCCAATTCAGGAACTCGGTGGGCCTCTTCGACCAACAGCGGAAACTTATGTCTTGCAGAAGTTATTATTAGTACAATAATAAAGCCGATTTGTTCAACCATCCCAAAGATCCACTCGCACAATAAATAACACTCAGAAGAAGACTTCCTGGAATTTTCGTCGTGACAATAATTGTAATTGCAATATTTGTAATGTTATACTGTGTGAGTATAAAAAGCCTAGGGTACCAAATACAGCATAACACCCTCACAGCCGCTAAATCCGATTCAGGGTCACGGTGGGCAGGAACAAATCCAGGCAGCGGTGAGCGAAAGGCAGGAGCTCACTCTGGACGGGGCGAGCTCACACACGGAGCCAGTTTTGAATCTGCATCAACAGCAGGTTGTTGGAGATGTTGTAGGATACCCTAAGAAGCCAGAGAGGAAAGTATGAGTAATACCGATAACTTGCAAGCTGTGATTCGATCCCAGGACCCTGATCAGTGAGGCAGCAGCAATGACGTGGCGGGCCGTTATATATCTGAAATAAAAATCGGTAACATTTGATTAACAAGTATGAATAGCTGATAACCTGTGAAACACCAATGGGTTCATAATTTAAACGCACTCTTTCGGCATATAATCACGCAGTTTAACTTCAGCTCTTCTCGATCCGTACGGTTAGTCCACATATTAGGAGCCTTTTCAAATTCTAAAGAACCCCACCAAGAATGAAAAGGTTCTTTGTCAAGCTTTAGTTCTACAATTAACTACACACCCCAATAAAGTGCCATTTTAGAACCGTTATTTTTAGGAGTGTATACTCGCAAATTAGAGAAAAATAAATATATCATATTTTAGTCCCCATTTGTAAATATGAATCTATTAAATAACTGTGCACATCGTGTTCTTTAATCAAAATTACATTTTGCTGCATTCCTGGACGGATAATTTTGGATTCCCGTTTAATGATGCGTTATGTGTCTTGTGCATGCCTTTATTTATTTACATTTTTGTCTATTTTTCCTTAAGAACACGTAAAAAATACAATATTTCATCTGTTACTGACAGATGCTCACTAATAAGCACAGAACATCCTGTAGTTTTGCCATTTGCTCACTCCCCGATTATCCGGAAATGCTTTGTTTAGACACAAAGAAGAAACTATTTAAGAAGTAGCGAAACGAATAGAAGGAGATTAAACATTCTGATTGTTTGTTTTATTAACCATACATTAGTTCAAAATTCAATTAATTTTATCTGTTTTCATGGTGTTAAATTCTGTATAAATTAGCGTTAATTGTAGGGTGCGTTCGGTACAGAGAGCATGAGGATGTATGCCATGCAATGTTCGGAATGAGTGACTAAGAATTTGAATTTTAAACCATTAAAGTTTGGTTTATTTCCTTTCCATGATTTACTGTGTCGCCATTAATGAGTCGCTAAACCTGCCTATGGTCCTACAGGGCCAAGTTTTGTATTATGGTGGTTTGTGCAAGAAGTTCTTCCTAATTAAACACTACAATGAACTGATTAAAAATTGCGCCTTTTATTGTACCTAGTAGTATCTCAATTTCAACCTTAAAAATGACCAAGAATGTTAACAAACAGTATGCTGATCTCTTGGTACAACCCCTGCTGATGCTCTCTCCCTTGCAGAATCGGAGGCCAGCCCCAGTCCTAACAGTGAGGGTCTCACAGAAAGAACATCTTGTTCATTCGGCTCCCGCTCTGACTTGGCTCACACTCCCTCAGATGCCTCCCCGCCCTCCTCCATGGATGACATCCAAGTTGAGCTGCAGTGCGCGGACCTTTGGAAGAGGTTCCACGACATTGGGACAGAAATGATCATCACTAAAGCCGGCAGGTAATATGAAGAAAGAGTCTTCTGGTCATCTGGCCTTTTAAGGCCACCTGTACGCCGAACATGAATAATTGTTATCTTGGTACAGCACATCATTGTAGAAGGGTCATTAAATGTGACAAACAGTTGTGAGTTTTAGATATCATATCAGCCCAAAAAAAACAACATCAAATTGAACTGCATATATTAATAGACCCCATAAGTCTAGATGGTTGTCTTTAAATTGCGAGTGCATGCGAACCGCCCTCCCGATGGAAAGACATCCCGGCCAGGAGTACACCTCTTATCCTAGAGCTGCCGAACTCCCGCTGCGACCTTAACCATAATTACAAAAAATAACTGTTACAGTCAGAGTAGGATCTTCCATGACAGACTTAATGCAGACTCATTGTGTTGTTTACTTATTGACGTTTATAAAATTTAAATGGATAACATTTCTCAGTGACACATTCCCAAACTGGATAACACTTGAACAACCACTTTCCCCGGATTTAATTAACTTTCAACTATAATTAATTCGTGTATATCATACCAGTAAGATTATGAAGCAGAATGTGAGATAGGAGTTTTATTTGTTTGCTTATTTGTCAAATTAGAAATAAGTAAATGGCGAAACTCAACAACGACCGTTTTCTCAGTGGAGTTTGAGTGTTTTTTAAACCGTCGTTAAGAAGGATGTAGCCGGATGATTTTATAGAAGGGAAATGGAAAAGAGAAGATAATGTAAATGCTGTAATTACAGTTTTTACTCAACAAATCATATCTATCTATCTATCTATCTATCTATCTATCTATCTATCTATCTATCTATCTATCTATCTATCTATCTATCTATCTATCTATCTAGAGCGCAAACCCAGAAATTGCAGTTTTAGATTACTGAAGACTGAGTTCACAAATCTTCTAGCGCATTACGGGCTGTATGAATAGCTTATGCTTATAGCAAATGTTTCTCATTATATTTCACTTTTTTAACTTTCATGGGCAGTTGTTAATTCCCATGGTATAATGTAAATGGCAGGCATTTCTGATACCATTCAAGTGACCCATCAGTTATCTATCTATCTATCTATCTATCTATCTATCTATCTATCTATCTATCTATCTATCTATCTATCTATCTATCTATCTATCTATCTATCTATCTAATATTTTCGTGTAACATCCATTTTAAGAATCCGCAGATAGACACATTGATTGCAATACCAATGTAATAGGCCTACTGCAAGTGATAAGTCCTAAAAACACATAATATGCAATGAAAGAAATTTGTAATTTATACAGATAGTTAGATGTTTAAGTCTTTATGCGACGTTCTTCACTCCACCCTGTTTTTTTTTTTTATAATAATCTTATAATGCCTTCATAACATCATTTTTTCGGCCGCGTAAAATTAAAAATGCATTCACTTTTGTACAAGTGAAAGTGACTTTTCATCCAGCATTGCTTGAGTAAAATCTGTGCTCTGATGATTTGAATTAGCGAGAAAATAATAAAGTATCCACATGGAAAAGCAGTCAGGTCTAGATGAGCTAGGAAGCACGTAACACCTCACTCCGAGCAGGCTTTGGTATTTTACGCACAAAATTAATATGTACAGTTTGCTGTTTTATTATCACTTATTTCGCAGACGCCTTTAGCCACAGGGACTTACAAGATTAGGATGAATTACAACTAGCATGGCTATTGGGTGTTTTTTTGTTAGTTTAACTGCTAGAGCCCAGCGAGTTTTAACGACTTGCTCAGAGCCACATAATACACCGAAGGCAAAAACTGAACCTGCTGCCTTGTGGCCTAATTACCATAAAGCCTGTCTTACTCATTAAACTTTATGTATATTTGAATGATCTCTTACACTGTCGATGTAAAATCACCAGATTAGTTAAAAAGTTTATGGACTTGACTGGTACAAAGCAGATTTCGATAACGGATTAAAACCATTTCCCCTTTTTGGTAGTTGTTTTGCATTTGCTGTTAATACACTTGATAATTAATAGAGCCCAGGTCAAGCAGCAAAAGATGTCTTCGTCTGCATGAACTACTAGTCTTATATTTGACATTTGAATAACATTGTTTTATTTATTTCAGGTTATCGCGATTTCAACTGTTAGGAGTTATACGTTTTCACCTTTGTTTGTTTTGAAAAACCGTGCTTTATTCCTAACGTCATATTCAATTTTGAAAATGTATTACTAATGTCTTATTCAATTATGTCTAACTGTATTTACTCTGCAAAGAGTGATAACCAAGGAGCTGCTATTTATTTGGTTAATCCTCCTTCATAATTTATGGACGGTGTTTCTCGCATATTATTTCCGCTGGCAATGTACATATAAGTATACACTCTTCACAAATATTTATTACTGTTTCATTTTAACGCTGAGAAGAAAACAAAGTTTCTTGTGGGGCAGCCCCATCTATTTTTGGATGTATAGATTAAAACATATAAGACAACCAGAAAGCCAAAATCCATGCCAGCACTGAACAAGCAGAGTACAGAAGTACTTGTAAATCATCCCTTAAGCCAAAAAGCAAATGCTGCGTATAGAGCCAATAGTGTCTGCATGTGTTTTCATTAGAGATGGCGATTCGTTTTAACTTAATTTGTTCAGCAGAAATTAAGATGGCGACAGACAAGTCTTTAGCTTGATAAACTAGCTGTTGTCGCAGAAGTTGCATATGTAAGAATATATACTGTGTACGTGTAAAACATATAGATTTGATTTGTATGGACACCTGCAGCATCACATTCTCATCGCTAAATCCAATGCGAGAGGGGAAAGGGCGGAAGGAAGTTTTTCTTCTTTTTTCTTTCTTATTTTTTCGGACAGTTTAATTATTTCCTTTATGATTCAGACAAATGTATCTGCAAAAAACTGTTCGATGCTTAGGCAAAGCTTTTGTTTATTTTTACATCTTTTAAATCGAATATGCTAACAGTCACCTTTTTTCAAACCGTTAATCAAAATCCTGCGAAAAAGAGAGCTGCGGAAGGCATCACTGGACGCAGGGGATGTGCGAACCCAGCGGGCGTCAGTCCAGAGCCGGACGTGCCCTTGAACCCCCCACATTCGCGCTCTCACAACGGGCCAATTAGCAGCGAACAGCCTTAAAGTCTGCGCGATGTGGGAAGGAAAACAGAGCAGCGGGTTGGGGGTGGGAGTCGCAGATCCGCTTAGAAGGTACAAACTCCGAATTACTGATAGACTCTGGTGAGTCTGACTTGATGTCTCTGGACAATAATGAAAAATAAGCTACTGAATACAGTTTCAAAATTCGGACTTAATTGAAGATTGAAGTAATATAAGACCTGACACAATTGCCTACCATTGACTTTTTTAGGTGGGGTATTTTGAAGTCAGTGGTGAGAAATCACTCGGGTGCACAGAGAGGATTAAAGGCTGTGGTTTTTATTGCCAGAGGTCGGTGAGAGCTGAGACAGCATGTGCTCAACAGTTTCTCTCATGATAATCACAGCCGTTGCTTCCAAAAGTAACTAAATCCAACAGAGAAAATGAATAGGCGGACTAACGCCGCAATATCAGGTCAACACAAATACTTCCCTTCTTTCTTTAGAGGAGAAAAGGTTTAAAGTAAAAGTGCTGAACGTACAATTGCAGTTACGGAATATGAATAATCATTCAATTGCGCAGCAAAATACATTAGCAGTAACAACAAATAGCAGTTAATTTTAACTGGTTTAATAGATCCAGTTCGGTTCACCGATAGCATATTTCAACTGTAATAATTTATTTTAAATTTCTCTGAAAATTAACTTACACTGTGAAAGATTTATTTCTATAAACTAATTATTATAATCGCCTATTACTTTAATGTTTACACGCCGAGTTTTTGTTATATCTATATTAATAATGTATTCCTGTGTATTTATCTTAATCATAAACGTTCTGCGTCTTATAGAAAAAAGTACATGTTTGAGTTAGAATTGGTGAACGAATTCGTTGAAAGTTATTCTACTTTTGCTTTTAAAAGCAGTCCAAATATCGTTGTCATTTACATTTCTAACGTTTAAATCCTTAACACCAGTTAAGCAGAAAGGTTGTCTTTAATAATAATAATAATTTTTTGCATTTATATAGCGCTTTTCTCACTACACAAAGCGCTCAGCAATTGTAGGTTAAGGGCCTTGCTCAAGGGCCCAACAGAGCAGAGTCCCTATTGGCATAAACCAATCGTTCGTTTATTTATATAACGCCTTTTCTATTGAACGTCATCACACTTTTCATCAGAACCACTGTGATAATTCAATTAAATAAATTGACAATCTGCTCCATCTGTATTTGTAAGCACCACGGCTGTAGTAACGGTTTAGGGCTCAGTCCAAGAGCCAACCGTTAACTTATTCTAATGAGTTAAAACTGTTTTGTAAAGTGCGCTCTTAAAAAATAACGATTCTTTAATGGCACTCTATTGGGTTGCGTGAATCCACGCTGAAGCACTGCGTGACAAAGAATCGTTTCATTCTGGGTAGGGTTCCTTGCATATCAAGTTGGTTCTTTCCGCTTTGAAAAGGTTCTTAATGCATGAACAAAAAGGAAATATTTAATATATAGTTGTCTGCCTAGCGGGGAAGAAAACCTGAACGTAGTCTGTGGTTTTGTATGCAGCAAGAGTCCTTTTAAAATCAGGAACTCGTCAGTATTTCACAAATCTGCAACCATCTATTCGGGGTTATTTATGGAACTTTTTACTGAGTAAAATAAATAAAGGATCCTAATGGAACCTTCGTCCATCCATCCATTATCCAACTCGCTATATTCTAACTACAGGGTCACGGGGGTCTGCTGGAGCCAATCCCAGCCAAACAAACAAACAACCCCCGGGCAGGGCGCCAGCCCACCGCAGGGCGCACACCCCCACACATCAAGCACACACTAGGGACGATTTAGAATCGCCAATGCACCTAACCTGCGTGTCTTTGGACTGTGGGAGGAAACCCACGCAGACACTGGGAGATGGAACCTTCGTGTAGATGATAAATCCTCAATGACATCGCTCTGAAGAACCACTATGGCACCTTTAGTTTTAGAAGTAAAGCGCCCGTTTTCAACACGAATAATGCCGTTTCGAACACCTATTGATAAGGTTATACATTTCAGTTATGTCATTTGTGAAAAAGTGGGCATGTTTTTATTCATTCGTCCACCACTTTGAATTTGCTTACTTGTTTGTTGTTCGTTTATTTATTTTAGTCCTAGATAAGTATTTGTGCGGTGAATTAAAACCCGTGCTTTTTCCGCCAGATTTTCCTGTCTTACTGTATTACCTTTTCCACGCCAGCACTCCCTTGGATTGGATTTCTGATGACATTAACACATTTACATTTGCACTGCAGGTGTCGAGATAATAACGAAGAAGTAAACGAATTAAGAAGCTCTGTCGCACAATGTCGCGGCAGCTTCTCTTGCCCAGTCTTTCATTTCCGCTCCTTCACTCGTCCCACAAATTCAAAGATTTTTTCGCTCATCTAAATAACTGCGGGTGTAAACACCCGAGGGCTCCGTTTGGCTGGCATGACACCGTGAACCGTGAAGCCTTGTCAAGACCAAAACTACCCTTACATCTCTCGAACAATTCTGGCCTTCCTGATACATCTTCACATTTTTTACAGTTTCAGTTCGCAGTTTCTGTAATGATCGGTGGCCGCATCGCAGTTTCCTCATATTTTCTTTGCCTTACAAGACTTAGGCACTTTGAAAGGAAAAAATACATAATGTGCGTAAAGGGAAAATACTGTGTAAAGGTTTTCATATACCACTTGTCATTTATAACTAAAAAAGGTCCTAATTGCATAAGCTTCAGTTACATTTTAAAATATAATCGTCTTCTGTATGTGTGTGCTAGTGAGATTTTCTTTATGGAATACATTCTTTTTTCTTATTTACATGATTAACTGTTTTGGTCAGAGTCTTCCTTTTATACTGAAGCCTTGATAATCATGAAGAATATAAGCTCTTTATTACTCATTATTTGACTGATGCGTTTATCAAAGGCGACTTACAACATCTGAGATACAATTGGTTACATTTCAAGCACACACTAAGGACGATTTAGAATCGCCAATGCACCTATCCAACCCGCCTTATTCTAACTACAGGGTCACGGGGGTCCGCTGGAGCCAATCCCTGCCAACACTGGGCGCAAGGTAGGAAACAAACCCCGGGCAGGGCGCCAGCCCACCGCAGGGCACACAGACACACACCAAGCACACACTAGGGACAATTTAGAATCGGCAATGCACCTAACCTGCATGTCTTTGGACTGTGAGAGAAAACCCACACAGACACAGGGAGAACATGCAAACTCCAGCAGGGAGGACCCACCGTGCCGCCTGAGTAACAGAACACTGAGCGTTTATTCTTGTTGTCACTTTACTTGATCAAAATCAAATATTTATTTTTCATCTTAGAAAAATGGTGAGACAGGAATGCGGTTATACCTGTGCGTAAAACTAACAGCAGATGCCCGTTTTTGCAGATGTCGAGTCTGCACGTCTTTAACCCGAAATAGGTCGGTTATCAGAGGATTGGTGGAGGAAGAAACATTTCAACCCATGAATGCTGCGCCATTATTCTTCGTTATATTTTAAAGTGCTCGAAATAATTTTGATAAATATATTTCAGACAACCACGGAGACTAGCGAGCCAACTTTACTTTAAGCTGCTTTACCAATAAAATGTATACAAGGATAATATGAATTAATTAATGCCAGCAAATGCAAGTCATAGAGATTGGATTCACATAATATATGACTTGCATAATCAATTAATTTTTTTAGTCGAATAGTTCTATTTTTAAAATTCCAGTATCTCACAGTTTTCGTTTAACCGAATGTTAACATTATAAGGGTGATTAAAATAATTTCGTGTTTCATTATTTTTAAATTAAATTGAACTTTTCTGTTTCATCGAAAAACATCGAATCTAAAACAGCGTCATCAAACTTGATAGACTTGAACCAGCTGTGATCAGGGTGCCAGTCCATCGCAGGGCACAGTCACCCACACTCGCCCGTTAGCTCCAGATTGTGGCAGTAATAAGAACAAGAAGACAAAAGAAATATATTTCAGATAAAAAACCGAGAAAGCAGAAGAAACTGCAAAGTAACACCGGGCAGGGAGATGATAAAGGAGAAGGGATTCGAAATCGAGTGGTGGCGCAGTGGGTAGCGCTGCTGCCTCGCTGTTAGGAGACCCGGGTTCGCTTCCCGGGTCCTCCCTGCGTGGAATTTGCATGTTCTCCCCGTGTCTGCGTGGGTTTCCTCCGGGCGCTCCGGTTTCCTCCCACAGTCCAAAGACATGCAGGTTAGGTGGATTGGCGATTCTAAATTGTCCCTAGTGTGTGCTTGGTGTGTGGGTGTGTTTGTGTGCGTCCTGCGGTGGGTTGGCACCCTGCCCGGGATTGGTTCCTGCCTTGTGCCCTGTGTTGGCTGGGATTGGCTCCAGCAGACCCCCGTGACCCTGTGTTCGGATTCAGCGGGTTGGAAGATGGATGGATTCGAAATCAATCTCTTCGAGCCCTGAGGCACTGTTTATCATTTGAAATTATTTAAAAAGTAAAGAAGCTGATAAATAGCTGATTGCGTTATTGCTATTTTGATGCCTACTTGCTTGTTTGAATTATATAATCCTGCGCATTAAACTAATTCAATTATAAAGCAGTTTCAAGTTAAACGACTCTTCGGATTTCAATTTGTGCTTATACCTGACAAATCGGCTGCAGCCACATGTGTATGTGAGACACAAGTATCTGTATATGTCATATTTGTCCTTTTGAATTATGGCGTCTTTTAGAAATTTAAATAGCGAAACTATGACAATGCCAGGTTAGTGTGTAGACACCGCCAGTCTCTTCTTCTTCTTCTTCTTCTTCTTCTTCTTCTTCTTCTTCTTCTTCTTCTTCCCATTACATATTTTAATTTGAAAATATACCATTTTGAGGAAAACAGAGACTTAAATTATATCCATCTATTCGTTTTGTGAAACGGCCACAATCAGGACACCGCTCGAAATCAGACTGTCCCTCGCCTGGTCGTCCAGAGTCACAAACTCACAGAAACACGAAAACAACACATACGTGACCCCAAACCAGGGGTCCTGCCACTGCGAAGACAGCTGATTCACCTGCTCTCAGTGCCTTGCTGTCCCATAAGGTGACATAGCTCTGCAAATGGCTCGCGCCCAGTCCTGACTTGATTGCATTGTTGCGCTCCTGCGTGTTATTAAGTTACATTTGAACGAGCTCTTATGCCTCCACCTAACAAGCAATTACCTTCAGTACAATGCAAGCTGAATTCAGGGATACAGTATGTCGATGTACACGGAATTAGATACATTTAGACGGAGATTAAACTGAAGTGCAACAGAAGGGAAGGGTATGGAAACAGACACGAAGGCACGAAGTTCAAATTTGGTTTTGTTACATGGTTGCCGTAAATTTTTATCTTTCAGAGAAAGTTGATAGTTTTCGGTGCAACCTTTCCAAGAGTATAGATTAGCAGATTATACCTAGATAACATTTTGCCAAGAGTGTATTTTTTATTTCTATTCATTACACATTTTCCTGCTGCATCAGTTTGTCAAAACGCATTTCTGTGAGATCATTTTCCTAGATGTTACTTTTTAAGGGTGCAAAAAATGACAATACACGAGCTGGAAACGATTTATCGGAATGTGTTAAGTGGACGCTTCCCAACTCCAGATTTCTGGTTTCAAGTCTAAAAGGGGTTTAGCTCGGTTTTCAGTTTATTAATCCTTTACAGAAACGTTTGGCATTCATTTTAGACGCGCATATTAATACAGTATTATCCGATTTAAACGTGATGAAATTCTTTTGACGTTCGTGGTTTAACCTTATCTAATTGTAGCACCTTAATGTATAACTAACCAGAACCCAGAACTGCTTTAGCTATCACAACGTATTCTTAAAAAAATAAATAAAAATGAATAATCCAACCTTATGGTAGCAGCGGGATGCCGGGGCCGGTCCTGTTAGCACTGGGCCAAAGTAAGGGGGGCAACCCGGGAGTGGACGCCATGCAGTTCCTGGCAGCGCTACTAACGCGCCCACTCTCAAGGGAGCTGTGGCACTCTGGTGAGTGCTTCTGCCAGTGTCTTGGGTTCAAATCCTGCTGTCTGTCTCCACGTGAATAGTGTTTTTTGTGAATTGGCTTTCCTTTCACCTCCTATGACAAGTCTATTTTTAAGTGGGCTTTTGTAACTAAATAAAGGTTGCAAAAGAGAAGGGAAAAGGTTTGGTAGGTTTGCTTATCCCTAATAAAGAAATTTAAGTTTGGATCTTTAAAATGCTGCGGTGGTTTGGCACCCTGCCCGGGATTGGTTCCTGCCTTGTGCCCTGTGTTGGCTAGGATTGGCTCCGGCAGACCCCCGTGACCCTGTGTTCGGATTCAGCGGGTTGGAAAATGGATGGATGGATGGATCTTTAAAATGTAAAAGAAGTTTCAAACCCTGAAATAAACAGAGGTTTTTAACTTACTATTTTTTCAGTCATCATTGATGAGCTGAAACGCCTTTCCCCCTTCTTTACCTAATCAACCATGCCGTTTAAAAAATGAACACGGTGGTACTTCAACGCTCAAAATATTTTGATACCTTCTGCACCTTTTACGTTTGCATGCATGAAAATAAGAGCCGTTTTTATTAGGTATCGCTTACAGATGTTGGCTAAATTCCACATACAGTAATAGCAAAAAAAGTGGACTTCAGTGTTTTTTGATGATACTCCTAAATAACGCAATTTTCTGTCAAGCATGAATAACACTGAACAAAATGTGTAAAGACTTCAAAATATGTGACTAATTTCAAAGGTGCTTTATTATATTACTTGCTTTTAGAAAGACACAATCTGACGTGTTCTTAACGGAAAAACACATATCCACGATGTCCAGATTCCCCAGCATTTTGAGAGGGTTAACTTAGATAAAACAGATCAGGGAGAGCTGTAAACGACAGCATTTCATTAAACAATTTCGTTCTTTGAGCTATTGCATTTAATGGATTCTTCCCTACCTAAAGTCAGTGTGAAATCATTACAAGTTTTCCTAAAAAACAGTCACTACTTTTTGAAGTGTTGTTTTATTAGCTATATTATCCATATTACGAATTAATCAAAATCTTATGTGATTTGCAATTTTACATTTAAAAGTGCTGCGGTGATCAAATAAAACTTCACAGAGCTCTCAGTGGCTGGAGACTCGCAATATTTTACTGTTCACAGTAAATCCGTTATTCGGGATACGCAGGGCACCTCTAAAATACCAGCCTGTGATGCTGGGCAGGCGTTATGTCTATTCAATAGGTTACTGTAATTATTTCTTAAGTCTGCCTTAATTCGTCATTATGTTACAAGCTCCTCGGACCTATCGCTCGACCTAACAAGTCTTCTGCCTGTCTGTCACTCACCTCTTTAGGGGCGTGTCTGCCACGTCCATGTTAAGATCTCCCCTGCAGATCATCAATTAAAGTACTCCGCCCTTTCTACTTCCTCGTACTTCATAGGTGGCTGCCTGTACTTCATTTAAAATAACAAATCGTATGAATTTAAATGCTGTAAAAATATTTTTTGCTAATGTTTTCGCAGGTGGGAGTACTGTAAGCTTACGTGGATCAAAAGGTTTAACACGATTCTATACGGCGAATCATTAAGGGGAAAAATGAGAGTGGATCTGTTTTGTAACCCGATTATGACATTTAGGGTGGAGGAGAGCCGGAGCCTGTCCGGAATAGCATTGAGCACAAGGCGGGAGGCAACTTCTAACAGAGTAGCTGTTAGTAGCTTTACACTTCACAATCATAAGAAACAAAAACATATTTGATCGTCGGGTAAGGGAATGGATTTAAATGGTTGCCCGTTAGGTTCTGTTTTTGTTCATGTATTCAGAACAGATACAAGCAAAGAAAACTGAATTGAACACTTGATCATAATATTAATATGTTCTTTCTTTCTTTCTTTCTGTCTTTCTTTCTTTCTTTCTTTCGTTCTTTCTTTTTTTCTTTCTTTCTTTCTTTCTTTCTTTCTTTCTTTTCAGGCGGATGTTTCCAGCAATGAGAGTTAAAATTATGGGCTTGGATCCCCACCAGCAATATTACATTGCCATGGATATTGTGCCTGTTGATAACAAGAGATACAGGTACGTCTTATGCATGCAATTTTTATTCTGAATGGACAGAGTTGTGTATAAGTCTTTATCTATCCAGGAAAATTATTTTTAAAGCAATTTCTTATAAAAACACAAGAAATGTCTGTTACCATTTCTTGTATTACTTTTACAAAGGTATATTGAGGTTAAATCAGTAAATAAACACTTATTGCCCAAATGATTAGCTTTAAAGAATAATTTTCTTAGGCTTGGCTATAGACTTTTGCCCAGTATGCACTATGTGTCCAGTTTGAACCTTCTGCATCACAATAGCCTGTGCTTGCACATCCTTACCTGGTCATTTACATTTCAAATAGCGTTTAATTAACTCAAATGAAGGTAATCAGTTTTTTAATGTCTTTTGATCTCTGGGTATCTTCATTTCATTGTATGTTGTTTTCTGATGCAGTGCAAGGGCCTTTGCAGTTTTCTCTCACTAGCTCCATTTTCCTTCGTAGCTTCACTAGTGCATTGTTGTTACTGTGTGTTATTTAGTGCTGTATTTTGCGTGTTTCCTGACTCACTGTGTAACGGTGCTTTCCGAGGCAGATATGGCAGCTGCAGCACCCCCTCTTTCCACACGTTGCTCCACAGAATAACTGAGCTGCCTGTAGATCAAAGGCTTGCAGTGAAATTCTGTACACCTACCACAGAACATCTTTTCACATCAATGGTATAAGATTCTATATAAAATAAAGATTTATTATTTCAAGCAAGTATTAAAGTTATACATACTGTAGAAATGCATATGAGTTTAGCCACATTTATACTTTCTACAATCCAGCTCAGTAGTTATTTTTAATTTCTTGGGGTCCTACAAGGTTTGAGCATTCAGCATTTTCATGCTCCTTTATTTTATTCTTTATGCAGGGAATGGTGTTCACTCTTTGCTGATTGAGGTAACATTGTACAAAACTCTATGATACAAATAGAATTCACCTTTTTCCCTGTACATGTTTGAAATGTATTCATTTTTTCTACATTTTACTTGTTTATAATCATCCACTATCATTGCAACATATCAAAGAATGTTTGTTCTCATTTTTTGTGTTAATTTAGGCAATATGGTGATGACAGTTGTTGACTTGTGCATCCACATTCAAGTGCCATTTTCCAAGCCTTCATTTCCTCCCCTTTAGTTGTTTTCCAGAGTTCTTCACCACAAATTTCCAAGCACAATCTGCCAAGGCCATAGCGACTGTTATACTCGTGTGCTCCTACTGTACTTTTCTAAACTTATTTTTAGCTTTTGGTTTAATGCCTCACATATTTTTTTGTTTGTTTTGAATTAGAAAATAGGAATGTCATCATATTTTGCAAGGAATAGAACTGAGGGTGGCAAATACCCTTACATTATGCTTATTCAATAGCTCTACAGGACCATCCGTGCAGACGGCGTCAGTGTGATTTGTGAAAGGCACACATTTCTCCAGAGGTGTGACACAGAAACTCCTATCTTTACTAATCGGGCTAAGGCCATATGGTAGATTTATGAAAGATGAAAGAGGATAATCAAATTTCCAGTTCTGGTTTTGGGCTGGGTTTCTCCTGTAACACTTTTTTTCTTTCTTTTTTGTGCTACACAGGGCATAACCATAAACAGAACTCTAGGCAGGAAATTATCAAAATGCCAGAGATTCTTAGCAGGGGATCATTTGATGCATCGAAAGAAAAATAAAAAAAAAAAAAAGAGTGAGAGTCTTGACAGGTTTTCCCTCTAGTGATGGTTCTGCTTAAGAGTAGAGCGGAGTGTGTAAACTGTAAGATAGACTAGAGATAAAGTTTAACAGCTGCTTTGTTACTTTCATTCTTATGAACTGTGAGAGGAATGCTTTGCTTTGGTGTATTTCTTTTTCTACCCCTTGTGGAATATTATTGCTGTCGCGTAAGTGCCAATGATGACTTTACACTCCTTGTTTGTAGCCTAGAGCACTAACCCAGAAATGGCAGTTTTAGATTACTGAAGACTGAGTTCACAAATCTACTAGCACATTACTGGCTGTATGAATAGCTTATGCATATAGCAAATGTTTCTCATTATATTTCACTTTTTTAACTTTCATGGGCAGCTGTTAATTCCCATGGTATAATGTAAATGGCAGGCATTTCTGATATCATTCAAGTGACCCAGCAGTTACAATGAAGGTTTAATCTCTATCTATCTATCTATCTATCTATCTATCTATCTATCTATCTATCTATCTATCTATCTATCTATCTATCTATCTATCTATCTATCTATCTATCTATCTATCTATCAGCAGTGTAAAGAAAGTAAACACCCTGGCTCCACCCCCATTTAATTATCTGCATATTTTTCAAAATTAATTTGTTTGGATGTTTTGTTTGGTTGTTCTTTTGAAAAGAAGAGAGTTGGAGGAAAATCAAAAATAATGATGCAGGGCAGTTTTCATTTATTATTATTTTTGTTGTACAATTAATTAAACGTGAATCAGATGTGTACTCTTAATAGAGTAAAAAGCGCTTTTCCTTTCTAGTGAACTCGACTTTGGTTGACAATCTATCCTGATTTAGTTTTAGCCTGTGTTACATAAGTTCAATACACTTTAGCTCTTTTCATCAGAACAAAGTTGTCAGCATACTTTTTACAGAGACACGCCATGCCACAATCAAATGAAATTCATGAAAACATTTTGAAAAGTCAATGCTATTTTTTTTTGACTGTAAAGGGTTACAAATTCATTTATAAAGCTTTGGGACTGTAATGAACCACACTTTAACCGGTTCAGACTAAACTGGAGAACGTCTGGGACAGTATTCACTCTTCTTTGACATAGCTGTTCAGCCAAAATCAAGAATTTAGAACTTTTCAAGAAGTTAGAATTATAATGAGAAAACCATTTCGGTATTTCCAAACCCCTCTAACCTCAGTTAAGATCAGTGTTTATGGCTTCATCATCAAGGAGACCCTTAACCATTATGTCTGTGTCAAGGAAGTAATGATACATTTTTACTAATTAAAACTCATTGCAAGTTGGTTAATATGTATAACCTCTGTGAGTTTTGGAGCAATATTCTATGGACAAATAAATCAAAAGTCTACTATGTTCACTAAAATGTGCCTGTATATTTTTGTAAGAAAAAGCTAAGATTTCATTCCATTGTGAGGACCTCACACAAACAGTGTAGTACTGGTGTCATAGATTTGTTGATATTTTGCTAGGTCAACACCTGCAAAGTTACCCATAATTCAAGGGACCAAGAATCATACTTGATATTGAGACATTCTTCCAGGTACTTTTATGTTGTCTGTGATCTGGACTCACCCAGTAAGACAGCAATCCAAAACCATCATCTAGAATATCTAAAGAAGTTTAGAGTTTTGGACTGGAATTCAAAAATTCTACATCATATCCTCAGTGAGGTGTTCTTAAGAAAAGCCGTTCACACTTGAAAATATCATTGTGATGAATCGGTTTTCCAAGAAGCAGTTGACCAGAACTCCTACTCACCACTGTTAAAGACTAATCAGTAACAATAGGAAATGTATGTTTGCAGTTATTACTGCTAAAGGCAGTGTAACAAGCTACCACATGCAAGGGACCAATTAAAGGAAGTGAGATATACATTAAATAATTATCATTAAATAATTATCAATCTGTTATTTATTTAATCAGGTTCTCTTTGATCTGTTACTAAGTTTTCATTGAATATCTAACACAATTTACTGTATAACTTTTTCAATATGCAGAAAATGACATGGGGTGAATACTTCTTACACAGTACCACTTAAAAAGATTGTAATCCCTCACAGTAGTTCTTTAAATATTACATTTTGTACTAGGGAATTCTTGCTTCATCATAACACCTGTTTGATTTTTTTGAAGAAAGACTTTATAGCCAACCACACTATGTGCTGTGGAGAAGGTTCTCATTGCTGTATGTGGATTAAGTTGTGCCTATACAGTATGTGAGCAGGGTTAAATATTTAACTCCACCCGTAATTCATAGACATCATACAGTTTGGTCTTGTCAAGCTCCACACTAGACAGGAAAGACATGGCCTGCATTCAAATAGTGAAAACTGCACGTTAATATAACTTACTTTACTTGACAGTTGTCATTATTTGGGTTAAATAACCCTTCCACAACTCTAATCTTAGCCATAGTGTAACCAGGGGTATCACCCGTTACAGTCACTGCAGTCTGAACGTGTCACTTCCACCATGCAATATGTGGCATTATGCATGTGGACTATGGGTGGAGTTAAACCTTTAACTCGACCCATGTTTAGCCACGCCCACTTCACAGGCTGCAGCAAGGGGTACTTGGTGTTATGTAGGATAGTAAATATACACAATTGAAAAATAAATACATATTTATATTTACCAAAAGCATAATAGCAATAAGGATTATTAGCTCAATAAACAATTTAATTATAATAAGATGTTAAAGTAATATCAATCAATCGATCAACTGAGGAGATTGTTCCTCCCCCACACTATGCGACTCTTCGATTCCACCCGGGGGGTAAACGTTAACATTATACAAAGATATTGTCTGTCTGTATACCTGCATTGTTATCACTCTTTAATTTAATATTGTTTTTTATAAGTATGCTGCTGCTAGAGTATGTGAATTTCCCCTTGGCATTAATAAAGTATCTATCTATCTATCTATCTATCTATCTATCTATCTATCTATCTATCTATCTATCTATCTATCTATCTATCTATCTATCTATCTATCTATCTATCTATCTATCTATCTATCAAAAAGACAATCAATGAGAAATTTTGAGAGGGCCTCAACATTATTAAAATAAGAAACTTCATAATAGCGATTTTACCTATGCAGATTAATATACTACTGTAGATTGGGTCATGAGATCTCTGACAGTCCTAGGAAGAGTATTATAAAGGAAATATTTTATTGAAAAGGAAACGTGAAAGGTGCTATAAGTAAAATGTGTTATTATTAAATGTCATTTGTGTGTCATTTACAGTATTTTAGTGCTTATCATCCAAAAAAAACATCAATACAAACATACAGCATAAGGACAATAGTGATCATTATTCCCATACAGCTGCTCAATTTAATACAAACACATTTAGACTTATTCATCAAACTGTTCTATATGAGTCTTAAGTCAAGACATGAAGTCCATGCATTGTCCAGCTTGTCAATAATTGCTGGCTGTCTTGGTTTTGTTTGTCCTTAGTCATTTACTAGATGGAGTGAGCAGAGGGTTAATGAAGAGCAGCATGTCAAAGTATGATCTGAATTCCTTTATTCTTCAGGATCTCAAAGTCAAGTAAATCTTTACTAAACTTTTGCAAAATATTACATAACATTCAACAGTCTATTGCATCATAAACAGTTTAATTATGCAGGATTGAACTAGAAGTTGAGAGCCTTCAAAATAGTTTTACAGAACAAGAAAATATCAGATTAGATACTTTAAAAAAGGACATGGTTCTCATTATTAAGTTTGAAAAAAGGCTTTGTGGGTGTTCCTATAGATTATAAGAAAAGTTCTGGAACATTTTGAGACAAGTTGCTCACAGAGAACATTTTTGTGATGAAGATTGGGCAGATGTTTCCAACACAGAACTATCCAGTCATTATGGGAAAAATGTCCGGTTTTTATAATAACAATCAAAAGTTTTGCTGGCACTTACTAACTTCAATTTTTTTAATGTTTTTGTATAAGGCAGTTCTTTTACTCTTATTCCATTTCCATGCAATAATTCCAATGAAAATCTTTAGTATTTATGGATATAGTAATCATTTTTTAAAGATTCTATGTACCATAATCTGCGGTGGGTTGGCACCCTGCCCAGGATTGGTTCCCTGCCTTGTGCCCTGTGTTGGCTGGGATTGGCTCCAGCAGACCCCCGTGACCCTGTGTTCGGATTCAGCGGGTTGGAAAATGGATGGATGGATGTACCATAATGTGAACTAGCGTTCTCAAACCTTCTTAATATAAATTAGGATCACAGGGGCCAGAAACAATGTTTCCTCTTTATTTATGTGTTCTCTAGTTCTTTTTTTATTTGCACACATTGCTACACTATTTAAAATAACAGCTCTTTAATGACACTTTTCTGGGTTGTGTGATTCCTCGTTGAACCCTTGATTGACAAAGAACAACTTCTTTCTAGGAAAGGTTATTTACATATGAAATTGGTGTGTGTAGGTTCCTAACATGTGGAAAACTAAGAAATCTTTAATGTCCAGTAGGCTACCATGCAAAATACCAACAGATTCATAAAACTTGAGCATAGCCTTTGTTTACTGTCCTTTAAAAATCATAAGGGCACTTGAATTTTTCAAATCCATTGTCATCTTTCCACGATTATTTATGGAGCTTGTTATGGATATGAAGGTTTTCTTAGGAACCTTCTTGTGGATACTGTAGTTGTGAACCAAAAATGGTTCCCCTATGGCATCACTCTGAAGACCCACTCTGGCATTTCTGATGGTTTTTATAAAATTTCCTTTACACTTGAATGCACAATGTACATAAATTTGTATGTTGCATAATTTGTACATCATGAAACTCACACTGTTATTAAAACTTAAATGTAGAACCCATTATGAATGAAACTGTTGAAAGTACACACAAATTAGATAAAAATCTTAGAAATTATTTTAACCTTCAGGCCTTTACTTTGAAATAAAATTATGAGCAGTTAATTACACTGGAAAACAAAGGCCTTATTTCTTGAAACATTTTGGGTTTATCCTATAGATTTTGGTCTACTGATCACAAACATCCCCATTAAATCATTTACTGTTTTATTACAGTTACCCATTTTTATGATGTCCTCTCATATTATAAATATACATTTACAATACAACATCTATAGCTGGACCATCTGTGGTGATCTTAACATAGTTGCACTGCTACTAGGAATGCAGTTCAGATACACCAAGTGCTGCAAACTAATAAGAACTGGCCGCTCTGTAAGTATTTGGTAACAGGACAGCAAAGTGTGGCACATAAACCAGTGATCAACCCAACAAACATATTTTTGCCATCTCTTCATATAAAACATGGGCCGATGAAAAATGTCATGATAGTGATAAACAAACAAGGTGAAAGATTTACTTGTGAGACTGGAAGAAATCACATGGAAGGCATTTAACAACGTTTTTGAGAGAACCGGAGAGAACTACAGAAAACCAAATTTCATCCAACTGGTTGAACACATGCTTCAAGCATACAAAACCATCAAACGCAACACGTTGCTAACAATTCATTTTTTGCATTCACATTTGGACTTCTGCAGATAGTGAAATGCACGGTGAAAGGTTTTATCAGGACATTGCAATGATGGAAAAGTGAAATCAAGGCAAGTGGACTCCATCAACGCTGACCAGCTATTTTTGGACACTGAAATGAAAAGCGTCAGATGCTGAGTTCAAACAAAAGTCGGCAGCAAAACATTTTTAGCTCAATTGAACTAATGCAATGAGTCAACATTATTCAGCAATTAAACACACTAAAAGTTAATTTCATGTTTCTATCTGAGTTTATATTTGTGTTCAGCCTGAAATCGATCATAATCACCAGAATTTCTTCTAGGATGAAAAAGTTTAAAAAAACTAATTGTTGTCCAGTGTTATTTATTGACATTGCCACAGACAGTGTTCAGTTATTTTAAAGTTTAAATTATTTATTCATCTTAAAATTATCATTAATAATTTTAACTAATAAGATTACAATGTAAAAATGTGAACTGAAAAAGAAACCTTTCCTGTATAAATTAACAATGAAAAGAGGAGCACCAAATAATTGGATAGAATCATGATTCAGTTTTAATGTCAAATTAACATTAAAATATTTCAGCATTGCTTTGAAAAACATTTTCTTGTCAATAAGACAAAATGTAATGACAAGTCTTAGGATTTAAACATAATTTTAAAATATGAAGTCCTTCAAGATATTTGCTCAAATGTTTGTCTGATCCTCAAATATTGTGAAAAGATGAAGTGTAATTTGAAAGTTGAATTAAAAATGAATGCATTAAGTGATAATCAGTTTAGGTTTATATAAGGGTTTTAGCAAGAAGAATTCAAATTGAAAGTAGCACAAAATGTGTTGTTTTTATTGTGTATATTCAGTTTTCATTGAACTCAGCACTTGATCGCGAACTGCAGTGAATCAGAGGAGAAAACAAGCTGTAAAAAACAACAAAAAGGGATTTTGCTAAAGTTAGCTGGGAGGAAATTATGCAAATTAGCTTTTTATAGAAATAGTAAAGTAAACGAATGGAGTGTCTGCGTTTGTGTATCTTACAAATATTTTCAGGTGGCTTTAATACATAGAATTTCAATTATTTAAAGATTTACTTGATCTACTTTAAGGTGAATCTGTTTCTACTGCAAACAAGTGAGCTCATTGCATCACAATATATTAAACAAATAGTCCATTTTGATTTGCCTGAACAATGTATTTCTTCTTTCCCAGATATGTGTATCATAGCTCCAAATGGATGGTGGCAGGTAATGCAGACTCTCCTGTTCCTCCTCGGGTTTACATCCACCCTGACTCCTTGGCCTCTGGAGACACCTGGATGAGACAGGTTGTCAGTTTTGACAAACTAAAGCTGACAAACAATGAGCTTGATGATCAGGGACATGTAAGTTCAATTTCGTTATGTACAATATATTTATATTTTAGGGAATGCATTGTGCATGCATAAATATTGTATATGTATATAATCTGTTAATGTTAATGATCAGGTTAAATACAATACAGTATATAATTATGAAGATAAGTGATAATCATCCAATATACTTGCAAAATATGAATTTTGGGTCAAATTTAAATTAGTTTGTAATTGCAACATGTTTATGTTTCCAGTTCTTCAGCTTGCTTAATTAAATCAGAGGTTTGCATTCCTACCTATCCTTCCTGTAGTGGGATTTTGATTTAATTTCTTAGTTAACTTTTGAATTTCTTGCTAACTTTTATAATAAAAGGTATATTCATCATATTTTTTGTTAAAAAAAATGCATCTTGAGAACAAAAAAAAATTGTAACTGTGACATATTTTTATTCCTTTGTTTTTTTCTAAAGGACCAGCACTGTGGTGCAGTGATTTGCCTTAACTGAGTTTTACACTTAAAATGTATATATTTGTTTTTTCAGTCTTTGTGGTTTTTATGATTTTTAAAGATGAAAATTGATGTGAATGGTAACAGACTGTAATGTAAACTAAATTAAATAAAGGTGAGCTAAGTGAATAGTGGATGGATGTATGCAGATCTGTTCAGATTACAAAGAAAATTAGACTCTGCCAGCTCTGGTAAGTGGACGGCACAGTGGCACAGCGGTAGCACAACTGCCTTACAGTAAGGAGACCAGGGTTTGCATCCTGTGACCTTCCTACATGGAGTTTACATGTTCTCCCTATGGGCGCTCCAGTTTCCTCCAACTGTCCAAAAACATACACATTAGATAAATTAGTGAAAATAAATTGTCCGTATTGTGTGACATGCAGCTGTGTGTGTGTGTGTGTGTCTGTGTGTGCGTATGTGTGTTCATTCCACAATGGGCTGGTGCTCTGTCCAGAGTTTTGTGCCCTATGTTGGCTGGAATAGGCTCCAGCACCTCCTGCAATCCTGGCTTGGATTAAACAGGTTAGAAAATTACATCACATGAAAAACTGTCAATTTTGCTTGAAGTAGGCCAATTAGCAGTCCAGCTAGGAGAAAAAATGGGAGACAATATAATGTGGTATTTGGGATTGCATTAGAAAGTGGTTCATGTATATCATTATGTATGACTATGCCACATACATTAGACTAATTGCACTGTATTATCTGAAGAACTGGTATTTCTAAATACTGAAAAGTATGAAAGGTTAAAACAAGTTATTATATATATATAGAAATGATCATTTTGAATCTTAATCAGAAGCAATGTAGAAATTTAAACACTGAAGGTATAGGAGCATATATCTTATGTCTAGTTATAGTCCTTACTGTGGAGTGCTAATGGTGATGGTCATAAAACAATTCAATTCTGTGCCATGTCCATGTGTTTTATTCAGCACGTCTTTAAAAATAAATAGAGGAGAAGTTAAGTGTCATTTCAATAGCTTCAATTCAGCAGTTACAGTTGTCAAATGTTGTCTTATAATTTGCAGAATTTCCAGCCACATATAGGACTTTTGTTCCTTAGGTTTTCATATATCTTCATTAAAGCATTTTTAAAATAATACAACCAAACAAATTTTCTATGGTATTGATAAATTCAGCTGAGTGCCATATACATATGATTATATTATAATCATTTTGTACTAACTTCTCAAATTACAACACATTTTTTCCCATTTTTTAAATTTATTTTGTTTATTGTTTGTGTTCTTTTTCATCAAATTTGCAATGGCCTCATTCTGTTGCATTGCATTTGCCACACTTTGATGCTTTTCTGTGGCTAAATTGTCTACATGAGAATTAATGGATGAATGAAGGGCTACAGTAATGTTTTTTAAAACAAAATAGAAGATTTTTGAAATAAAGAAATAATTACTTCAAATTTGCTACATCCTCCAGTTTTGTGGATTTTGATTTGTGACTTTTATTCCAGTTAGGAAAGTTCCTCCAGTCTAACCACTTTAACTTGTCCTGTGGTATGATTTCTGTTATATATATATATATATATATATATATATATATATATATATATATATATATATATATATATATATATTATATATATATATATACTTTAACTTAAACTTTAAAGTGCCATATCATTCTAAAAAGCTTAATATCCAATCTATCTTATTAAAGATATATCTGTGTGTTGATCAAAAACTCTCCATTGATTTTGCAAAAAAGCTCTACAATAAATACTGTACCATTACATATTACACAAGTGAAATTCACATTCAGCCAGTGAAAATTTATTGTATAATAGCCTTGAGTCAGATGATAAAGAGTTTAGTTGAGCAGTAAAAACAATGTCAAGGACCAATGAGATGTTTAAGCAAACATACCATAGTAGACTGATGCAAGTGCAACACTCTGTCTCTTAATGTAAACAACACAAGAGAGATGATTGCTGACTTTAGGAAGGCCCATGCTGTCCACACCCCACTGCACATTGTGGGTTCTGTGGTAGAATTGGTCAAGAGCACTAAATTCCCTGGTATGCACCTGGCAGCTGACCATACTTGGTCAATCAACACCACCTCGAAAGCCAACAAGCTGCAGAAACATCTCCACTTTCTTTGGCAACTGAAGAAGGCAAGTCTACTTCCCCTGATTCTCACCACATTCAACACTGGCACCATCAAGAGCTTTCTGAGCAGTTGCATCACTGTCTGGTTTGGAAACTGCAGTGTCTCTGAATCTAAGGTCCTACAACAGATAGTACACACAGCAGAAAAGGTCATTTGAATCTCTCTGCCCTCCATCGAAGTCATCCACAAACCCTATAGCATTATGAAGGACCACTTCCATTATGAAGGAAGTGTCTCTTTGTCCCACTTCCATCTGGGAGAAGGCACTGTAGCATCTGAACCAGTTCTGCCATGTTCTGTAATATCTTCTACCCTTTGGCTCTCCAGACTCTGAACTCTGTGCTGCCCTCCTGCTCTCAGATCAGCTCCTAGTAACTTATTTATCTGCAGTACATTTGCAACACTTCTTAATACTATTGTGTTTTGCTGTTATGTATTTATTACTACACTGTACATAATTCAGACTATTACTATCTATTCTCTTACATATTATTTATTTATTTATACATTTATTTATTTACAGTATAGTTCTTTACCTGTCTCACAGTTGTTCAGTGTTTATGTATATGTTGCTTTGTAGTCGTGTAGAATATTTCAAGCCACTGCATGCTGCAATACTGTGCATGGATGGTACAGTTTGACAATAAAGCCACTTGACTTGACTAGATCAGTGCTGAACTCATGAACACTATAAGAATGAAGCAAAAAGTCTTGGTTGAATGTTTTTAGGTAAAATCTATCTATCTATCTATCTATCTATCTATCTATCTATCTATCTATCTATCTATCTATCTATCTATCTATCTATCTATCTATCTATCTATCTATCTATCTATCTATCTATCTATCCACTATGTTTCCTGTTTTTATAGTACTGTATATAAATCATAGTTGAGTAAAGTAAGACCATTGGAATTTACCCCATTTTAAATTATGTACATAACCATAATATCTTTACAATAATTTTCATACTCTTTGCCACCTCATGGTCATTTACAATTTTGTGTTTGAGATCTTCACATAAATCATTTTTGATTGGGTATGTCTGACCTCTATAAACCCGTATTCTACAGAGTAATGTGAGGGTGACACTTTTATATATAGCTGGGTACTTGAGCTTTCCTTCCAGTTAAATGAATTAGCAACTCAGTATGAGAGAGCCTTGGTCTAGGATCTGTTTCTGCCAAGTGTGTTGTTCTGGCAGGATAAGTTCTAGCCCATGATTTTGAGATAGACAAAACCAATAAAAAATAAATACATGATTATACATATTGAGGAGGGCATCTGAAACACACAATTCTAACAGATTCACAAATTGTTCCATTGCCATTGTAAATATGTTTTAAAATCCATGCACAAGGCACAACTTCCATCTACTTATTGCAATTTTGGATTCCTGAGCCTGGTAGTTCAGATGCACAGTACTTTTGCATTATATTTGATTATATTTTTTAAAACCAATTACCCTAAACTTTGCGCAAACTCTTTTTGCCTTGAACCCCATCAAAAACATATTTGGAAAGCCATTTGGAGAATTACTCTACAAATATGGTTATGACAAAGCCTTGATCACACATAGGTGTTATTATCTGTGAATAAAATATTCTTTCTTTTTAAAAAAGCTTTAATTATAATGGCAGAAAATATTGACTAATAATTTAATGGTTAAAGATGTGATCATTATTCAAAAGATAATTCAATGACCAGCAATTTGGCAGAGAAAGTGCTCTTGACTTACCGCGACAGTGATTGTGATATTAAGTGAGTCAATTTGACAGCTTAAGCCTGTATTGTAAAATGAAGGAAACTGGTGTCTGTGTGTGTAGTCTGTGATGCTCAAATATTAAAATGGACATAGTCAAGCATGCTTCTCTATAAGCTCCAGTGAAAAATGATGACATGGTCTGCATAAATGAAAACAAAACACATTTTCATTGAATAAAGGAATGAGATGACACCTCAAGAGTTAGCTTCTTTCTACAGAAAATGTAGATGCAGATTCAAGAGAAAAAGAGCTGACATTTTTAAATATTATGGAAAGGCTTTGTGCATGACATAATAAAAAACTAAAATAAAGCACAAAATCAAAATAAATTCTTGCATTTGAGTACTGAGAAAAGCGCTATATAAATGTAATGAATTATTATTATTATTATTACTGCAAATTAAAAAAATGACTGAATGCTTTTTGTTTTGATGATTACAAAGCAAAAATTAATAGAAAGATAATAAATCATGTCATTATTTACCAATGTATTTTAAAGAGATGTAGGGGCCATTTGTCTTATTGTTTGTTTTGTAGGGTAGGTCACATCTCAGTGATTTGGGGGTGTTTTGGTGTTTATCTGTTTTTAACTGCACAAGTGCAGAAATCTAATTTCCAGTGTTTAGTGGTCTAAAGAACACAGCCTTTAGTTTTTTTCTGCTTTTAATTTAGTCACTGCTTCTGGAAGTACAATTGTGAAAAGCACAAATGACAACTCTGTTTGTCTTTACACCTATAGACCTTGCTATAGAAAACCGGTGCAGATTACATAGTCTGGGGCATTTTTGAATAAAACTGGAGTGAAGTTCAAGAACATACTGGCAGAGTATTTAAATTAAGATACAAACCATACTATTCATATGTGTGGAAATAACAAAGAGAATTTTTTTTTTCCGGAAGAAAACAATCTGGCACAGCAGCTGGACTATATTTACTCTGCAAAAGTCAGAAAGTCAAGCCTCTGGCTTGGTCAAGACAAGATATTTTTGTTTGGAAATAAATAACCTTGTGTGTGACAAATTTGAATGTAACTTTTGCATCTGTGCAAAAAAAAAAAAGAACAAATAAATGCAAACAGATTTTGGTAAATAAGAAATTCTATACTGTATATTCACTGGGAGAAAGAGAAAGAGAAAGGAAAACTTGTAATGGTAAGAACTGGACTTCTGTTTTCTTCTGCTTTTTTAACTTGCGTTTTCTCTATTTAATCCTCCTTCTCCTACTACTTTTCTGTATTTATTATTTAAAATAAAGACAACTGTTTGGACACTTTTGGTCTCATTGGCATTATAACAGAGAAGGAGGCAAAAATTAATGAAATTTGAAATGCTTTCATGTCAAATGTAATGTTTGTGTATTCCTTGCTTATTCGATGTATTATCATTAATTAACAGAGCTGTCTACTTAAATAAATGGAACGAATGTCATATAGGATTAATATTTGATTTCAGATATGTATTAAAGCCTTCTTAGAAGTTAACTGATAGCAGCATTGTTACAATAATGGTGGCTAGAAAACTTTGTACAGATTTTTTACCTTTTGTATAGTAAGTTTAATAAACATGTCTTATATGTATTTTAAGTATTTAAAACAGAACTGCTGACTAAACTCTTAAGTTTGCGCCCCTATGACACAGCTATACTTGGGATGGCAATTATATTAAATTTAATGTCATTATTTTTATATGAAATTTAAAATGTTGAATGAATATTCACTTGTTCTTCCAAAAATGTGTATATTATGTTTGCACATTCCTTGCTTATTCAATGTATTATAATCAATGAACAGAGCTGTCCACATTATGTTTATTAAAAAAGAAACTGAATGAATGCTATATTTAATTAAAATTTGATTTCAGATATGTATTAAAGCCTGCTTAGAACTAAGTGATAGCAACATTGTTACAATAATGATAACTAGAAAACTTTGAGCAGATTTTTCCCTGTCATATAATAACTTTAATAAACGTGTCTTACATTTATTTTAAGTATTTTAAATGAACCTGGGGACAATATAATGTTTGGGCCTCTATGACACAACTATACTTGGGATGGCCACTATATTAAATTTAATGTCACTATTTTTGCTCAACTTTAAAATGCCTTTTTCTTTGACCTCTTGCACCTTGCCAGCACCAAGGGACATGTGCTCAGTTTCCATCTAATTAAAGCCAGAAATGGGGCTGCAGGGGAACATTTCAAGAGTGCAGGTCTAATGTGATTTTTCAAGCATGAAATGCTTAAATTAAGCACCCAAAAACCTACACTTTAAACTTTTCTTTGGTTTGTTTTTGCTGTTTTCAAAACATCTGAGCAATTCCTTTGTTGATAATAGCATATGTTAATTACTGTTCTATTAGTTCTTCAAAAATTTAAAAATGAGAAATAAAAGTATGTATTTACTACACATATTTTTGAAGTTTTTCATGTGTTCAAAATATGTGTATGCATATGCAGCCTATTCACATGTATATATATTATTATAGAGAAAGAGAGAGAGAGTATATATGTGCATAAGTAAGTTAATACAAAATTAGTAAAATTATTTTTTACTGTTAAATTTTGTAGATCATTTTGCACTCTATGCACAAATACCAGCCTCGGGTCCATGTGATTCGAAAGGACTTTAGCAGTGATTTGTCTCCAACGAAGCCCATACCTGCAGGAGAAGGTGTTAAGACTTTCAACTTTCCGGAGACTGTGTTCACAACTGTAACTGCTTATCAAAACCAACAGGTGAGTGATGAATGTTATCTATTTAAGCTGAAACATAAAACGTAATTCATTCTCTGGTGGCTCAAATTTTGCCCTGAAGATATACCCACTTAGTTCAAATCTTATCCTAGCAGCATTGGCACAAAGCAACTATTAACCAGTCCATTGCATAAATCAATCCACACACCCATACTCGCACAGGGTCAGTTTATATTTCCAAATTAATTTAAACTGTATGTCTTCAGCTATGTGAGAGGAACTCTGGAGTACCTGACGAAAAAGCCTTGCAGACACAGGAAAGTGTGAAGTTTCCATACAGTACTCAACCAGATGTGGGATGCAAACCAAAGACCCTGGATCCATGCAGCATCTGTGTTAACATCTGTGTCACTATGCTGTATTTTAAATACTTTTTCAATAATGTCTTTAAAATATCCTAGTTGCATAGCTTGATGTCGTAATTTGAGCAGCCCAATGTAATCATTTTGCTAAATACTGCATAAGAAAATTGTATATATATTTTTTTAAAAGTTAGTCAAAACTGAAATATTATTTGATAAGTTACTCCTTAAATATTTAAGTAGGTATGTAAAATGTTTTCAGACAGCTGATGGAGTAGTTGCAGGAACTCTTCCTATACAACATAATGTCGGAGTTTGCTATCATTACAGCTAAACTCATGGTGATAGAAACTTAGTTGCACATGACAATAGGAAGCTAGTCTTACAGTACACTCTTCAAAAATAATGTTTCTTTAATGGCACTATATAATTCTTTACTATGCTGTACTCTTCCTTGTAGCCCCATTGCTTGACCAGGCACCATTTAGTTCTGGAAGTGGTTCTTTGCATGTGAAATTGGTTCTTTGTGCTTTGAAAAACTTCCTTATATGTAGAAAAAAAACCTTTAATGTATGGTGGGCTGCAGGACACTAACAGATTAAGAAAACATCTTCTTAGCCTGTGCTACTGGACATGTTCAACGAGTGTCCTTTTAAAATCATTACCCATCAGTATTTCACTAATATGTTATCATCTATTTGTGGTTATTCACTGTATAGAGCCTGTTACAGATCTAAATAAACAAAGGTTCTTTCTGGAACCTTCTTGTGGATGAGTCTTTTGGGAAAAAAAAATGGTTCCTCTATGGCAGTGGTAGTCAACCTGGTCCCTACCGCCCACTAATGGGCGTTCCAGCTTTCATGGTGGGCGGTAGCGGAGCAACCAAACGCCGCTGCAATTACATACTATTGTTGCCCAAAAACTAGCAGTTCGTCGTTTTATTACCCCGTAGACAAAGAACTCCATGGTTCGATGCTTCTTTCTATGACAGAAACTGCCGGACAATGGAGACACCAATTAACTCATATTTTCGTCTCGATTCCCGGATTTTAGGGTAATAGGGTGACATTCTAGGAACCCCCCCTTGGACTGCCAAAACTAGCCGATGTCTCGCTACTTCGCCCCGATCGATTTATAAAACGCACAACCACGGATATTCACTAACTTAGTCTCGTCTCGACAAACTCTCGCTCAACCACGACACTTGTAACGTCTGGCAATCCTCAACTTAGAGGTACCCAGCATTTGTTACTCTGTCAACACATTCATCATTTCAACGTACGAGGAGCTACAATTACTACATCCCGATCCTGACTCCCAACGGCTGTTGTTGGACCCACATATCATTCAACATTACGGTCTGACAAAAACCTCGCGGGATCGTGATAGCCAGCGCCTTGACTGACCATCCACGTCCAACGTACGCTGTGCTGTCCAGCGACCAGAACGCCTGATCCTGCCTGACCAACGCCAGGAGATGAGAAGGATGTCTCGCATACGAATCGGAAAAGCGCGCAGCCTTCCAAAAGTCGCGACCACGCAACAGACTTCAAGCGCATAAGTTTTGTTCACGTTACGTAAGTGAAGCTAAATCGTTACATAATCGAAACTAAAGTCAGTACGTAGTTAGATTTCTGAGATCAAGCACGTGCTTACAGCTTCAAACAAAATATTGTGAAATATCATGAGCCCATGTCTCAAAAAAAGAAATACGCACGCGGCTATTCACCAGAGTATCTGAAGATGGGTTTCATAGAATCTGTTGCAAATAAACAACATCCAATGTGTTTATTGTGCCATAAAACATTATCCAATGAGGCAATGAAGCCAAGTCGATAGCAAGAACAACTTTCTACAAAGCATCCAAATGACAAGGACAAGCCCATTGAATATTTTCAGGAAATATATAAAAAATTTCAAAATCGTTCAACTATTGTTGCATCATTTAAGAAACAACATACAACAAACGAAGATGGATTAATTGCCACTTATCGCATTTCACAATTAATTGCAAAAAGTGGTAAAAGCTATAATATTGGAGAAACTGTAATAATCCATCCATCCATTATCCAACCCGCTGAATCCGAACACAGGGTCATGGGGGTCTGCTGGAGCCAATCCCAGCCAACACAGGGCACAAGGCAGGAACCAATCCCGGGCAGGGTGCCAACCCACCGCAGAACTGTAATAATACCCTCTATAAAAGAATTTATCTCAACAGTAATGCATCAGGATATACCTCAAATTTTAAAAACATTGCCCCTAAGCGATAGCACAGTAAAGCTAATGAATGAATTGATGAAATGGCAGTTAATGTTGAAAACAAACTTATAAGTATTCTCCAAAACTCTTCATTTTCCATGCAATTGGACGAATCTACCATTGCAGATAATGATGCTTTATTGATGGCATATGTACACTATTTTGATGAAAACAATATATTACGAGAAGAAATGCTATTCACAATAAATCTCATCACAGATACAAAAGGATTATCTATATTTAATACTGTGAGAACATACTTTACAAAAAATAATATTCCTTTGAATAATATTGCTGCATGTGCTACTGATGGAGCACCATCAATGGTAGGTCGCTATCGTGGATTTGTTGCTTATTTGAAGCAGGAAGTGCCAAATGTTTTATGTATTCATTGTGTGGTGTACAGACAACATCTTGTAGGAAAACATCTAAGTACAAGTCTCCATTCATCATTAACTATAATAATTCGAGCCGTAAACAAGATCAAATCCAATGCAAAGAATGATAGAATGTTTCGGCAGCTTTGCCAGGACAATAATGAAGATTTTATTAAGTTACTTTTGCACACAGAAGTTCTGTGGCTGTCAAAGGGTACATCTTTGGCTAGATTTGTAGCATTATATGATAGTGTCATACAATTTTTTGAAAGTAATAATGAGATCAATCTGTGTCAACAGTTAAAAACAGTAAAGAATGATGCCTTTTACTTCGCAGATATTTTCAAGAGATTTAACGATGTCAATTTGCAGCTTCAAGCAGCTAGTAAAACTCTTATAGGTTGCCAAAGTATTGTGCTATTATTTATTGACAAACTTGAACTACTTCGTCATAATCTATTGAAGAGAGAATTTCATCAGTTTCCTCAATTATCATCTATAAAAGATGATGTAACTCCAGAGGATATTGACAGATTCAGTAGCCACCTCAACGAACTTAAATTAAACGATTTGAAGATATTTTGAAATTGAAGGTATATGACTGGATGAAAAATCCTTTTACCGCAAATATTGAAGAAGCTGATACAACTTGCCAAGAAGAACTGTTGGAAATTAGATATGATGAAGAAAGTAAACATAAATTCGACAGTGATGGATATGAAAACCTATGACAAAATAAAAAAAATGCCGGTCTTATATCCAAATATGTTGAAAATGGTATTCAGTTTATTGATACCTTTCCCTACCTCATATCTTGTGGAATCAGGATTTAGTGCTGTTAATCATATTATGACCAAAGAAAGAAACCGCCTGAATATTTCCGAAAGGGGAGACCTTCGTTTGTTCCTCACAAAAATTGAACCGGATATTCAATATTTAGTTTCCCAGCATCAGCCTCAGGGATCCCACTAATAATTCAATTAACTAATGTAATTTCTATGTATGCAAAGTATAAATAAAAAGATAGATTTAACTATAGTAAGTTGTTTTATAAAGATTTATTCTGCCAAACTTAGCGAAAATCCAACATAAAGTACTTGGTAAGTAATTATTATTATATGCTTTAACTTGCTGTAACTCTGATTTATAAATTTTATAAAGTAAAGTTACTTCCCTACTTTATAAATCACCATTACTGTGGAACCGGTGGGCGGTTAGAAAATTTTACTACTAACAGAGATATAAAAGTGGGCGGTAGGTATAAAAAGGTTGACTACCCCTGCTGCTCTATGGCATCGCTCTGAAGAACTACTCTGGCATCTTTATTACTTTCTCATATATGAAGTATAGGGAAAGTATTGGAATCCTCAAAAAATTCAGTTTCAAGATTTAAATGAATCCAGACATTTTAGACCTCCCTGAGTCAGAAAATATCGTTTTTGGAATTATGTCTGTGTGTCCCTGTGTGTGTATGTAAATACGATGACTTGAGTCCACTTTCACTTAGGTCAGTCAAATTTTGTATACAAGTATTAGGTACAAAGTGTAGATTTTTATCAACTTTTGGGCTATTTCCGTTAACTGGAATTGGTACTTAACCTTTTATCCATGCAGCTGCAGAGTCTGATTTATTCAACTTTACTTTTATAATAATTGTTCAATATATAATTAATTTGATTTGACTTGTTGTCGTTGGTTCTTTAATGTACATAATATAAAACTATAATCATTGTCTTGCGGTTTACTCCTTAAATATCAATCCCCATATCTAAGTACACAAGAAAATCGAGGGGAGACCACTCCCGATTTTTTTTTTTAAGAGTGTATTTGGCATCAAGCAGTGCAGTCCTGTAGAGAATAGCCTTTGAACTGCTATTTGCTTGAGGAACCTGCACATTACACACATACACATATGAACATGTACCTTCATGTTGGAATTGAAATTAAAAAATGTATCCAAAGACGAAATCTATACATCATTACATACAGCTGTTTGCACCCAGCAGGATCAGGAGGTGCTAAACATAAGTGAACTGTAAAATCACATATTATATTGAAAGTAATATATATAAAATAAAACTGACGAGTCTCCTTTTCAATAAAAACATATGTAAACAAAATGCAACCTACTGTATATAAACATTTTTATGTAGTTGGAACCATTCTGCTAGATTTACATTTCTCCCATGATTCAAAACGCTCCAACAAAAATTCCCAATCATCTCTACCACTCTTTTTTATCAAAGCTTTTATTCTTTCAAGTGAGTTCTTATACAAAAAAGACTTTCACAGAGAGTAAAATCTTTAACTTTAAGAGGAGAAATTCAACTCACAGCCTACAAATGTGCTTCTTTGTACACACTATTGCTAATAGCGATCCACTTTTTGATCACTACGTCTATCTTTTGAAAAAAATTATGCTTAACAAGCCAGAAAACTTGACTCGGCAAACAGATAATGTCTTTCTGGAACAAGTGGACCAATAATTGCTAAAAATAAAGTCATTATGTGCTTTAATAATATATGTAATATACTAGTAGTACTAGGGTGTTGTACCGTGTTAGCCATTATGAATGTAGAGAAAAGCCAAGCAAAATGACACCTTTTATTGGCTAACTAAAAAGATTACAATATGCAAGCTTTCGAGGCAACTCAGGCCCCTTCTTCAGGCAAGATGTAATGAATTCGGGGCCTGAGTTGCCTCGAAAGTTTGCATTTTGTAATCTTTTTAGTTAGCCAATAAAAGGTGTCGTTTTGCTTGGCTTTTCTCTGTAAAATACTAGAATAGAGAGAAAGTGGTGATCAGAAAACTAGAAACAGCAGGCCAGAAAAACTTTACTGATGGAGAGTCCCAGAACATATGCATAAACACACCTGGTACATTCAGCAGGGTAAGAATCCAAACACAGACCAACAGCATAACACATTCGAGGAATAACATATAAATGGTGTACAGACATGGAATTGGACATGCCAATAGTTTAGATTCTTCAAGGAAAAGAAGACATTTTTAAAAACTGATTTCAAAGAGACAGAGGAAAACAGAGGGAAGGCTTACATGTTTTGAGAATATCCTATCCTTAGACCTGGATGGAAATACAGTATATTTTTGAACAGTTTTGAATGTAGACTAATCCCCATGCATTTACTGGTACTTTCTGAAGCCTAGCCCAAAGGTATTTCACTGCTTAATGAACAGTTTATTGTGGTAACTTATATTACATTACTACAACATCATCTTATCTTGTTCAACTGAAGGACAATAACATACTGGTAAAAGTCCTGTTTTCCTGAAAATTAGAACAATGTCAAGTGATCTCTTCAAAATGTTTTAAAGAATATGGCAGATATTTATTAAAGTTGTTCTTAATCAGATAAGCGGACTGAACCTCTACTAACACTCAGGATTTCTTTATATATAAAAAGTGACAATTTCACATCAGATCCTCTGATTTTTCCTCTTTTGATAGGTAGGTGAAGGGACGTTAAATTTCACTTATATGCATTCTTTATCATATAACAATTTATGACAATGTAAATTCAAAATAAGTTTATAACTGTAAAGTGCACCTTTGGATCTCAGTGTATTGAGAGTCTTAAGAGGAAAATTTAGAAGGAGTAATATATTTGCTGAAATAATAGTTTCATTGGTTTTGGTCAGCCTGAATCAGATTGATACTTTCAAAAATGTGCTCTAAGTCCAGATGAGTTAAACAAATGTGTAATCCACACATGTTCCAAGGAGTATCATTATCAGCGCTCAGACACACATTTGAGCACAGTTCTTAATAAAGAATGAACACAGAAGTCAGGAGACGTTGAGAGGTTAAGTATTTTGTGATTTATAACCTCTTTTCCATCACTTACATGTAAGCACAGTTGCAATAGCAAATACTTTTTCCTTGCTTGGCAATATCACATGAACTTTTAAAGTGGCACTTTGTGTTTGGCGGTAGGGTTGCCAAGGCTGAGATTTCAGTTACGATGGGCATTCCCCATGAGTTCAAACTGGAGTAGTCACTCTCTCTTTCCCTCCCCATCTTGTTCTCTCTCCTTCTGCAAGAGGGCACACAAAACATTCATTAGGCTTGGCATTGGATCAAAGCGTTGCATTTGTTGGCAGGCACTGGTGGAACAGTGCAACCAAGGATGCTTCAGCCATTCCCTTCCCCAAGGTCCACTTTCATAATAAAAATATCCCATATTAAAGCTTGGAACTTCACACTACGAATAGCAAAGTAATACTACAACATACATTGCTAGTAGCACTATAATGAACGATACAGTACATGGTTTTAATGGTGAATCTGTTGTTTTGATTTCATTGTAACTTTGTACACACAAAACCTTAACAGCCACAGTAGCCTGTTTATCTTAGTGGGCAATGTAGAAACTGAAAAACATTACTAAGAATGCTTACAGTTTGTTTAACTTATTCTTCATTAAACAAAATTGTGTATATTAGATGTTTACATTCATATAAACGTTTACAGGGTCTATACAGTACATACCATACATATATACAGTCTATTTATATTTTTAAATGTTTATTTATTATTTTTTAAATAGAAATGTACAATGTGGGTGGTGAAACATAAGGATGTTTATATAATATCACTATTATAAAAAGAAGAAATCTATTCATGCACTCATCCTATATTGATAATAATAATATTTAACAAAAAATAGAACTGCAAAGAGCTCAAAACCATTCTCCAAAATGCAGTGGAGAGTCTCATAAACTCTTCTCATGGATGTAAAACTGTAGAGGAACGGGCTCATTTCAGAATTCCAGAACACTTGACAATATGTGGAAGGTAGCATAAATATATTAATTAAGGTTAGCTGTTCTTGAAATATACACCATGAGCAATGCTTATAAAAATAATAAGATTCCTTCAAATTAAACAAGTCATTGCTTGTTCTGATAAGTGCATCAATTTTAAAAATTAAAAATGAACATTCTGAAACACACTTAATTCAATTCCATTGTTGTGAAGTTCTGGAGCCTATCCTGGATGTGGTGTGGTCCATTGCAGAGCCCACTCTCACCCATAGTAGGCCAGTATGTGACCACCAATTAACCTAACAGGAGAGTGTGGTTGGGATGTGAAAGAAGAGACCCAAGCAAGCACTTCTTCAAAGCACCATAAACGTTTTGTGTCCTTCATCTTTTGGTCGTTCTTCTCTAAACGTGTCTATTAGAGTCTTGTTTTTAATCCCATTTTAAGGTTGCTTTAAAAAATTACGTTTTTGTTCTCTAAAATACTGCAATAGAATTTCCAAATGGGAGAAAAAGTGATACAAGTTTGTAGTAACTTTTAGAAAGTCCTCAAATACATGTTCATTCATGTCATCTAAGCAAATTAAACAGTATGTTGTGAAATTATGATAAATTGTCTGAATATTTTACATTTTGCAATACAATTCCAAACATACTTTTCAGCAATGCAAGCATTAATTGTTTTAATTTTGACTATTTTCAAACCTTAAAACAGAATGAAGCTTATTTTATGCAGGCAATTGTATGTAGTAATACAACTATACATATAAGGAAAGTAAAACAATGAATACATTTTACATAAAGAAAATAATCGGGAATGGTAACCATGTAAAGTATATATTGAGAGGGACATTTTTATACTAAAATTTAAAAGTTGCCAGCAGTTAAGTGTGACGTGATTCATCATAATTCCTTTTATTCTATGCACATTTCAGATATGCATTTGGCTCCGTGACCTTAATGACTATGTTTTTGTTTCTTCCTTTAACATGGCATGAAGCAGGGGTCTCAATGAACTTGTGTAATATGCTGTAAGAAAGGAAACCGAAACACAAAGATTTGGGGCACCTGTAGGCAAACCCCTTATAACTGAAAAAAAAATTTAAAAAAATGGCGTTGAAGAAAACACGTCTTTTCAGGCGATAGTCTAAATTTTGACTGCACAAGATAAGTGGATTTTCCATCTTTAAGGACTTCTGGCAGAAAAAGTCAGGTCCAGATGAATGGACACCAGAAGTGACGCCATTGGTGTTAAAGCCATCAATCTTCTGGTCTGCAGTGGGAGGAAGAGAAAAGGCGTTAGTACAGAGCGCCAACCTGTGGAGTGGTGGGGAATTCCGATCACCAGAGCCCTTAAGCTGTCCCCTGTGTGCATGCGCAGGACCGTGCGGTGGTGTTTTCTTTTTGTTTTTTTCATTAATTTCATTTAAGGGCACATTACATTTTTTTTGGTTTCTCCCAATTGGTATGGTTAAAATAATGTTAAAATGAATATAATGTTAAAACTAATAATTAAAGAAAGAAAACGGTGACTTAGGCTTGGTTTTTCTTTTTGTCAAAATAATAAAGAGCATTAACTCATTATGGCCATGACTAGCATAAGTGATTCATGTGTTTGTGTTACTTTTAAAACTAAATTTCTGACTAGCAATAGCAGAGATTTCTTTTTTCATAGTCAATACCCTGATTTTTAGGCTTTAAGTATGTATGTTTATTTAGTTAATTGTTTTCATTGTTTATCCTCAGATCACAAGGCTAAAGATTGACAGAAACCCCTTTGCTAAAGGATTTCGAGACTCAGGAAGAAACAGGTACTAAATCAAGTGTCCGTGTGCCAACCTTCCATTGTCAGCCTGCTATTATAGACGTATATGGGAATTATTTGTTTAGCACATAGTGAGGAACAGTTTGACTTTATTAGTTTTATCTTGAATTTGTCTTGTATTTGCATAAATTGACAAAAGAAAATAACTTATTTTAGGATTTCAAGTGGCCACATTCAATGTATTAATTCACAAATTACTCAAAGCCATACTGTGAAGAAGTGTACTGTTTATAAATTGTTTTTATAATGCATGCACCAAGTAAAGACACTCTCCTGATGAGTTTTTTTTTTTATTCATTTTCCGCTCTTTACTAGAAGAATTGTGTTTCCAAGTCTATTTACAAAATTACATATTGTTTGCTATTTATTATTTATTAATTTGGTTATGCCTATAATTGAAAATTCCCAGTTATTCTAATCTGCAAGAATTCCACTTCAGTACTTGTTCAGTTGTTTTACTCTGTTTTGCGACATATGACTTTGATAGCAATCTAAATATCTAGATATGCAAGGTATTTAATATGTTTTATTGTTTTATTTATTTATTTTTTTGTAAAGTGAATGACAGTGTGTTAAAAGTAACATAATTATCATAATATTTACAACATTTATGTTGCATATTTGTCTTGCAAAATATGTGCATGGCAGGCCACTCTTAACGATCGTGGGAACCAGTCAGGCCCATTTTGGTGAAGCCTCCTGGATTTGCAAATATTTTAATTAATAGGTTTCAAAAATACATGCTTTAAAAAAATGCAACCAACTTAATGATGCTTAACAACTGTTGAAGAACAGTAAAATGTACAGTAAAAAATGAATACAGAAGTATAAACTGTTGAATAAAAACAATTAAACAAAAGTAATGAAAATTAAAAGTAAAATAGTAAAAGCAATATAAACCCAATCAGAAGAGTCCCTGTAAGCGTTGCCAGAACTGCTTCTTGATGGAAGGAAGATTATTAGAATCTTGAAACACAGAAAGTTGTAGGAGGTTCCACATTTTAGAAGCAGACAAGAAGAAGAAATGTTTGTGCCTATTACTGTGGCTGTTCATCAGCTTCACACAATCAGTATGAGAAGTTGACATCTCCCGTGTATCATATGGCCAGGGTAGAGGTGACAGTACATGGGCAAAGGGCTTGTTACTTTTCAAAACCTGAGGTGACAATCCTAGTGTGAGTTCTACTGGGTCAGATAGTTGAAATGTCCTAAGGTTGGCTCTGCATCTTCACGTGAGCGTACCCAGCGATAGATTGACTCCCTAATTTATATTTGTTCCATCTTTAATCAGTAAGTCCTCCAACTTACAGGGAAAACTTGGGGGTTGGTGGCAGGTTTGGCATTCCAGACACTGTAAAAAAAACCTCACACTGTTCCAGTGTGGTGCTGAGATGTCCCCAGCTCTACTTGGGTCCCAATCCAGGTGGTTTGTTGTGTGGTGGGTGCAGCAACGCGCTATCAGCACATGCTCCCAACCTCTCCTCCTCTTTATGCCCTATAGCTACTCATTTTCTGCATGGAATGCTCACATTGACCATTTGTTTTCCTCCAGTTACTTACTTGAGCTCTCCTTTCATATATCTAAAGACATAGCTGGGTTGATTAATGACTCTAAACTGACTCCATGACAGTGGATGATAGTGTTATGCCTTTGGTTGTTTCCTGCCTTGTTTTCATTGTTGCCAGGAATGCTCCCTTGAAATGCATCAAGTAGGTGAGAAAATATACATACTGTATTCATACACATATACATATACATACACATTATACATGTACCTATACATACAGTACATGTAAACATAACATTCTGAAACCTGCTTAATCCAGTTTAAGCTTATGGAGAGCCAGTATGTACAGTATTCCCAGGAGCACAAGACACTAAACAACCACATACTGTACATATAGGATATCATCATTTACAAGGAAGAAACAAATCCAAACTAGAGCACCAGCACATCACAGATCACACACCTACACCTACAAGACCAATTTAGAGTTGCAAATTTACTTCATCTGCCTTAATATACACAAGAAAACAGTTTAAACCCAGGACTCTAGAAAGGAATGCCAGCTGCTCTAACCACTGCGTTACCACACCACCTTATGTTCATGTTCATATTTACTGTCATGTGTCCAGGGTATTAGCTATTCTTTTGATTTCTAGCAGTTACACTTACCATATTAGCAATGCTTTTTTCAGTTTCTTTTTCAGCTCTTTTAATTGATAATGCTTAACTCATTTTCTTTTGTCCAAGATTTTTTTTTCTTGAATTATTGTTTAACAAAGGAAAGCACTTCCATCTGGATAAAATTATCAACACAGATATTTGAGACATCTTTTTTCATTTTTCAAACAACACAGTGTCTGATTTATGAACCATTATTACATTTTTATTGCAGAAAAATGCTGAGATGAAAAGATATTTTTAAAAATTTGATTGTTTTTAAAGAACGACTTTATTAAATATTCTAGGCCAAAATGGGATTGAAAATTTTCAGGATGTCCTCAAAGGCGACTAATGAGAAATGCTTTGGCAGATGAGCCAATTAATTAACATTAATAATAAAAAAAACACACACATATTTAGACATAGCGATAGTGTTATGGTGAAAAGTCCAATTTTATATGACAAGACAACATCAAATGTTGCCAGGATCTCTGTGAATCAGCAACTGAAAGATTGCAGATGCCTGATGCTCAAGCACTTAGCCTTGTGTTCATGCACGACAATTTTACGGCAACGTCCATGGAAATGATACGTTACTCAGCAACGCTCCGTGAACTGTTTTCATGCTAAATTTGTTGCACCTGCCAAGTGTTCTCCACCCTCCCTGTTGTCAATGGATTAATACAATTACCAGAAATCTTATTTACAGCATACATTTTAGGTAGAACTGCAACGTTTTCTGTTTTGTATAAGATAAACATTAATCAATTTTATTAATATGAAGGATGTGGAGTTACTAAACTAGCAAGTGATGCCTGAAGACTAGTGCTGTTTAAATTCCTCAGCTTGAAATCTTGTGTTGAGCCTGGGAAACATCCGTTAAACTTTCATTATAAGAGCACATATTCTTATTTCAAAATACTGGCATACACTGTTCACAGGCCACTGCTAAAGCAAAACTGAATTAAGAACCAGAAACAGAAATGGACCAATGAACAGATATTCTTGTGGAACAGTTCAGGATGGTGTTTACATTGAAAAGTGCAAATTATCATGAACACTTACTGATTATGTAATCAATTGACTTCCTCTACGCCTGTTATTGAGTAAATTAAAAGGGAATTAATATCATTCTTTTTAACAAATAAAAAATAAAATTTGCTGACACTTTGAGTCTAAATATAAAATTTAGTTTTGAATTTGAAAAATTAAAGTGACATCGCTATAGCCATTCAAAAAGCATCACATTTAGACAGAGCTGGCTATTTATGTCAAGGAGATTTCTGTTGATATATTTGTTTAAAAATATTAACCTATGCTAAGTTTGGAGAACATTTTGTAATATGGTTGTTTTAAAGTGTTAAGTACATTTTGAAAAGTTGCGTTTAATAATCTTATCTTCATATTCTTATTCCTCTGAATTGTATTATTGATTAATTAATTGATTGTTATTATAGTTTATAGCCCTAGCCCCCAAAGATTCTGGTAGTTAGTGTTTTTCTTCAGTCAGTGTAAACCCACCTAGAAGAAACCTTCAATTTAAATATATGCAATTTTAAAAATCACATATCTTATATATTAACATCTACACGTGGAAGTGTGTGTGTGTGTCTGTCTGTATGGCCCAGAAGTGAGAGGTGGAGTCAGGGTAAGGGCTACACCTCCGAGGATATGCAAACGAGGCTAGCATGTCGACAAAACGAAACCTTTGAAGAAAGAGTCACTTGCTTAGCTGCTTATACAGAAGCGTGGCGAGCACATCGGCAAACCAGTATCTCCTTTACTATTTCTCCTGCTGCTAATACACAAGCAATGTGAGCATGCTGGCAAAACAAAACCTACAAAGAAAGACAGTCACTTAGCCGCTAATACACAAACGATGTGAGCATGTCTGCAACACGAAACCTCCTAGGAGAGAGATGCCCAGAGTAGGTCCTTTCAATTACCTGACATCTCTACATTTCAATTTTTTTTCTGACGATTTCAATAGTTTCTTGGACCCCGTGCTATTTACAGCACGGGCTTACACAGTTAGTTATATTATATTATATTATATTATATTATATTATATTATATTATATTATATTATATTATATTATATTATATTATATTATATTGTCCATTTTCAACCCTGCTTATAACGAACAGGGTCATGGGGAAGCTAGATAGATAGATAGATAGATACCAATAATATCATATTATCCTCTTCCAGAGTCTTGGGCTGGACCATGTTAAATTAAGCAATTAATTCAAATTAATTCAAATTAAATTAAGCAGGCTTCAGAATATTCGTTCAATCATTTTCAAACACTTATCCGAGACCAGTTCATGGAGGCAACAGTCTTACCAGTGAGGACCAGAAGTCTCTTTTTCTGGCTATACTTGCCAACTCATAATGTGGGATCCCAAGGTGTTCCAAGGACATCTGAGAGATATAATCCTCCCAGCAAGCCCTGGGCCTTTCCTGGGGTCTCTTCCCAGCTGGTCGTGCCTGTAAAACCTCCACAGGAAGGCGTCCAGTAGGCATTTGTATCAGATGCCCAAACTACCACAATTGGCTCCTCTCAATGCAGAGGATCAGCAATTCTACTCCGAGCCTCTCCCGGATGTTTGAGTTTCTCACCCTATCTCTAAATGAGAGCCCAGCCACCCTGTGGAGAAAGCTCATTTTGGCCTCTTGTACTTGTCCTTTCAATACTTACCCAAAGCTCATGGGTAAATGAGAGCATGGACATAGAATGACTGGCAAATTGAGAGCTTTGCCTTCTGACTCAGCTCCCTTTTCACCACTACAGAGTGGTATAGTGACTTCATAACTGTGCTCACCACCCCTATCCATCTGTCGATCTCACCATCCCTTTTCCCCTCACTCATGAACAAGATCCTAAGGTACCTAAATTCCTCCACTATTCAGAATATTTCATAATAAATAATATACATATACATACAGTATAACAGCATATAATTATATATATATATGAACACACATGCACACACAATGATATAAAAAATCTCACTCACTTTTGCAAATATTAGATTTGTTGATGTAAGCAGCTAAAACAAGACAAATCATGTCAGGCTTTATTCATATTTAATGATATCTGAAACAAACAACATTTAAATGAAAAGTTAATCAATCATATTTAGAAAAAAATCTTCAATTCCTTGGTTGCACATTTAGTTTTTTTAAGGTTACAAATACAGTACTGATATTGTATGTAGATTGCAATATCAAGTACATTAAGATACAAGAACTTCAAGCCTTTAAAACTGTAGAGTACAGTAGGTTAGCACTGCAATCTGTTGAAAGCAGATAACCCTTCCTTGACTTTAGAATCACAGTATCAGCTTATCCTTGTTACTTGTCTTGAGTGTTTTAATATAATTGGCCTTGAATGAAGCAACACCACACTGAATTGCGTGTGTGTGTTGGTTTTGTTTTGTTTGAAACTCATGTACTGATTACTAGCTTAAAGCTCACTGTTGGTCTTTCTACTTCATGGTGTCATACATCTGCTATTTAGGAATATATTAGTAATATGCTTGCACTTAAACTAATTTAAAAGCATTTAATCTTTTTGCCTAACACTTTCACTTATAATCAATTTCATCTTATAAAGTGTCTTATAATTTTAGGGAATAGATAGAGAAAAACCAAGCAAAATGACACCTTTTATTATCTATTAGAACACATAGATCAATAAAGACAGATATCACTTCATTACTGTTTAAGAAGCAGCCACTGTGTAATTACTACAAACACTCTCATACTGTTACACCTTTTTATTTTACTGTATTCATGACCAACATTTCCTCTTGTAGCTCTATTGTAAATGAAGCCAGGTTCCCTCATGTTACCCACCATGGCTTACCTCAAACCTGGAATCAAACACCGACAGTGCTGACATCACAGGTCCTGTGACCAGTAAAGTAAAGAAAATTGTATGCAACCCAGGCTTTAAAATGTGTAATATGATGTGTTCACTGCAAGTGAGCTGTGTCGAATGCTGAACATACTGCCTTACTGTCACGTGCTCGGAAAATGCTCTGGCCACTAGAAACGCTACAGCAGAGGCTGGTGTACTGAATACCACAGAGCAATGTCATTTTTTAAATTCTGCAGTTTGGTGAACTTATTTTATACAAAACCTAGCTGTATCAGAGATCTGAAAATGACTCCAACCATTGACCTTACTACTAACCCTTTCTACAGAGGTTCAGCACAAGGAATTTAATTGAACAGTATGAACAGAGTCAGACAAAAATGATTTAGAAAACTGTAGCAATATGCATCTGCAAATTTGTATTAGTTTCTAATTTGTTTTATTTCCTCTGTGTGAGAAAACCAAACAAAATAACAGGTTAGGAGCATGCACTGATACAGGGCATTGCAGCACCCACCACATGACAAACCAACTCATAATCCCAGATTAGGACCCGAGTGCAGCCATGCAATGGGTGACACCTCAGAACCACACTAGTTCAGATGGAATGGAACCAGTGTGAGGTTTTTTGTGGTGGCTGGCATGCCAATCCTGCCACCAACCCCCACGTTTTTCCCTACAGGTTGGAGGGCCTACTTGCAGGGCTGGATGCAGATTAACGTCATACCCAGGATGGAGCAATTGCAGGTTAAGGGCCTTGCTCAAGGGCCCAACGAAGTAGAGTCACTTTTGGCATTTACGGGATTCAATCCGGCAATTTTCCGATTGCCAGTGCAAATCCTTAGCCCTAGAGCCACCACTCCACCCCTATATAATACATGTACTGTAACATTTCAAAATGAACTGCAGCATCAGGTGAACATCATGGGTGGCACGGTGGTGCAGTGGTAGCACTGCTGCCTTGCAGTAAGGAGACCCAGGTTTGCCTCCCGGGTCCTCTCTGCGTGGAGTTTGCATGTTCTCCCCATGTCTGCGTGGGTTTCCTCCGGGTGTTCCGGTTTCCTCCCACAGTCCAAAGACATGCAGGTTAGGTGGATTGGCGAATCCAAATTGGCCCTAGTGTGTGTGGGTGTATGTGTGTGTCCTGCGGTGGGTTGGCGCCCTGCCTGGGATTGGTTCCTGCCTTGCGCCCTGTGTTGGCTGGGATTGGCTCCAGCAGACCCCGTGACCCTGTAGTTAGGATATAGCGGGTTGGAAAATGGATGGATGGATGGAGGTTAACATCATTGATTTATCATCATTTGATTTCCTCATTATGACTTAAAAATTCATGCAAACAATTATGTACATGATCAACAAAATTTCAGAGAGTTAAGAATGGAAAGATTTACATCACTCAGTGCTTGATTTTATCTATAAATGGGAATGAAATACAACAGGCAGTTAGAATCAGCATGAATAATAATGAGGGCTAATTTTTGTGAGATGCATATGAAATCAAAATCAGCCTTAATAAGCACATGAATAGTGAACACACTAATATTAGAACCTGCATTAACATACTTGAACAACGGGGGCCTGGAGTTTTAACAGCTAAATAGAAGAGGCCCCTGCTGGTTTAACAAAACTGCTGGAGGGTTTACTTCGAAGACCTATTTTATGAATATGAAAACACTCAAAAGACATCAAAAGTGAAGTTTTGCTCCTGCTGGGCAAGGTCTTTCAAATGAAGAGCAAAAGAAGGAGACTCTTTAATTTTTAGACACACATCATTTTCAGCAGCATAAATGACACTTTTATAGATTTGCCTCCTAGAGAGCAAATGGTTATCCATTTCCCTGGCCATATTTATCTTACAGATTTTATTCTAATTCATTCTGTAGACATTTTTGGCAGCACATTGGTCTTACTGTTCCTGGAGGCTGGATGTGAATCCTTAACAGAGCAACTGCATATGTGCAGATGCCATGTTCCTATATCTGTAAGAGTTTTCCTTTGGTTATATTACTCCGCTCTCATGCCAAAGATGTGCAGATTAGACTGTCTGGTGACTCTGCATTGGCCCTGGATTACTGGGAAAGGCTGTGCTCATTGATATGCCCTGCAGAAACTGGTGGCTTAGTCTCCGTGAGCTTGAGTTGGAGGAAGCAGAAAAAAGAAATGGATGGTGGACTTCCCCAAGCAAATGTATGTCATATCTAAAAGAAGAATAAGATGAGAAAATCATTCTTTAAAACATAATTGTAGGAAAACATAATACCATAGCTATTAGTTAGTATTGAAGCTTCGCAGTTTTACAAATCTAATTATGAATCCTTGTCGAATCATTATTTGTGGGGTTGCTACCATCGCTGTGGGTTTTCCTCTTGTTTCCTTCACATATCTCAAAAACATGCATTTTAGGAAACTTAAATTTTTTTAATTTCTTCTAAAATAATGGGTTTGATTGTGTGAGAGAATGCTTTCTGCAACTGACTTTTGTCCTGGACTGTCTGGTATTTATCTTTCAGCCAATTCAGCATTGCATTCAATCACTGATCTGAACTGAGCAGGCTTGAAGATGGATGGCTGGTATTTATAGTGAACCCCCTGGTCTTGCCAAAACAAAACAAATATATAGACAGCTGAAGCCAAATTGTACAATGCGTAAGGCCCTACTTATGTTATATTTTCTATAGCAAATAGTTGTGCAATCCTTTTCATTGGGCCAAAGCAATAAGCCAGAGAAAATCACAGTAAATCAGTAGCTGTCTGTTGAAGGAGTTAATCATAACTGGACTTACAAACCCTTGGAAGATCCATTGAACACAATACGTGGCCTGCATTTAGCTGTGGCATTTCATAGCTTATTTTGAGAAGTGCAGAAATATTACACCTTTTATTGGCTGAGTAGATTAAAATATGTAAGCTTTCCGAGTAGCTTGGGCCTTTTCTTTAGACTCCTTGCCCTAAAAAGGGGTCCGAGCTGCCTCGAAAGTTTACATATTGTAATCTGCTCAGCTAGCCAACAAAATGTGTCATTTTTGCCTCACTTCTCATTGCATCCTTAACAGGCTAACATGGTACATTACTCTGTTACAGCATAGCTTGCTTTATATATTTCTACATTTAGAAGATGAATGCAAATTTTGAAGGTATTCTTTTATGCCATCTGTATTGACTCATGTAATTGGATAGACACTGTAAATAACTTGTTATTAATACTTAAAGGAAAATGAAATCTCAATAGATGATGTGTGTGTTAATATTTGAATGGGTGTGACAATACAAAAACAGAGCTTACTTTTACATACCACCTTTACATCATGAAGAACCATCTTAATGTTCTTTACAAGTACAGATACAGTATATCACTCAGTGGCCCCTTTATCAGGTACATCTATTTGATAGCAAGTAGGATCAGCTTCTTCAAGAACAGCCTGCATTCTTCTAAGGTTCAAAAAACAACCTGAAACATTTCTCAGGGATTTTGGTCCATGCTAACACACAGGCATCAAGCAGTTCCTGCACGTTTTTCAGCCACACCTGAATGCTGTGAACTTTCCTTTCCACCTCATCTAGACATTAGTGTTGGACATTGGAGTATATTGAAGTCATTATCATGTTTATGGAACCAAGTTGATCTCTTGCATATTTTGTGACATGGTGCATTATCCTGCTGGAAGTGTTCATTTAAAAAAGAGTAGACTATGATTATAAAAGGATGCACATGATCAACAATGTTTAGGTGGACAATGACATTCAGGTGACTCTCTGTTGGTATTTGGAAGCCCAGTGTGTGCCAAGAAAGCATTCTTCACAACACTGCACTACTATTACCAGCCTAAACCACTGACACAGAATAGATACATGAATGTTGGTTAAAACAAATTCTGACCTGTCTTGTCACAACAGAAATGAAGAGTTGTCAGACTAGGTGACATTTTTATAAACGTCAGTCTTTTAGTCTTGATGATTTTGTGCTTGCTCTAGCAACTTTTCCCTGTTCTTAGCTGATAAAAGTTAAACCCAGTGTCGCCTTCTGCTGCTGTAACCAATCCACTTCAAGATCTGATGTGTTGTGCATTTAGAGATGTACGACTATGCTAAACAGCTGTTTCCTCTGAGTTTCCGCTACCTTATTGGCTGTTTGGAGGAGTACATTGTTTTCATTTATTATTTTATTACGGGAGTGTAGCCAATTTAAGTGACTTGTTCAAGGTTACAAAGTAATTCCGAGGTGAAGACTGAACCTGAAACATTAGGGTTTCGTTTCCAGTGCCATAGCCCTTAGACTGAATTACCTACAGTGTTTTCTGTTAAACTTGAACAGATAACTGTCTGAAGTGGCCAAGGATGAAGTGTACTTATACTGTCGTCATCTGTTTACATAACCCACCATTTTTTTCAGTGTCAGTGGCATAATTGAGGGCTGACCTAGCAGCGCTAAGTGCAACGCAACATGAGCAGTCATTGGCTGGGATGTTGTGGTAGATCAAGGTGTGGTTACAGTTATGCACATGGACTGCAGAAGGCATTCGTAACAGGGAGGCCGCATGGTGCCCAAAGCAGGTTGAGTTCTGATACACTGCAAGAGGACTGGCTGTGGCATTTGGTAATAATATAAAGAGAATTAAAAAGCATTCAAAGTTGATCTAAAATTACTACAGATCACAAACCTGTATTGGCATCAAATTAAATAACAGAATTGCTTCATCACATTATAAACTCAAATAAATGTCTGTCGGCAAGAAACAGATAATGTTACTAAATACTTAAGTTAACTCAAACATAACATTCTGCCTGTTCTCTTTCTCTTTATCAAAATCTTAACAAGTGTGACTCACCATACATTATGAAAAATTGCTAAATGGTTTGTCGCATTTATGCTATATTGCATAATCTTTGTGTTTCTTCTCAGTATTTTTCTTATTGTACATGCACACTTCACACCACAGAAAGTGTGTAATGTTTAGTGAACTTAATGGCCACATGTAGATGACCATAGATATTTGCTCTTCAAAATCTAAGGTTTTAATATTACGACAAATGCAATGTAGTGTAATTAGTTCAGATTTATTCTCACATGTGCATAGGGCATTTTATTTGCATGCTTGACCAATACACACATGTACTACTTTCTAGCATCGTGCCCCATAGGTTATGTAAATATAACAACCCAGAATACAATATGCCAGCAGTAGTCTAGGCCTGGGTAGCCCCCGCAGTTTCATGGACCCTGGTTAGGCATGCTCAAAAACTCACACAATGGAAATAAAAAGATATTAATTGATTCTTTAGGATATCTGGGAAACCAGCAGTGTCAGTGATAGCAAATGAGAACAAGATGAGAACATCAAAACTCAAGGAAGAAGAATGAGAAGAGCACATACTATATTTCATTTGCCTAATTATATACTCCCAGAGGTTTAAAGAATGCATTAGCAGGGCTAACAGAAATATTTTTGCTTTCCTTTTAATGCTAAGTTGTGAGTGAATTATTACCTGAATGAAGAAACAAAAACAACATTTCTAGCTTACAGTACATCTCCCTTGTGTGTGGAATGGAGCGGCCAATAGGGATTGGTTTCAAAATAAAACATTGTGAAGATTTATGTGTGCAGTAAAATTGTCCTTGTTAACAGTTCCCTTTTGGAGCTTTCTCTGTAACACTCTCTTTCTGCATTGCAGGACTGGTCTCGAGGCTATCATGGAAACATATGCTTTCTGGAGACCTCCTGTTAGGACCCTCACCTTTGAAGATTTTACCACGATGCAAAAACAACAGGGTGGGTATTTAAACGGGCACAATATTTTAGTATTTCTTCAAAGGTAGTTTTATTGATACATGTAAGAAAAACTGTAGCAGGGTCACCAAAACATTCTGTAGGAAGCACATATCATAAGGTCTGCATTCTTGTCTTTGAGCTCCTAAATTTAAAGTATCTTTCAACATTTTATGCTATATTAAACCTATTAATTTGATCCTGCTGGTAAGTTATACATCAACAAGAATGTCTTTTGTGAGTTTCACACCATTTCAGCTATTTGATATGGACCTTGGCTGGATTCTGTTCTTTGTTTTGTTGATGTCTATGTGTTTGCAGCATTACACCTCAAAGACTTCATCAGTGGGCATCACTTTTGTGGGTTGCCATGCAAGCACAAGTGATCTTATGTATGCCAGGGCTATAATTTAGGAGCTTTGTTTCAACGATGGACGCAAACCATGTCCTCTTTGTCATTTTCCTTATGTTTTTCTAGTTCTGTTTTCCCTCTGTGGCAGCTGTGTATTTTCCTTCTTGGTGAATTAGTAATGTCTGTAAAGCATCTGTTTGGCCTACGGAGGCTGTTCTGCCTTGCTGAGGTGCAACAGTCCTGGTATATTGGGGCATAATGTGTCCCATTAATTCTAGGAGTACACGCTACTATGTTTTAATTTAAAAACTGTGTTTTTAACTGAAAACAAGCAGCTTTCCAGGAACTTCAATGTATTCTGTCCAACTAACTGTTGATGATCTTGAGTTTTGCACCTTATACTGTCATGGTTTTTGCTTTGTATATACAGATTATGAACACAACTAACCAGCAGGTAACACTGTTATGTCTGTGCCCAAACTAAGAGGCCCTAGTCCTTGTTCTTGTATTTCTCTGCAGTTGGCTAACTCCCACCAATCAGCAGCTGTTCATTTCTATTTATCTACACAGCTGGCCTGCCCACATGGGTTACATTTGATTTATGTATTTTTCTTCTCTGCCTATTGCTTACCGTGAGCAAAGGTGATAGATAGATAGATAGATAGATAGATAGATAGATAGATAGATAGATAGATAGATAGATAGATAGATAGATAGATAGATAGATAGATAGATAGATAGATAGATAGATAGATAGATAGATAGATAGATAGATAGATAGATAGATAGATCTTTATTGTCATTGTCACTTTTACAAAGGAACAACGAAATTGAAGGTGTAGTCGACTCAGCGTGAGGAATAAGAGTTAAAAAGACAAGAAGAGAGAAAATAATAACAAACCGAATAGTAATAAAAGTACTTTACAAAATATATAAATTGCACTTGTTGACTTAAGGTCTATATTGCACATTGGTAGAATGATATGGAGCAGTTTTATTCTGAGTTCAGGGCCATGATTGCTTTCAATTAAAAGCTGTTGTTAAGGTGGTTTGTCTTAGTTTTCATTGCTCTGTATCTCTTGCCCGATGGCAAAAGCTGGAAGAGGCAATGACCGGGATGTGATGAATCCTGTGAAATGTCTATTGCTTTTATGCATCGGGAGGTGTAGATTTGTTCCAGAGTGGGGAGGATACAACCAATTGTTCTCTCCGCTGTCCTGACGACCCTGTGGAGCGAAGTGCAGCTGCCGTACCACACACACAGTCCGTACGTGAGCACACTCTCGATGGAACAGTGATAAAAAGCAAGGAGCAGATTTTTGGGAGATGGTTCTTTCTGAGAATTCTCAGAAAATACAGTCTCTGCTACGCCTTCTTCAGCAGCTTCTTGGTGTTGGCGCTCCAGGTCAGGTCATCCTCTAGCTCAATACCCAGAAACCTGAACACCGGGACCCTCTCCACACAGGCCCCGCAAATGATGAGTGGCTGGATGTCAGTTTTGTTTTTTCTAAAGCCAATAACAAGCTCCTTCGTTTTTTTGGTGTTGAGGAGCAGGTTATTGCTTGTGCACCATTCTGACAGCCGCTCCACCTTGTCCCTGTATGCCAGCTCACCCTCCTTGCCCGAGATGAGTCAGACCACTGTCGTGTCATCCGAGAACTTTATAATCTTGTTGCTATGGTGAGTGGGGAGACAGTCATATGTGTATAGTGTGTAGAGGAGCAGGCTGAGCACACAACCCTGAGGCTGAGAGCAGTGGATGTGTGGAGACCCAGCCTGACCCTCTGGGAGCGACCAGACAGGAAGTCCCAGATCTGCCAGTTTGGACACCAGTCGTTGTGGGAGGATGGTGTTAAACACCGAGCTGAAGTCTACAAAGAGCAGTCTGGCGTAGCTCCCTTGCTGCTCCAGGTGGGTCAGGGCAGCATGAAGGGCTGTGGCCACAGCATCCTCCGTGGATCTCTTTGCTTTGTAAGCAAATTGAAATGGGTCCAGGTCTGCTGGCAGGCAGGCGATGATATGACTCCGCACCAGTTTCTCAAAGCACTTCATGATGACAGATGTGAGTGCCACTGGGCGGAAATCATTCAGACTGTTCGTGATGTATTTTTTCGGCAGCGGAACAATGATTGAGGACTTGAGGCAGGATGGGACAGTGGCCTGGGACAGGGACTGATTGAAAATCCTAGTGAAGATTCCGGCCAGTTGATCTGCACAGTCTTGCAGCACCCGTCCAGCCACACCGTCAGGTCCTGCAGCCTTCCTCGGGTTCACCTTCCTCATCACCCGCCTCACCTCACACTCTTCCACTGTGATATTGCTGTTGTGAACAGGCTGCTGTGATGGACCTGCTGTTGGTGTCGCCTCAAAGCGGGCAAAGAAGATGTTCAGCTCCTCTGCCAGAGAAGCGTCTCCCTCAGCGGCCAAGGAGTTGCTGGATTTGTAGCCGGTGATGTGCTGGACACCCTGCCACACCTGCCTGGTGTTGTTGCGCCTCAGATGGTCCTCTATCCTCCTTCTGTATGCTGCCTTGGCCTCTTGGATGTCTCTCTTCAGGTTCGTTCTGGCTACACTGTAAAGAGCCCCATCCCCAGACCTGAAAACAGTATTCCTAGCTTTCAGCAGACTCTGGACATCCCTCGTCATCCAGGGCTTCCTGTTAGGATAAATCCTTATGCGTCTGTCCCTGATGACATTGTCCATGCAGAACCTGATGTAATCCAGGACTGCCGTATTGTGGTTCTCCAAGTCTTGGTGATAGAAAACCTCCCAATCGGTTCTCATGAAGCAGTTCTGCAACTGTTGGGAGGCCTCCTCGGGCCATATGGTAACAGTCCTGGTCATAGTGGGAGCTTGTTTCCTGAGGGGAGTATATGCAGGGATTAGAAGCAAGGACGTGTGATCAGACTGGCCAAGGTGTGCTAGGGGTTTAGCCCTATAGGCCTGTCTGATGTTTGTGTACAACTTGTCCAGTGTTTTTACTCCCCTGGTTGCACACTTTATGTATTGATGGAATTTGGGGAGAACTGCTTTCAGATCTGCATGATTAAAGTCCTCAGAAATTATGTGAACAGCCTCAGGATACTTGCTCTGTTTACTACTGACGGTGTCATGCAAAAGCCCCAGAGCCGAGTTAGCATTAGCATTTGGTGCTATGTACACAGCAGTTAGCAGTATAGCATTGAATTCACGGGGGAGGTATATGGGTCTGCATTTAATTGTCATAAACTCCACGTCTGGAGAGCAGTGTCTGGTGACTATGGTGGAATTTGTGCATCAGTTATTGTTCACATAAATGCACAGCTCCCCTCCTCTTTACTTACCGGAGCGCTCTGTCCTGTCTTGCCTGTGTGTTGCAGATCTGTTTAGGTGGCTGCACAAAAAAAGCTATTGTGGCCTGAAGGGGGCACACAGCTCCCAACACCCAAGATAGACAGACGCAGATACAAGTTTACGAGCACAACACAGGTTTTACTGTGTTGTGGCAAACACTTCCCAAGCCCACCTGCACAGCACAGTACATTAAAGCACCAAGCACAGTGAAACAGAACAATGGCACTGTCTTCTTTTCTCTCTCTCTCTCTCTCTCTCTCTCTCTCTCTCTCTTCTTCCACCTCCACTCCTCCTCCAGCAAGCTTCGTCCCTCTTCTCCTGACTCTGGCTTCTGGAGCAGTGGCAAGGGGCTTCTCTTATCCTGAACCTGGGAGTACTTCCGTTGGCCTTTTGGCGTGGTCAGGAAGCTCCACAATCCATACAGCACTCCCTGGTGGCACCCACTGAACCTTACAGGATTGTGGCGAAATTCAACTCCCATGAAGCCTTATGGGAATTCGAGGCACCACTGCAACCCAATGGGGCTGCCATCTAGTGCTCTGGGAAAGATAATGCCCTTTGTCTGTTCTCTCCCCAGGTCCTTCCTTTATGAAGGCGTCACAGCCACACTATGTAAATATCATTGTCTTGCCCTGCTGTCTCTACTTATATCTTTGGTTTCAACTTTGTTTAAGAGATATTGCTTTCTGATGTGTAGTCCTCATTTTGATCCATATTTGCCACATACAGTGAGTTTTGCTTGCTGTTCAATTAATGTTAATTGTTTTGAAAGGCTTTTTTCAATATGAATCCTACTTTGCTTCTGGCAATGATCCTGTCTAGTGCATAGTCACCTGATCTCTGCCATTGTCATATAGTAGAACTCAAAGCGGTGTCACATGTACAGAGTACACTGAAATTCTTATTTGCGTATCCAAAAACATGCAACTCATTACCACTCTTCACATCATGATAAATAAGAACATATTAATAGGTGTAACTTCATGTTATTTAATAGAAAATACAGATAAGTTGGGGCGGCATGGTGGCACAGTGGTAGCGCTGCTGCCTTGCAGTTAGGAGACCTGGGTTCACTTCCCAGGTCCTCCCTGCGTGGAGTTTGCAGGTTTCCTCCGGGTGCTCCAGTTTCCTCCCACAGTCCAAAGACATGCAGGTTAGGTGCATTGGTGATCCTAAATTGTGTGTGTGTGGGCTGACGCCCTGCCCGGGATTTGTTCCTGCCTTACGCCAAGGTCAAGCTGGCTGGGATTGGCTTCAACAGACCCCCATGACCCTGTGCCAGGATATAGCGGGTTGGAAAATGACTGAATAACTACAGATAAGTTTAATGAATGCACTCCTTACTCTTGCTTTTAAGAAAAATGTTAAAACTCAAGATCAGGAATAACATAAGCAATGCACAAAAAAATATGTAGAAAATAAAAAGTGTTATATTTATATAACAACTGCAATTTAGTTGGTGTAAAAGAATATATATATATATATTTTTGACATAAGCTCCCAGATACATTTCTCGTAAAAATATTCTTTAAATTGTATTTTTCCCAACAAGCTTGCTTTCAGTTCAGTATGCATATAAGACTGATATAGAATTGTATTAATGCTTGAAGAGGGTAGAATGGCATGATTTCTCAAATTCTTATACATGTTACTTATAGAAGAAATGAGGGAAATCCTTAGGAAATACACATAAGAACAGCATTTCTCAACCATTAAGTATTTGCGACCCGAGTTTTCATAACAGTTTTAATTGCGCCACCCTAATGTTTTTTTGAAAGGAGCCCACTAATACCAATTTGTTCTTTTTAAATTAATGATATATCATAGATGCATATTTTATTATACCTACTTAACTTTTATCAACATTTATCTAACTCTATATTTATTTTTCTAGTATCAGAGTGTAGTTTAAGTTAATTTGTTTTGGTTTCAATAGATGTATTTTTCATATTTTCGATTCTTGTTTTCTTTTTTTCACATCTTCACGCCTCCCTTTTTGTTACTTCGCGCCCCCCTAGGGGGGCCCACGCCACAGATTGAGAACCACTGCATAAGAAGATGACATTAAACTGCAATGTACTTTACTTTGTATGACCTCTATAAATTGTGATCTCATCCCAAGACACTCTTTTCAGTTCTGTACAGAGCAATTTTCAAAACATTTCTACAACTGGAACTTTGTCCGTCTATGAGATTTGGTGTGGTGGGGCTGAGCCGGTGATCTAGTGATGGGTGAAACAATTTGTGTGAAATTGAATTATGTTTCACTTCCAGCAAAATTTGTTCCATTCACACTGGAACAAAGGAGTTTAGTTCTTGTCTTGGATCATTTTCAGCCATTAATACTACATGCATTCACCTGTCATGTTACTTTTCTATAGAAATCTTTGCTAAAAAATAAATCACCAGAAGCGTGCATATCATCTACTAGGACAGGGGTAGGCAACGTCGGTCCTGGAGTGCCACAGTATGTGCAGGTTTTTGTTCCAACCCAGTTCCTTAACGAGAACTCAATTATTGCTGATGAAGCACATATTGCTTAAGTGACATTTTAATGCTTCATTTTAGTGGTCTCGCTTGTTAAGGTTCTCCAACCTTAATTGCTTATTTCAATCTTAAACTGCTGCATTCAGTGTTTTAATTGCTCTTTATTAGCAATAAGATGTAAAAGACAAAGCAGCCAGCAGTTCTCCAGCTAGCTTTTTTCCAATTACATCTGTGTGTGTTCATCATGCACGGTTTGATTTAATAAAACACTTAATAGAAAAATGTGACAGACTGAAAATGATCTGTTTTAGGCTTCAAATCATTTGGATGATATCCTTGGAAAGGAAAAAAATCTACGATATAAAAGCCTTACATTGCACAGACTAACAAGCCATAAAATTAAATAAGGTCTGAGATTGGCAATGATTGGTTTCTAATTAAGCAATTGGGTTGAATGAAAACCTGTAGCCACTGCGGCTCACCAGGACCGACATTGCCTACCCCTGTTTTACATCTTATTGCTAATAAGGAGCAATTAAAACACTGAATGCAGCAGTTTAAGATTGAAATAAGCAATTAAGGTTGGAGAACCTTAACAAGCGAGACCACTAAAATGAAGCATTAAAATGTCACTTAAGCAATATGTGCTTCATCAGCAATAATTGAGTTCTCGTTAAGGAACTGGGTTGGAACAAAAACCTGCACATACTGTGGCACTCCAGGACCGACGTTGCCTACCCCTGTACTAGGAGGTGGGTTTTGACATTTCTGACTTTGTGAGATACGGTGCTGAGATTTCCTTTGGAGAAAATGCAGTAATGTGCACAATGGGGTGTTTTGGTTGGTCTTTCTATTGAAAATCTGCAGCATGTCACATTTGATGTGAATGAGTATCATAAACAGAATTGATTTTACCAGCAAATAGCTGCAGAAAAGAACACAGGTAATAAGCATGGAAGTGTGAACGAGGCTTTAGGGTGCAATATTCCTTGTTTAAAAACCTTTCAAATCCTAAAAGCTCTTTTTAGTGAGTTTTGTGCTTTGCAATTACAACATCACCTGCAAAACAAAAATCAGTGTCAGTTTCACAAAACTGTATGCGGATTGAAACTTGCTTGTTTCACTCGTCACTACCTGCAACCTTGTGGTGTGCAATCCAGCGCCTTAGGCCACAATATGGATAACATATGTCATAAAAATGTAAAATATGCAGTACTTTTTTTTTTGTATTACTTCATATCTCATTTAAATTTAACTAGTGGTCCATCCTGTATTAAATTGTGTCTTATTCATGGGCCTGCTGGACTAGACTGGGCCTCCCTTTAATATAAGATTTGACATAGTGAAAATGAATAAATTAATTTTTACATAATGTTCTTCTATCAGCTAATGACATTGCTCTTGTAATACAGTATATATTCTTTTTGTCTAAGACAGTTAAAAGAAAATAAACATTAGAACTATAACACCCGTGGCCTAGTACAGGAATGGCAGCTCCATACAGTAAGAAAATTTGGGGCACCAACCAGGTCGTCCCATTTTTTTGTCCAGGGACACAAAAACAAAACAAAAGGAATCACTGCTTGGCGTGTATTCTTCATGCTACAGTATGTGGTTTGCCAACTTAAAGAAAATGGGGCTTGCTGGGTTGATTAGCCAAGGTCACTGTGGTAGCAGAGCTCCATCCGGCAGGTTGCTCGTGCCAATAATGATGTGTTCTTCCAGGAGCCTTGGGTTTTAATCGAGGTTGAACAAGAAGGGTCAGGTCAGTTGCCTTCACTGGGTTTCTTCTCGGCAGTGTGGAGAAACAAGGAGATGACAGTGTTAGTGATAGCACCCCCTCTCGTCTCAGTGGGTTATACATACCTCAACAGAGCCATGCCTCTGTGACACACTCTATTAGGGTAAAAAGTGGGAAGTCATAGGTGCTTCTTTAACGAAAAACATGTTTTATAATTCACCCTCACACTGTATGTTCTATATTTGTTCTGCAAAAATGCAGTTACCAAACCCATGCTGGTGCAGTCTTATTCTAGGAAATCAATCTTTAATCCCAGTTAATTTATTTCATTTTCCCCATAATCCATCCATCCATCCATTGTCCAACCCGCTGAATCCGAATACAGGGTCACGGGTTTCCCCATAATGCATTTCAATATTTTTTTCACCCTACTTATTTGTGAAATTAATCAAAGTAGGCAAGCATAACAAAAATAGAATAACTGCCTTTACAGAAGATACTATGTTCACGGGGAAATTGATGTCTATTTTGTTTGCTGCACAGACTTCCTGAGATTCCACCCCCTTAACAAAAAAAAGGCATGATAAAGGCATAAAACTTTAAAATTCACAACATTACATCATCATAATATTCTAGTCATGACAAAATACAGCTTAAAGCTATTATTGAATGCACATGGCGCAAAGAGCAGAAAAGCCAAGTTTTGAATTATTTAATTATGGCGGTATCTGAGTGAAATTTTGAACAACAAAATGAAACTCTGCCAAAATCTCATTAATAAAAATATGTGCATGATTTCCCACAGTGTTAGTATAGTTCCAAAAAGCTGACACGTCTAGCGAGGGGTGAAGCCAGCAGTTGTTTTCATATACATACACGCATCCATGTGCATTCGCTTGCAAATGCTCCTGATGTAAAGAAGTATTTACAGTATGAGCAGAATCCCTCAATTGTATATAATCAGTAAGCTGCCATTCTAACAGCAAAATGTGGCAAAGCAGGACTGCACTGAATGGTATGCCAGTTTACCAAAGGGCAGGCTCACTCACAATGTGACAGTCAACTCAGAATCTCTGTTTGAGGAAACTGGAGCCCTCAGAGGAAACTCCAATAAATGCAGGGAGCACATGCAAACTGAAGAGAGGGCAAGTTAACTGGGTCAAAGGATTACTCGCAGCACCACTGTGCCGTTCGTTTAAAATGACACTTAAAATGCAAAAACATGCCCCAGTCCTAACAGTATTAAGACAGCTTGACAAATTCTCTTACTCTTCACTGAAAACAGTAAAAAGCTTTCATTGCGCTCCCTACCCTCAGTGAGAGTTTTGAAACAGCGGGTGCTCTTCAGCCAGAATAATGTGTCCTGTTTCCTTTTTCCTGTGAGTATTTACAGCCTTCACATTGGTGGAAACACTTCACAGAAATTATGAAAGAGAACATGTGAAACATATGCTATTATGACTAATTTAATGAAATTATAACTTGTATAGTTAGCACTGCTGCCTGATCCACACAAAAATCCTGCATTTGAATCCGACACCCTGTCACTGTCTATGTAGTTTGCATGTTCTGCTCATGTCTCCTGAGCTTTCTGTGTGTAGTCCAGTTTTTCATGCACAACTCAGAAGCATGTCTGATAACCCACACACCTTCCATATGAATATGGAGACACTGCCATAAATGCCAGTGGCATCAGTTGCTGGGTAAAAAACAGGAACACCAGCTTTCCAGAACAGCTCTGTAGTCGGTTGCTTGTGAATCGCAACTGAAAGAAATGTTGGTGAGCTCATCAGTTAGGAGTGCATCACTGCTTGCACACAAATGAAAATGAATTCTATCACAAGCAGATAGGCAATCTTCTGAAATGATGACCTAATGTATCGGTAGGGACAGGGATTTGCAGAGAACTAAACAAAAGTACATAGATTTGATTGACATGTAATCATTTCCTAAAATATCTTTTTTTGAATTATTGAATAATAATAATAATAATAATAATGTTCTGTAATATAGTATATATTTAAAATGCTAAAGGTGGTATCTGTCTGTTATGTGATTACTTGCGACACAGTGAGGCTAGAACCTTGATCTTAGTCTTATTCAAAATCTTATGACCTGATATACACCAGTGAAGCAAAAAATATGGTTAGTGACAACCTCCATGAACTTATCTGGGTCTGCATCTTTCTTTGCAAACTGTCTAAGAGGGTGACTTTTCAGAAAGGAAAAGAACACTGATGGCATTTACTGAGTATGAGGCATATTGCTGAGGCCACTTGTAGGAAGAAGAAGACGATGAGCAGCAGCACCATCTGCTTAGCATCAAGTGCAGGATACAGAAAACATGCATGACAAAGACAGGCAAATGTCTGTGCAAACTGCTCCTGTCCTCACACCAAAATACAGCACTACACACCGTGACGTCACGAGAAAGAACTCCAGTGGTAACGTCTCCTGAGCATGAAGCCAAACACGGGAGATGCGTCAGTGATGGAGAACAACAAGACGTAAGTCTGAACATTGAGCCATTGAGCAGCTGCCAAACCTACACCACAATACAAGATGCAACAACAACAAATGAGAACAGCATCAAACACTCTCCACTTGGCCCATATGCAAGCATTGCCTGTACATCTTTACATTAATGTTTGGTTTAAGAGCACAACGTATCAAAGTTATATCAGTGATGTGTTGACTTTGGATCAGTATTTTTTCTATCCATCCATCCATCCATTTTCCAACCCGCTGAATCCGAACACAGGGTCACGGGGGTCTGCTGGAGCCAATCCCAGCCAACACAGGGCACAAGGCAGGAAACAATCCTTTTTCTAATGAAAAAAAATTTGTTTCTTAAATGGAAATGTTCAGAGTGCTATATACAGTATGAACCGCCTTTATCTGAGGACCTTAGGTGCCTATGTTTCCAAGTAATATAATATAATTTTCCTCAAGAAAAAAAAATACTATTTGTAAAAAGCATCAGGGTAGAATAGATTCAAGAGTGGCTGGAAAAATGGTCAGATAAAAAAATAAACCTATTTTTATATAGTGCATTTCATCTGTAAAAGGCTTCCCAAGCCAATTTTAGAATACTTTTGTTTCCATTTTCCTACCGTGAGATCGAAAGGGGCGCTCTCGAGCTGTCTTTGAGCCCAGAATAAATGTTAGTAAAGCCAAAGTTATGAAAAAAGGTATTTCATTACAGAAAATAAAAGCACAATGAAGAGAGTTAAACAAGAACTATAACAAAATATAAAATAAGCCGACTGGCAGTAAATCCTAACAGCACCACCCAGCCTAACTGAGCAGATTTTAATCCTCTTTTCTTATCGTGCTTTTCCACCTGATACTACAAAAAAAAAACCCTCTTTACTAACCTTTTATATGCTTTTCATCAATATCTGGCTTAACTTTTTCCAAACTGTCATAATCTGTGTTTTGAATCTTAACTGTTTAATTTTTGATATTATTTTTATTTTATTTTTTGTTAATTTTCATATTTGTTTGTGAAATCACCTGGAACCATTTTAAATTACCATTGTACAGGCCACTGCCTTTTCATGTAAGCCCACCGTGGCTTTGTTTACAGTAATGGCACAGTTGCCAAACACTTGACCATGGGCATTACTGTGTGTGATATCATCAGTCTGTGGTTTTAAAAGCTGGTGATTCATGGTACTTTGTATCATAGCAGTTCTTTTCACTAAGAAATCTTCTTCTTGATTGGTGTATGTTTATTAATACGTTTACAAGTTTACAACTTGCCAGTATTTACATCTTCCATGTACCAACCTTTGCTTGTGATTTTAACCTCCTGCTCTATACAAAAAAAAAAAACTTGGACTTTTCCTAATCAATTCTTAATAAATCATAGTGAACTACTTTCCGCGTGTTCATTGCACCATCCACTCAACTCCAAGTTGAAATAAGGTATTTCCAGGAGATGTTTTTAAGCCTGGACCAGAGAATACCTATTAGAATACCTGGAATACGTTCTGAGGTCAGAACAGGGCTTTGAATCCTCCTAGCACTCCATGATCAGCCCCAAGTGTTCGTACTTGTCTGTGTCTCAGGCCGCCAGTGTAATGCCCATTATCATGAGTAGCAGGGCGAGACGTATAACACAACAGTACTTTCTGCTGTTACCCAACCTATTTCTACTGCATTAACTACAGTCCTTCATTTTTCTTTTAATATTTAAGCACTGTGGTGACTATGTTGCCAGGAGAATACAAATTATCACCGCCAGTGTATTCTTTAGGTGTGTGGTTTGCAGTTGGTCTCCTATCCTAAACCCCATAAAAATACCTGCACCCATGTCTCCTACTTTTATATTAAAGCATAGTTAGCCTTTGTGACTTGCTAACATTGGGTATTTGGTGAATAATCAGTTGGATGTTTTTCGGATTACAGTCCATTGTCTTTACTATTATGCCACAAAAAGACAATTTAACAGTTAGTCGTACTTGTTATATTAGACTTTGGTTGGATGTTTCTTTCAATCCACACACCTCAGACCATTGCATTGTCACTGGTGAGAAGATGTAAAACTTGATAATAGGAAAACCTGTCTTTGCTGCTCAATAATTATTTAACTAGTCAGAAGTGGTTCTCATATACTGATATGTTTGCTTTTCAGGAGGAAGCACAGGTACATCTCCAACAACATCTAGTACTGGAACACCTTCCCCATCGGCCTCATCCCATCTCCTCTCCCCTTCCTGTTCCCCTCCTACATTTCACCTGACACCCAACACATTCAATGTAGGATGTAGAGAGAGCCAGCTATGCAACCTCAACCTCTCTGAATACCCAGCCTGTGCCAGGAGCAACATGGCAGCTCTGCAAAGCTACCCTGGCTTAGGGGATACCTCTTATGGAAGGCTGCCGCCAGGGAGCAACTCTGTTAATCAATCTTCTGAAACATTCATGCCCCAGAGGACCCCATCTTTAATTTCTGGAATGCAAACATCCTCTGCTTCTCTGCCTGGTAATAATAAGATGGACGCCTATGGTGGTCAGCTGGGATCTTTTCCCACCTCTCAACTCCAGTATGTCATGCAAGCAGGAAGTTCTGGTCCAAGTTCCTCTACTTCCCATATGTTCAGTAGTGGCCATATGCAACAAGGATCTTACAATGCATTCTCCCTACACAATCCATACAATCTCTATGGATACAACTTTCCAGCTTCACCTAGACTGGCCACAAGCCCGGAGAAACTAACTGCCTCACAGAACAGCATCCTGTGTTCATCTCCACCAAATGGTCCATTTGTAGAAAGACAGTACTTATCTTCTGGAATGGATGGAATGCACATGATAGGCAACTCGTCTGCAGGACAGCAGACAGTAAACGCCTGTGATAGCCGTCAATATGGAGCTGTGTCAGGCCCCACTTCACAAATGTCCGTACACATGGTGTAAAGCTGATTTTAGGCTCAGTGATCCGAAGAAGCAAAGTCAGCATTTTTGGAAGCTAAGCTACATGACATGTTAAGATGGAACTCAGAATCGCATTTTTGATTTTTGTTGCCTGTGTTTGGAGGATGGGCATCTGAATAAAAAATGGAAAAAGAACAAAAACAAACAAAAAAAAAACACTTATGTCAATAAATATTTTAAAAGGACCTGTAACATTTCATGATGATTTGCACTGGTCTATAGTCTTTTACATCAAGCAAACAGGACAGAAAATGAAGGAAAGTAAAATCAGTTGGCTCTCGGCCAAGGACAGACTTCAGATTGCTTGGATGAAAGCGAAAATCTTGGTGCAATATTTCTGGAAGACGGATTTAAGACTTGGACACTTTGAAAGTAAAGGTATATAAATATACCTGCCAGCATCATCCCCTGATGGTAAAATTTTTATCAACAAGAACAGACTAACATTTTTGCTTTTAATGAGCAGAGAAAATTAAATAAAAAAAAAAGAAAAATGGGGAATGAAGTCTGAAGAACTTAGTTTAAATTTGAAGATTTCTAATAAGAACATTTTTTTTAGCTTGACAGCCAGAAACTGGGAATAGGACAACTAAAGAGAAAAAAAAGCACTTAGCATATATTTATATATAGCCAAAATGTTGTAAAGCATATGAAAGTTTATTACAGTGAAGCCAAGAGCTCAGTGTCATTGACGAAAGACAACTTCTGATCCTTCGGATCTCTTGTTTCACCTCATGCATAAAGGAATTGTCCAAACTATAGTTTGGTGAAAGCAAAAGATATGAGTGGTGTGCAAAAAGAAAAGAGTTATTAGACTGAATAATTAAGACATGTTCTGTTGTGTTGTAGAGAAATATATTTATGTGGCTAGCAATAATACAGTACAAAGAAAGAAGGCCAGTACGATGTACGTTATTTGTAACAATGAAGAAACCCAAAACAGAAGCAAACCATGCCTGTATAAAAATGCCTTTGAAATAAATGTGTAAGTTCAAAGCACAAATGCAATGCTCAATAAACATAATAATGTATGTACAGTATTTTTGATCCAGTGTTTACGAACACAGAAACAAAGTGCAACTGGCAAACACTGCTAATAGTTCGCAGCCTTGAACCCAATGTTAACCCAGTGCTGCTGGGGTAAGTTGCGGCTGCTTGCAACCCTAAATTGGATCAAGCAAGTCTGAGACTGTTATGCTCTGTATCAAATCACACGTGTACAGCCGACATCACATTATGTGACTTCTAGTCATTGGGTATGTCAGGTTTGCCAACCACAGTTGCTGACCTCGTCACTGGACTGGGTCAGTTTACACAACTGAAAATTGCTGGTCACCTCAAATTTAGCAACAGTGCCGTTTTGCTTCCCTTTTTTCTGACAGCCACTAGTGTGCTGCCTGACGGAACTGGTGCTATACAAAAGGTTAACCAATTACAGTGGAACCTCAGGTCACGACTGTAATTCGTTCCAAAATTCTGGTCATAACCCGATTTGGTCGTGAACCCGAAGTAATTTCCCCCATAGGATTGTATGTAAATACAATTAATCCATTCCAGACCGTACGAACTGTATGTAAATATATATTTTTTTAAAGATTTTTAAGCACAAAAATAGTTAATTATATCATAGAATGCACAGTGTAATAGTAAACTAAATGTAAAAACATTGAATAACACAGAGAAAACCTTGAACAGAGAAAGCTAACATTGCAAGTGTTCACGCTACAGCCTTACGAACCGCTCACTGTAAACACTTTTTTTAATGAGTTTTAAGCACAGGGAAAAAAAGGAACATTTGAAAAATCCTTAATTTATACAAAAACTAACCATAAACAACCAAGAAAACTAACCTTGCACGAGTCGAGTTCTGGCATGAAGGAAGTGAGGAGGAACTGCGTGGAGAGGAGATTACAGTTTTGAGGTAAAGCCCCTCTGCGCGATGCACGTCTGGCTGAGAACAATGTACTGTACAGGGAGAGACTGAACATGTGTGAAAATCACGGGTGCGTATGAACCGGAAGGGAAACGAAACAGAGTTCACAGCAAATGCACAGGGAGAGACTGAACACATGCGGAAATCATCAGTGCGTACAAACCGGAAGGGAAACTGGCTTGCTCGTCACCCGAGTGTGTGGTCGTGAACAGATGCAAACATTTGGTCGAAACTCGATTTGTACGTGGTCCGAGACATTCATGACCCAAGGTTCTACTGTACTGTCAATTCAGCTTCTTTTTTCCTTGTTGTTGGGGTACATAAAACATGAGACATCGAGTAGACAAACGTCTCTTCTGTTTGCCAGGTCCGAAACTCCCATCCTTCCTTAATCCTCATCATTGCATTACATGCATTAAACTTCTTGATGAGCATTCATTTGTTGTCAATTCTTATGAACACAGAACCCAACCCTACGACTAAAGACAAAGTTAGACCTGCTTGATTTTTTTGGGGTGAGTAATGGACTATTTGGAGTGATTGTTGGGTCATGGTGTTATATTGCATGATGGCCTTCACAGGAACACCCTGACAGCTACATCCATTTCAATATGATTATGTAAATGAAGGCTACAACTGAATATTCCTGGAAAAGACGTCCAATGTAACATGGCTTTAAGTCACTTTTGTTTTGGTGGACTAGAAAATTGCTGGTAATAGTAGTAGTGGAGTTAGTTATAGAAATGTTTTTTCGTGAATGTTTTAACAACCTTTCCTTAAGAAAGTAACTCACTCGGGCCTCAACAAGCTGGTTCCTTCCTTATACCTAATAATTCTGGGATAAGCTCTGCATCCTCATGACCCTGCAGAAAACAAATAGATGAATGACAAATCGACAAAAAAGAGCAAAAAAAAGTAAAGAGAAATGACATTACTCTGTGCACTCTGACTAGAACCAGTAGAATCTTAAAGCTCTTACATTCAGAAAGACAAACAAAAAAAGACACTACAGAAATATAGATTTTATTGCCATGCAGACACTTTGGAGTTATTCCTGGATTTTGGGGAGCTCAGACATTATTATGCAAATAAACATTAAGCAAAGAAATAAAAATACAAGGTATCTTTGTTGAGCAGGGCACATTGAAAAGAAGGGGCTCCTCTATTTCATGAATAGATCTTCCACAAAGGCATGATCACTGAAATACTTTGGTCCATCATTTTTCTTTTTTTCATTCAGATGTTACTCATGAAGCCATTGGAATGACAAAGATATAAGATCAAGTAAATGGAAAGAAACCCCATCTTCCATGCTCTTTTTCAGTAATAAACTAGCAAAGACAATGAAGACAATAAAGGGTCCCCAGCACCCCTCCCTTGAACACACCAGAACACCTGACTCTATGGGATGTTCTAAAAACTGATGGCAGCCTGGCCATGTTGAGAACATAAAAAGAAATATAAAATACTAAATGTACGTAAGATCAGTTTCAAAGTACTGACACCTCTTTCCCCATCAAATTGCTAGAAATTGTCAATGAAAATATTTACCTTACCTCATTTTTCCCATCAAGTTAATCAATAGTTTAATAATATTATTGGTGATTATATGAAAATGTGCAGTATCAAGTTTCAGGTACATTAGACAGAATAATGAAGTAAGCCAATGGTGGTAGGATATCAGGTCTTTGATATTCTAGTGGAGACTACAGATTCAAAACACAAGCATGCTTAAAAAGTTGTACTGTATACCAGCAATACAATAAATATTATGAATAGAAGATAATTTCTTATACTTAAAAAGTTAGAAATGTATTTGACAGAAAATAAGGTAAAGAGAAGCAAGTCCCAAAAATGCATGCCATGCTTGAGCAGAGATATTAAAGGGTCTGCAGTAAGAAGCATTATGTATTTTCTACAGTTGTTCATGTCTGTATGACTACATAATGTACTGGTACTGGCTGCTTGTAACAAAACCTAATCTTCTTGAAGTTGGTGTCCAAACAGACTAACTGACAATTGGAAGGAAGGTCATCGTTTTTTTGTTTAGGAAAATTGGGATTGAATTATCGATTGTATTAATGAGAAATAGAGAGAGTAACTAATGGGAAGGATTAAGATATGGCAAAATAGTAAAACGCCATCCCTAATATGCTAAAAGAAAGATGAGGGGGGGGGGGGGTCAAGGAAAAGTGTAATAGGGATTGTGTATGTCTAGATATATCATGAAACCTAAAGCATTGAGTCATAAGGAACTACTATAATGGTATTGAGTTTGGCATTATAGCCATCCATCATAATTTTGCATCAGATAGGTGCCATATTTGGAAAGTTTAGAAATTCTTCACTCATAATATAATTTAATACGTATAATATTAGATCAAACATTGGAGTTACTCTCCTCTAGGAGAGAATTAATCAGTATTGCAAAAGATGCTTAATATATGAATCAATGATATACTTGCAGGGAGATAAACTTCAACAATGGAGGTAAGGTGTCCTACCTTCCCAAACACAGTTAAGCACTGAACAAGTTTAAGCAGATGTGGCAAGAATCAGAATGTCAATAATATTAACAGTGTAAAGTTCCAGCCAGGTATGCAGGAAGGCATATTAACAGAAAATGGCCCATAAATTCTATTATTGAAAGTAATTCCAAATGCTGTAAATAAAGTTAAATATGTGAGAGATCGGTGGGAGCAATGCCAAAACATTAAAAAAGATGTCACCAAGTTGGAGGTAGCATGGGAGGAATTTTAAATCATAACAGGTTTAATGTGTTCCAGACTTCAGACAACTACCGCCAGAGGCTCATGTGAAAGGGCAAATAAAATTGGAGAAACAGGGCAGGTCTGTCAAGTGTTTCTTCCAACTGAGAAGTAATGAAAATATGAACATTTGTTATCATACCTGCTGAAAGGGTTGTATAAAGCCTATTAACCGCATTTTTGTTACCAGTACGAAAGCACATACACTGGTGGTGCATCTGCTAGTACTCCAGAATGTAACTGGTGGAATATCTTTGCATTTTGCACTTTTTAATTGTTTTTTCAATCTAACATCAAACATTTTAATATGTAACTGGGTATCAGTGTTCATTAAACAGAGTGGCTTGTAATATGGACACTGGAAAGGGGTTTTGTTTTTCTTTGGTAATAAGGTGATTACTACAATATTAAAATGTCTGAACTAATGTACAGTAAGTCGCATGAATTTGGGGTATTTGTAAAAAAATGTAATTATTTACTTCAAGTACACAATAACTGAGAATAGTTGCATTAATTATTTGAAATAGTAAAATACTTCACTTTAAATGTATAAAGTCTAAATATTCTTGGTTGTAATCAAAATTTGTAATTTTTCACCCTCTGAAAGAGGTCCATAGAGGACATTACATTTGTAATCACTGACCTTGAAATAGTCTCATGCTAATGTTTGAAATTTGGCATGTCTGACCATGTTGCTCTTAGAGGACTAGGACCACCAGACAAGAATCAGATATCAAAAATATTACCAAATTCATGTTCAGCAACCTTGAAATGGCATAAAATGACACCCACAAGCCTACATTACCAATCCCCACTTTTTCAAAGTTTTTTGAAAAAGAGTAACTTTGACCCATTGAATCCCATTAGGGTGTGAACCCCTGGGGTCAGTTGATGTGGCATGCATGATTTCAAGTCCTTCTGTTCATTTTTGCTAAAGACACCTATTTGTTTACTTCTTATCATAAGGGTGTAATTTCCTGCACAAAATATAGTCCAAAAAAGGCCTACAAATAAGTTTTGTTTTGGGTCTAGAGCAGTGTTTCCCAAACTCGGTCCTGGGGAACCCCTGTGGCTGCAGGTTTTTGTTCCAACCGGATTCCTAATCAGTGACAACACCTGATAGCACTGATCTCATTTAATTAGCTGGTTTTTTTTTTTTCTTTTATTCGACATTCAGAAAAGCACAGCAGCATGATTTTTACATTTATAAGACATTTAGAAATATTTCTGCTTTTGCTATAGATTTAAATGCTTAACTCTCTTTTGTTGATTTCATTATATTTTGCCCTTTCTCTGTGCAGTTTTTCCCCCTTTGTTGTATCTTAATAATGACAGTTAAAAATGAGACGAGCAGACACGCAGGCAAACAACACTAAATAATCAAAGGCTGCAACTACTTTAGAGTCAGACCCACTAATTAGTAAATAATGGATTAATTAAACAATTAGAAGACCTAGAAAAGTAAAAAAGTAAAAATCAAAAAAGTAAAAATCAAAAAATCAAAAAAGTAAAAATCAAGATGAAAATACTGTTAAAAAGAAAAAAAATACACTATTCCTATATAACTGCCTGGTACATTTTAATATTTTTTTTTAGCAAACTTAGTTTTTCTAATTTCTATATTGTTCCCTAAACACAGAACTTGGGAAATATCAGTTCACTTAATTAGCCCAGGAGTCCAATTAAAAACAGAAGCTGGTTGGAACAAAAACCTGCAGCCACAGGGGGTCCCCAGGGCCGAGTTTGGGAAACACTGGTCTAGAGGGTCAAAAATAAGTGGAAACCCCTAAAGGTTCAATGTCTTGCGTAACTAGACATGAAGATGCATCAAATACAATCTGATATGTTTGGGTTTCTCGTATCAATGATGCAGAAGGTGTGGGATTTAAAAAACTAAAGTGATTTCAAAATGCTCACAAGTAATTCTTACAAACACAATACTAAAGTATTCTCTTGCACACCAGAACTTTTCATGAAGAGACAATCCTTTCTTTTAAGTAAATCAACTAGAGATTTGACCTTTGGTAACTTTTGGTATAGATGCACTAATAAATAATCAGTTATAATCACAATAATCACAGATTAGGGTAATGTTTAACTGCTTTGTTCCATATACACATTTGGAGTAACAGAAAGGTACATCAGCAATGTGGCATTTTTGTTCTTTACAGACACCTTTGAAAATTTAGGCTCTTCCTACAGGAATGCGGAACATTATGTATGTGCCCATTTTTCATTTTTCTTGAAACAGTAAGGATATTTGTAGAGCTGTTCCTTTAGTGGACACATTTTGTCCTACTGGACACTCATTTCATCTCACAGTGATGTGGTTTACAGGCCTGGTCACTGCTGATATGCAGTTTGCAAATTCTCCATATATTTGCATGGAGTTTGCATCTTAGCACTCCAGTTTCCTTATCCCAAATATGTACATGTTACTTTACTTGGCCACACTAACCCTAACACTTTATGAGCTGATGTGCCCTGCACTTAACTCATACCCAGTCCAGGTTTAGCACCTACCTTGTCCACAGTGCGGCTGAGACAAGGTCCAACTCCTTTTGATCTTGAACTGCACAGAACAGGTACTGAAGAGGGACACAGAGGTGTTACATGGCATAAACAATCTAAGCAATCGCTTGGGAGCACATCACCAGGGGGTCACACAAACTCACACAGAGAGGACAATGTCTCAGCCTCAAAACAGGGATTCACCTTAGAGCCCCAAAAAAGTTCTAAATGAACTGCCATTCTGATATTCCTTAGAGAGCACATAGTACGCTGTGGAGCCCACTATAACAGGGCCAGTGCAGAAAAGCTTTACACCTCAGATAAGAAAATAATTTTACCCATTCCTTTGGTTGACACTCCGTGCAGGATTTTAACATGTTGTATGACTCAAAAAACATAATTTAAGGCAAACAGAGATAAAGAGGTGGTATGACTGAAGGGTTTAAAATTATGAAAAGAATTAGTACAGTAGGGCTCAGATGTGATTTTAAAGTAAATTCTTCAGCCAGAACATGGGGGACATAGTTAGAAATTTATTAAGGGGACATTTTGTACAAATGTTAGAAAGTTTTCTTTAGGCAAAGACACATGGAATAAATTACCAAGTGGTTTTGTGGAGTGTAGGACTTTAGGGTCCTGCCATTCTTGACCTGATGTTATTTTGGACAATGTAGGATGGACAAGCCTGTTGGGCTGAATGGCTGTTTTTTGTCACATTTGTTCTAATATTGTAACTGCTCTCATCTCTCCAGTGCATTAGCGTTTTACATGATGTCAAATACCAGACCCAGGTCCAACAAAATCTAAATATTTCCAAAAGCGAAGGGCAAGGAGGAAAAGATCAACATTAATTATCTAAACAATGACATTCTTGAAGGTTATAAGCCTTGATCATAAATAAATAATTTCATTTATTTATGTTCAAGATTATTTTCAATAAAAAAAAATCTAAAAAATGTATATGACATGAAGTCAGACTTTCAGAAACTGTAAATCCAGGCATATGGTATTGATTTGTTATTGTGAAAGAGCAGAGTTAGAGGGATCGAAGAAAAGCAAGTTTCTTTCTTTTTTTTAACAAATTGAGTCTGAATAAAGCATTCGTTGTACCAGTTCTCACAAATCTAGCAGACAAGAAAAAAATAACATTTTTATTTTGCTGGCATTGCAAGATTTCTGTTTATTTTTTAGTAGAATAGTTTGGTTTGCTCTTTATTTGGTGGCACAGAGGTAAATGATAATGCAGTATTTAGCACTTTTGATTTACAAATCCAGTATTCCACATTCAGATCCTGTGCCTGTTTGTTATCGGTGACTGAGAGACTTTTCCTCCAGGATTTCTTGTTTACTCAATGATTTGCGAGACATGCTAATTGGATATGAAAACTTGCAGTCACAAAACTGAAAACAAGGTCAAATACAGAAATTTTAATCTTAACCTAGGGTGTTTGATCACTGACAGAACCAACCTCAAGGTCAGCAACATGCTGACACCAAAATAAATAAATAAAGGTAAATCATAAAATATCGAGCAGAGACTTTTGCTCCATTGAGGTATATTGACTGACGAAGGATTGACCCTAAAGCTCCTCTAACCTGCTGTTCAGAAAAGACATTCAGATTTAAAAATTTGCTTTGTTTTAATGTTTCTTTTGTATCCTTGTTAGTTTATCTTTCTAGAAGATCTTTGGAACTGAATTGATCTTTATTGCCACATATGTATTTGCCACAACTTTTTTTTGTAGTTACGGCCATAGTACAATATATTATACATGATGCGACCACAATAATGTACTGTATATACCAGAAGTAAATTATAATAAAATGCACAATAAATATAATAGTATGACAATCCATAGAATTGCACGCATGCAATCTGCTCAATTAGTCTTTAAAAATAAGCATTTTGGTGGAAAGAAGTGGCAGACGATTTGGGGAATCCTGAAGTACATCAAAACCAATGACTGGATACATTGAGTATATTAGAAAAAAAGCTTCTTATGTGCTGAGGGGTTCCTGCCATGAGTGACTGGTAACATTTTGTTTTCCTCTTTCATTTTTCCTAATTTGTGCCTGAAAAGTAGTAGTGTGCCTGAACACTAATCAAATAATGTACAGCATGAAATATTTTCAGTCTGCAGAATGATACCCATGACATTATACAACATAGAAATATGTGATCCAGGACATACCCAATGGCATTTTCAGTGCACAATACCATACACAACAAAACAGAAAAAAAGGGAAAGAGATATATGAAAATAATACATTAAATGGGGAAAAAAGCAAATAGATACTATACATAAACAAATAAACAATATTATAAATAATCAAATGTATAGTATACATAAGCAAATGCAAATACATTATGCTAAAATGCCTGCAATTAAGGCCAGATTCCATTTATTGACATTACTTTAAAATGTAAGTTAACAGAATGACCTATTCCATTTATATTGTCACCATGGTGGAGATTTAATCCCCTGCCAACATAATCTGTGTTAAATGGTATATTTTGATAGCTCATCTCTGTCTCTGTCTTCTACTCAACCCAACAGATCGACACATCATCTGTTGTTTTCTGGACGCTGTTCTGATCTCTTGTAATGAAACAAGATCTCACTCAGTGCTTGTTGACAGACTATGTCTCTCAAATGGCTTGGGAAATCCCTCAGGAGGAGCTGGAATTCATTGCTGAGGAAAAAAGATGTGTGGCCTGCTCTCCTCAGCATGCAGAACCGCTGACCCCCTCTTGCAAAAGCAGGCTTGTGAAAATGGATTGACAGATACAAAACGAAGCATTCATTCTGTCCTTTCAGGGCTCTGAATTTTCTTCTGGAAAACGTGCCTGTCACACCGATCAAATTCATACTGGGCCCATGAGGACATTGAAGGTCTGTTCTTGTTTAATGAAAGGCAGGCAAATTTTGACAGTCTGAAAACATTGCAAAAAGTGCAACTGTTGGATAATAATATCTACAAAAAAGTCTCATTCAAAATATTGCATATTCTTGAAAAAGAGTGAAGGGCTAATTTCCTAAAAGTGATGATGGGGAAAAAATACACAACATGATCAGATGGGTCTATTTGCAAATGAGGTCTAGTCTTCTTCCCACAGTCTTTAGAACACTTTCAGAATTTCAGTTCATGAATGTGCAGGCTACCTAACCTGGTAGCATCAGGTACAAGGCAAGAAAACAATCCCTGAAAATATTTAAATGAGTTTTAATCATTTAAAATAATATGAATATTTGTTCCTTAATGTTATAATGGAAAATGAAAAAAGATAGAAACAGCAAATTATTCAGATTCTCTCATTAGTGCTGCATGTCAAGTGTTGTAAGACAACACATGGTTGTGGTTTGCCTATCTTCTATCAGCCAGTGGTTTGTGGGCACTGGGACCCCTGAAACAAGAGACAGTCGGTCTTTCTTATAATTTGTAATGTTTTGATTTTATTGCTACTATCAACCCCTCTATTCTTCCACTAGGAACCAGAAACAAGCACACGCAATGACTCAAAGAGTAAACCTACCTATCCAGCCCTTTTACAAACAAATTTATTTAAAATGATAAAATCATTAAAACGCTCTCCATGCAAAATTTACAGTCCATAAATAAAGGTCCGTGTCCCCAAACTTTTTTTTTGTTCTTTGCAAAGAGTTCCACACAATTAGGGAGAAGAAATACACCCAAGATAGACTGTTAAGCCCTCTGTCATTAACTTAATAGCAGCATCTTCATAAGAGAGTAGGCTGCAAAAACAGATAAGAACTCAAAGGGGAAAAAAAATCTAAAAAAATCAAATGTAAATAGCAAGGTATGGCAACAATTACTTGATCCAAAACAGGGTACCGCTTTGCCACTATAGGTAGTCCCGTCCCAAGCCCAGGACCAATTATAACACCCAGTCAGTGCTGAGAACAGACCCTTAGGAGTCCAAATCGCCTCAGTGATTCTCCTCCGGCCCCTCCAGCCTCTGCACAGTCTCTCTATGACCCTTTTCCTCTTTACAAAACTGATTCTCTGTGCTTCTTTGTGCCCCCCTTCTTCATTCTCTCTGAAAAGTCTCTTTTTGATCAAACTCACACCCTAATTAGTTAACACCACAATTACCAAAACAAGTGAAATCAATCAATTAACTTCATGCCCAGCACAAATCACACCGAAAAGTACAAATCTGTTTCAATCCAGAGGCGTGACCATGGGAGGGGCTGGGGTTGGCACTGCCCCCCCAGAGACAAGCCGTGCCCCCCCTGTGAAATGCTCTGTCTGTCCAATGAAAACTCTGGAGAAGAATAACATTTGATTTTCAAAACTGAGTTGCTTTCCAATTGTCCCGTTTGAATTTGTGACGTATCCGTCAGTGTCTCCTCCACTGGACAGGCACCATGCTACTCACAGTTCACTTCGCTGCACATTTTTCAGCATGTTTTGAACCTGTTGACTGCATTCTTTAATTAAAACAGCGTATATGTTCCATTCTTCTTTTATTTTCTGGTTGGTAACACAAAAGGCTATGCATAGGTGGCTTATTAAAAAGCAGACATCTTCAACCTCTGTTCCTCCGCAAGCTGCTGGCTCCACGGTTCAGCCCAGCACCACTGCTACCAACACGGAGCACAGAGCACCCACGTCAGGAACAGAAACTCCAAAAGATATAGATAAGCCTACACAATCTTCCAGCTCTGCGCCCGTGTCGTGTACTCCAAACCTCTGCCTTCAACAAAATATACAGTCCGGTCTGCCTGACTTAAATATGGATAGCCCATCCCAGCCCATTTTAATTAATTATCCCAAGCGCGCATTCAGAAAGACACTCAGATGTTTTAGTGCAAGCTGGTATCAGTCTCGACCATGGTTTGAATATTCTGTTGTCCGTGATGGCAGCTTTTGCTTTGCCTGCCACAAATTTAGTGTTTCCAATTAGGACCGTGAGGACATATTCACCAAACATGGCTACACTAATTGGAAAAAAACTGTAGAAAAAGACGGTGGCGGCTTCCACAAACATGCATCTAGTATCCCGCACGTCAGAGCCATGTCTGCATCATGGCACTCATCATTGGTGTGTCTTCAGCTGCATGCGAAAGCATTCTCACTCCACTCTGCCGAACAATGCTGCATTCAAGGAAGAGAAATTTAGTCATTCTGGCACATGAGAAAAACATCACAGAAAATCTAGACATGAATGAATTTATTTCAGAATTTGCCAAGAGTAACCGCAGACTGGTCCTGTAGATAATATCCAGGTTAAACACTGGAAAGTGATGTCCTATAGCCTCCCATGACTACAATAAGCCACATTTCTGTTCTTGCTCTCATATGTTGTACACATTTGACTTTATTGATATTTACCTTGTCGATGTAGTTCTATATTTGTTCACAAAAAATAATAATACAAGTTCCATTGCCTCTGTTAATTTTATTGAACAATAGGCTATGATTTATGCCACAATTTTTGCTTTTATATGTTATATAAAACTATGTTGTTATTTATTATTTGACCCCCCTACAAAAATGGGGATAGATGGATGGATGGATATTTTTTGCCCCCCCCTAAGACAAGCCAAATGCCCACCCACACATGATGTTCTGGTCACACCTCTGTTTCAATCTACTGGAGAACAACAAATAAGAAAACCCTCAATACAACGCGAACACGGTGACATTCACACTCTTTTATTAATGTGACAAGAACAGACCAGTTCCATCTTCTTTGCAGATTATCCCAACCTGTGGATGTTCAATAATGTTTCACCTTGTCTGTGTTTTCATTTATTTCTTAATTTCTCTGCACTTTATCGAGCTATGGGTGAATCTGTTCATAATATTATACTTCAGCACCCTCGTACACATGGCCTCTAGATGTTACTGGATGAGGCAGATTAACTTGATCTTCCTTTTAATACAAATCCCATTCCTCCGCTACCTCTCTGCACCTTACCTTCAGGAAGCATGAAACACAAATCACTGCACTCCATTGGAAGAAACACAACACTGTTTTCAATATACCAGTGCAGCAAAAATAGCTTCACACTGGCAATAGAAATGTGCACTATGAAACAGCAGTCTGGCATTTACACCAGGATGTTCTGATGGCCTTGACAGTATAATATAAGTGGTATTTATGCCAGCCACATGATATCAACAACCCTAACAGAAGGGATAGCCAGTGTGACTCTCATGTAAACTGGCCAGTCAAACTACAACATGCAAAAAGTCTTATGCGAAAACATGACGCAATACAAAACAGCACAATTACAAACTCTTTTTTCTTGTAAGTTTCTTGGCAGCAAAATTCTTTCTGTTTCCTGTGAAATGCAGTTATCAAGGGACATCAGTATCAAGGGACATCAGTGTTAGAACGATGAATCTTTCCTGCTGCATGTAAACATAATATTCCCTAATGATTTGTATGGTAAAGCAGACTGACATGAAAGCAGAGGCTGTAGCAGATGCTACACTGTCCCCAACTCTGATACTCTGATAGCTTCTTTGTCCTCCTGCCTCTCACCAACTATGCTGTGCTACTTGGCAGGTGCTGCACTTTGCTGATCATTGACATAAAACTAAAATTGTGAGAGAATCTAACATGTACAAGTTACATTTTAGTCCGAACTAAACTTATACAGTACTTACTTCTTGTTAGCTAATTTTAACTCTGCTCTACATGTTTGAAAGTTGGTGTTCTTGCAAAATAAAGCACAAAACATTTTAGTTTAAATTAGAGCAAACAAAACCAAAACATTTTCTAGCTATGCAGCTTTCTTGTTTAACACTGGTCACTAAGGCCATGTTTCTAAACATTCAGCTTATTCTTCACCTTTGTGATTGCCACCTAATTATTCTTTACATTTTTGTTATTATGAGTGCTCTTGGTGTGTATTCGTAGTGTGACAGACGGCTGCACAGTCAGGATGCCTGAGACATGGAAGGACCGGGAGAGGGCCAATACCTCCCCCGGGACGCGAGAGGGCTGCCATCCTGGGGTGCAGGGGAGTCACAAGATCGGAGCTGGAATGTTCCACCCTTTTGGGGCACATGGCCACCGCCGGGGGGCTCCCGAACGTTCCAGGAAACATGGACTGCAGCACTTCTGCCACAACAGGAAGTGCTGCCAAACCAGAAGACAGATACACCTGGTGTGCTTCCTGGTGCTCTTGTAGCACTTCCGCCATACCCACCATACCTGGAAGTGCTGCAGGAAGCTCATCAGGAAGCACCCGGAGCACATCTAGGTACTGTATAAAAGGGGCCGCCTCACTCCATTGGACAGTAGTAGTATGACAGAGCTTGAAGAGAGAGGAGTGGAGGCGGCAGGAGAAGACAGTAATAAGGACTGAATGGTTTGTGCTGTACTGGAAGGAGAAAACACAATTAAAGAGTGTCTTTTGGACATAGCTGTCTTGGTGTCTGTTCATGGTCGAGGCCGGTCTTCACAGTAGGCAATCACAGTAAACACTGAGCTGACCACTTCTTCATGCTATTCCCATTACAGTTCCTCAACATCTTTCATTTTCTTTCATGTTTCTACTCCTAGTTGAAATGATTTTTTCAGCCCACCTCTCCTCCTTTGTCTGTTTTTTTTATATTTGCTTTGGTTGATTTAGAATGCTGTGACTAACTGCAATATGGGCCACTGGTGTCATGTCTCTCTCTTTCTCTCTCTGTCTCACTCTGCTTCAGAATTTGTAGCTTCTCAGCAAGGCCAAAAGAGAGAAAAGCCAACTTGGAATTGTCCTGTTACTCCTGATGACCAGTCCATCCCTAAAGATATATCTGGAGGGTCAACATTGAGGAAACTGAAGGTTTCCTTTTCTTCGGAAGTTGTTGAACTGCTGTTAAAGAAACTAGCCATTGCATTTTATTTGTTCTTGTGGTGGAGCCCTAAAGTTAGTCGGGGCCCTACGCTATAACCTAAGATAGCCTATACATTATTTTTTCCTGGTTTCTGGTAATTCTCAATCCATCCATTCTTATCTTCTCCTCCCATGTCATTTTATTCTATAATTCATTTTCATAGGAGAGAGTCATTGTGCTAACTGGCTGACCAGGCTTGCTATCCTTAGCAATCTACATAATATTATTATATTATAAATCTTCAGTTTCACTTTAGTAGGCATTGTGTCAAATGCTGTCCCTAGTCACTCCTCTTATATAGTGCTCATCTATGACCCTCTCCTGTTATCTTATGTTGATTGTCCGTTAACACTTTAGATTAGGCCTTACCTATAATGCAACAATTATTCACATCATGTTATTTAACAAGACATTAATAAAAGCTTCTTTTGGCCTTAATCGCTTACAAGAAATTACAGTAAAGAAATTATTTATCACTATGCAATGTGGCTTACTAAAATAACTTCACCTTGGTGGCTTAAGTAGGTGATAATATGTCTCTCGGTATTTGCATACTTTATTAAAACTCTTGCAAATCTTTAATTAATGCTTAATAAGATTAAATTAAGCTCTCATATTCCCAAGAATTCACAAACTCTTAATATACCACACTGCACGGAGATGAGCGACCACTTTACTGATAGTTTGTAAATGGAGAAGAAGTTCTATGCCCAGCTTAGTTAATTGAAAGAATGCAAACTCAGGGCCTAAATAACATGCAACAGCAGCACACACATTCATTCTGAGTGCCTTACTTTAAAGGTACGCTAGAATACTGGATCATAGGCCAGATGTGTATCACTTGTGTAGACTAAACTGTAGAGGTTCCATGACCAGTGAGCCATCAGAGTTTGGTTTATTAGGAACTGGAGCATCACCTTGGCCCACATACACCAAAACAGGGCTTTGGGGAAACATTGCACAAAAATAAAAAAAACAAAACAGATTTTTGTTTCATTGGGAAAAATTGCAGATTTAGTTTTGAAAGTAAAAGAAAATATAGAAGTTTGCTTTTAACTCTTTGACAAAATTAATATTTGAAGAGGGAGAATTGAAAAAAGCAAACAAAAACATTACTAACCCATAGTGGAAACAGAAATGAAAATCAATAATAGTTCTTGCTGATTCATATAGTGCAACCTCTTATTTTTATTTTTCTTCAGAGTGTATATAGCATGAATAGAATAGACAGAGTGAGGCACAATACAGATACAAAGCATTCATTGTTTTGACAAGCGTAACAATTATCAAAAAATCTAAAGTACATTCATCTATTATGTTAATGTATTTTTTTAGTCAAGGAAACTGTGGGTGAATTAAAGCTACATGCACTAAACTATAGAAAAAAATTCACTTAGTGAGTTGTAATTCGGCAAACAGGAAGGCGTCTATTAATTTAAAGCAATTGAATTGAATCCATTAACATTCAGATGTTATGTTTGACATTGATTTAACCTTTATTTGCTACTTTTCTGCATTATTTCATTTTGTAATATGAAGGTATGTTTCTTCATACTTAGGCTATGGAAACAAGCAGTTTTCTCTGTCAAAATACTTACTACCAGTTACTACTCTTCCACTAATTCAGAACATGATGAGGATAACAACTAAACTTCTAAGGTATGACTATACTGATTTTTAAACACTGGCTTTCTGGTAATTAATTTAAAGCGAGTTATAAATACAGATTTCAAGAGTTAAAGTCATTAAAGATTTCAGCCATTTTATATTAAAACACAAAATAAATTGAGTATTCACCCCCTTCAAGTCAGTATTTAGCAGATGAACCTATGGCAGCCATGACAGCCTTGAGTCTGTGTGCACAGATCTCTATTAGCTTTGCTTGTCTGGACATTCTTCAATTGGTGAGGCACCCAGGCAACAGCTGTTGTTTGTGCAGTCTCTCCAGCCTCAGTCACTGTAGCTTGTAGCCCCTTCACTGTTATCATACTGTAGGTCATTTGATGGACTCCGTTACTAGTAATCTTCTTGCACAATCACTCAGTTTTTGTCAATGGCCTGTTCCAGGAAGATTTAAAGCCTTGGTATACTCTACATTTCTTAATGGTTGATTTAACAGGACACCAAGGGATATTCAGTGGTTTGGAAGGCTTCTTGTCCCCATCCCCTGACTTGTGCCTTTCAATCATCTTATCACGATTTTCTTTTGTCTTCATTGTGTAAGTCTGGCCACAATACTGACTCACCACAAGTTTGCTCTCCCAGATACAGAAATGCATTTAGACTCCAGTCAATTGAAACCTCAGACAGGTGATCTCCATTGCACTAATTCTGTGACTTCTAAAAACTAATTGACTGCATCAGTAAAGATTTAGGTGTGTCATAGCATGTCATTTAAAGCTCATATTACAAAGTTGCCCAAATCATTTTTCTTCCATCTTAAAAATGTTGGGAAATTAAGGCGCTTTCTAAATAAACAGGATTCTGAGAAATTAATTCATGCATTTATCTCTAGTAGGATTGACTACTGCAATGCTGTGTTCACTGGATGTTCAAACTGTTCTTTATACAGCCTCCAGTTAATCCAAAATGATGCTGCTAGAATTATTACAAGAACAAGAAAATACGAACACATAACTCCAGTTCTTAAATCCTTACACTGGCTCCCAGTTAAGTTTAGGGCAGATTTCAAAATCCTCCTTTTAACATATAAAGCATTAAATGGCCAAGGTCCGGCTTACTTGTCTGAACTTATCATGACTTACAAACCAGAGTGCACATTAAGATCTCAAGATGCTGGTGTGCTTATGATTCCAAGGATTAATAAAATAACAATGGGAGGTCGAGCTTTTAGTTACAGGGCCTGTGGAATGGTCTGCCTGCTACTATAAGAGATGCCCCTTCGGTCTCAGCTTTCAAATCCCGGCTGAAGACTCACTACTTCAGTTTAGCATATCCTGACTAGAGCTGCTGATTAACTGCACAGACTGCATCTCTGTTGTTAGTCATTAGCACTTAAACATAAGTAACATGATAGTTATAATTTGGTACTAACCCTCACCTATTCTGTTTCTCTTCTCAGTACTCAAATGTGGCACTTGGTGCCACGGCCCACCTGCCAAGTTGTTTTGCCTGCCTAAGGTAAAGTCATCTCTGATGGAGGATCACAGGAATCGTGGAGTAGAAGGGTCTTTTCATTGGATTGGCTGGCCCAGAGCTATCTCAGCTATGGAATGGCCAAATGGGGGAGGCAGCTTGATGGCTGAGGTCTCCAGGACTCTAAACAAATCCAAATCATATTATGGGATATCATCTACTGTTAAATTCTGTACTCTGTACTTGTAATATTTTTATTTTACTATCATACTGTATTGAGGATTACTTGTGTTCTGTTATGTGTATTGCATTGTATTGACCCCCCTTCTTTTTGACACCCACTGCACGCCCAACCTACCTGGAAATGGGGTCTCTTTTTGAACTTCCTTTCACAAGGTTTCTTCCATTTTTTTCCCTACAAGGGTTTTTTTGGGAGTTTTTTTTTTTCTGAGAGAGTTAAAGCTGGGGGGCTGTCAAGAGGCAGGGCCTGTTAAAGCCCATTGCAACACTTCTTGTGTGATTTTGGGCTACACAAAAATAAATTGTATTGTATTGTAATGTATAGTAAAGGGTGTGAATACATACTGTATGTGATCAATTATTCTGTGTTTTAGATTTGCAGTTAATTTAGACCGATATGCAGCAATCTGTTTTCACCTTGACATTAAAGAGCCATTTTCTACTGATCAATGCCATAAAAATCAAATGAAATCCACTGTGATTCAATGTTGCATACTTTAATCTGTGAAAACTCACAAGGGGCAAATTCTTTTTATATGGTATCTATCTATCTATCTATCTATCTATCTATCTATCTATCTATCTATCTATCTATCTATCTATCTATCTATCTATCTATCTATCTATCTATCTATCTATCTATCTATCTATCTGAATATATAGTTATGTTTTTGTGGTCACCTAACTACTTTGAATTTAACTGGTATTGGTTCAAACTTCAGGATGGACTTAACGTGAGAATAATAATGTGGTTGTAGATGTATTGTCTATAGTTTTCATTTATAAACAGGACACATAATACATTTCAGCAGGTAAAAGCTTTAAAGAAACACCTAACTTTTAAAATAAGGAAATGAAAATAGACCACAGCTAAACTTAATAAAAGTTGCTTTTCTAAGTCTTTCTTCTAATAAGCATGGAGTCATAAATACTTGTGTCTAGATTATTCCATTTGCTTAAATATTACTTCATAAATCATCATAATAAACCAGCTTGGTTCAGAATTATTTCTTCAGATTGAATGCTGCTTGTTGTGAAATGTAGTATGTTCAGAAAAATGAGGTCACCTACATGAGGAGGGAGGCCTTATTAGACAATCATGCTCTTTCATGTTGCTAGTTCTAAAATTTTCTAAAGCCAAATTTGAAATTAGAAACAAAATGATTTTGCCACAGTGCGGTACTGGCTCCATGAACAAAGTCACTCTATGTTCATGGGTTTTCACCAGGACTCTAGTTTCTTCCCACATGCCACAGATATGCAGGTATAAAATGGGCTGTGAAAGCTAAGTGTATGTGTGTGTGAGTTTGCCTTGACATGGACTAGCAGCCCAACCAGAGCCGATTCATGTCTTGAACTCAAAGCTGTTAGGATCAGCTCTGGCTCCCAAGGAATAAGTAATGAAATAAGTTGACATTGAGCAAATGAGTTAAAGAGTGAACAGACACATTCAAGGTTTATTTCTCTCTGTAACAGTAAATGGTAAAACACTCTAATGTGTATGAAATGAGAAATTCAGTGAAATTCCATTTATTGTCACACAGTTCTCTTCACTGAGTACAGGGTTAAAGTGCAGAAGCCAATTTACAAATATAATGCAGTGACAGTAAAATACATAAAACACAGAACACTTACAGAGAGTGATGAGCAAAACAATTTGCACAAAACTGAATTTGCAGTTAGAGTTTCATTTTGCAAAAAAATATATATATATTTATGAAAAAAACTGGGCCATTGCCACATACACCGTATTATTACATTATAAGCGTGGTGGAATTTTTTTTGATGCAGAGTGTGAAGAGCGGTATGTGGCAAGGATCTTGGCTTGGATTAGTTTATGAAGTGGTGAAAGTAAATGCAAATGCTACCACTTACCCAAAATGAGCAGTGCAAAGTAGAAGGAGGCAGATGAGCGCATGTAGAGCTGCATAGAAGGAGCAGTGAAAATGGCAGCAGCATTGGAGAAAAGTGTCACAGTTCCTGTCTATAACAGGACCATTCTTGCAGTAGTTTCTTTGTTTGCCACACAATAGAACTTTACAAATTCCCAAAACCCTAATTTTAGTGAGTTATACATTTTGCAATTGGGAATTCAAAGTGAATTTTAGGAGCAATTTTGTGAAACTATATGTGAAACAAAATGCTCATCATTGCTTAATAATAATAATAATAATAATTCATTACATTTATATAGCGCTTTTCTCAGTACTCAAAGCGCTATCCACACAGGGAGGAACCAGGAAGCGAACCCACAATCTTCCACAGTCTCCTTACTGCAAAGCAGCAGCACTACCACTGCGCCTTATATACAGTATATTAAAGGAATACTCCACCGATAAATTAATTTTTTAATAGATGAAAATGTGAAAATAAAATGTGAATTTCCCCTTGGGATTAATAAAGTATCTATCTATCTATCTATCTATCTATCTATCTATCTATCTATCTATCTATCTATCTATCTATCTATCTATCTATCTATCTATCTATCTATCTATCTATCTATCTATCTATCTAGATTGCCTACCCCATGCAGTTTATAGTGATGGCCAAGAAAAATTTTTAATCTCATGTTTTTGTGGAAAACAGACATAACAAAGTTTCTAATAGAATGGGACCCAATAGTGACCAATGCTGGACAACAGCAAATGATATTAAAAATTTCCATGAAAAAAATCACATGAATGCTCGTCACTTGTGTCACATAATTCTCACATCAAGTCATCCAGTTGTATGCTCACAATGTGCAAAGCACATGTATTTTTTTTGTTAAAATGTTAAATAAGTAACTCTGGAAAATGAAAGTAGTCTATCAACAGGAAGCCCCATCACATGGGATTGTGCTTTTGAATTGAAGTCCCTCCTTTGCGCTTCATTCATTGGTCACAAGTCTTGTGTTTAATTCAAAAGTGTTCTTTGCCTGTTGTGAGCATAAGACTTGATGGCTTGATATGTGAATTATGTGACACAGGTAACTGTGACAGTCCAGGTTGGCTTCCTACTCCCTGGTTGCATCCGGGAGCCTCTCAAACCTGGAAACGATAGTCATAAAGCAAGATGAGCCTTGCAAATGAGGACACACACTTTTAAGTACTTTTGCTAAAAACCAAACAGCATTCAAAAGTGCAACACAAGATCTTCATTAAATATTCAGTTAAAATAATGGTGCCATGTGGAGGTTAAAATCCAAATAAATAATCCACCTAAAAAAGTTTAAAATCCCAGACAGGATTTTCTGTTAAAACAGTCCCCAAAACATGAACCACAATGCCTCTTGGTAAAATCTGGCATCTCCTCAGCTTATCCCATCAGGACTTTACAGCATGAGGAGACACCTGTTGACATGTGCTGTCATCCACGTATCCCAGGTTCAGGGTTCTACTGCTAGTCTGTCAGTGTCTGTGGGACTCCCCACCAAACCCCATACACGTCTCCCTCAGAAAGTCCATTGGCAGCAAGAGGGAAATGACTTATAACGAGCTGCTCCTACTAATCTGCACTGCTCTAAGCTCTTTTTCCAACTTTGCACTCAAGCGCATGACTGCCACTCACTTCCTTGGAGCTTACTCTTGACCAACTGCCTCCTTTCCTGATAACATGGGCTCCTCACTGTTCTGCCTCTCTCTCTCTCTCTTTCTATCTCTCTATCTCTCTCCCTCTTCCTGAAACCTCTGTTCACTATCTTCTCCTTGATCTGATCTCCTTGTTCTCCCCCTTCCCCCCATACCTGCTGGGCACAATCAGACATGCACCCCAATCAACTCCGGAGCAGCACTGGCATGTGTACACCCACACCCATTCAGAGCCTGCATGCTCTGGGACCCGATTATTTAAAAATCGCACTTCACCATTCACCTTTTGCCACAGTAGCATGTGATTTTTTAATTGATGTTTTTGAGATTTGATACAGTTGAACCTCGGTTCACGAATGCCTCGGTACACGTACAACTTGGTTTACGACCAAAAAGTTCGTCAAACTTTTGCCTCGGTTCACGACCACACACTCGATATGCGAACAAGCCAGTTTCCCTTTCAGTTTGTGTGCGCTAATGATTTCCGCACGTGTTGCATTGTTCTCGGTCAGACGTGAACTGCTGCAATGTAAGAGAGAGAGAGAGAGCAGGCAGGCTCGTGTGCTGATGAGAGAGAGAGAGAGAGAGAGAGAGAGAGAGAGAGAGAGAGAGAGAGAGAGAGAGAGAGAGAGAGAGAGAGCAGGAAGGCTCGTGTGCTAGAGAGAGAGAGAGAGAGAGCGCGTGCAGCTGAGAGCGAGCCTGTACGTGCAGCTGAGCAGGGAGCCTGGGTGTTTGTCAGTGTTATTCAATGTTTTTACATTAGTTTACTATTACACTGTGCATTCTATGGTGTAATTAACTATATTTGTGCTTAAAAATATTTTAAAAAATATATTTACATACAGTTCGTACGGTCTGGAACGGATTAATTGTATTTACATACAATCCTATGGGGGAAATTGCTTCGGTTCACGACCAATTCGGTTTACGACCAGAGGTTTGGAACGAATTATGGTCATGAACCGAGGTTCCACTGTATTTAGGACTTTAGGGATTTTCAAAACTAGATTTGATGTTATTTTACATCAAGTCTACAATTTTACATTTCATTTTATTTGTTGGGCTGAATGGCCTGTTCGTGTCTAGATTGGTCTGAGCTAATGTTCTAATATTGTTTGCTATTGTCTGGCATTGGTCACCATTAGGTCCTGCTTTGTCAGAAACTTTGTTATGTTTGTTCTCCACAAAAACATGTGATTAAAAATTTTTCTCAGCCATCATTACAAACTGCATCAGTAAGACATGAAAAACATCCATCCATCCATTATCCAACCCGCTATATCCTAACTACAGGGTCATAGGGGTCTGCTGGAGCCAATCCCAGCCAACACAGGGCACAAAGCAGGAAACAAACCCCAGGCAGGGTGCCAGCCCACCGCAGGGCACACACACATGCACACCAAGCACACACTAGGGACAATTTAGAATTGCCAATGCACCTAACCTGCATGTCTTTAAACTGTGGGAGGAAACCAGAGCACCTGGAGGAAACCCACACAGACACGAGGAGAACATGCAAACTCCACGCAGGGAGGACCCGGGAAGCGAACCCAGGTCTCCTAACTGCGAGGCAGCAGCGCTACCCACTGCGCCACCATGCCACCATGCCACCCCATGAAAAACATATAATTATTAAATGGAGTATTCCTTAAATCCCATATCAAAATAAACAAATAGTATAAGAGAAATTAGTTTCACTAGTTCAATATAAAGAAAACAATGCAAATGTACTCTAAGTGTCCATTAACATAAATATTCAGATAATGCCATTTGACAGTGGAGAAGAGGAAAAAAAATGCCAGTTGACACCATTAGTGAAGAAAACAAAGTTTGTGGTCCACAGTAATTTGCAAAAGGCAAAGTGACAGTTCTTCTCAGGTCAGGTCAGGTCAGGGAGTAGGCACTGGTACATGGTGTTGCCGTACCCACCACATGAGAAAAACATCTCACAACCCTGGTTGGCAACCCCACATGTGGTCTAGTACACAAAGTCAAACCAACGGTACCCAAGGATTCTCTGATGAGACACAGTACTGAAGTAGTCCAGTATTCATCTCAGTTCAGTGGAAGGTCCAAGTTTTTAGAGTCCTGGTGCTTCCTGTTATTACTATATGATTGCAAGGCATGGACATTTCTTCTGATACTCCACAATTTCACATGCATATGTAAAGTCCATACCTGTATAAAATGAATTAATATAAGATAGCATGGTGCTGTGCTAGCAAGTGTTCAATTCAAAGATTTCTACCTCTCCATGGGCTGGAGCAGGATCTTGGCAAAACCAGTGGCGACATCAAGTGACCCAACAGTGTTTTGAGAGGAGAAATAAAACAGAAAAGGACATGCAATGTCACACAATGACTACCATGCTTATGTTTAAACAAATAACTGATCAATAATGCAATATGAACGGCCTAATTATCAGCTCTAGTTGGAGTACACAAAACTAAAGTAATGAATCTTTATCCTGGAGTAAAAAGCCAATATTACTGGGGACATCTCTTACACTAACAGTCAGCTCATTCCAGTTTTTGGGGTCCTTTTGTTAAAGTCTGGGACAATTGTATTTATTGTATCTTTTATTAAATTCTATGTCTCTCGTCTACTTTGTTTTATTCCCAACAGTTATGTCCTGTATATGGATCTTACATTACAGTCTCTTTTATTCTGGGAACTCCTTTATCTCTGGACAATCCACAGATGTGCTATAAGGTTGATTGCTAACTAGAAATAATCTCAGTGTGTGTGTTTGTGCACACATGCGTGAGTGTGTGTGTGTGTGTGTCTGCAAAATAGACTCTTATGATGAACTGGCATGCCACTTGATAGCTGCCTCCTGTGTTGTGCCCAGTGTTCCTGGCACAGGCTCAGTTCCTAGTAACCTGGAATTAAAATAAGTGGTGTCAGAAGATGGATGTATTGATTTAAGGATGGTGAATTTTCTCTTTGCTTTTAGCTAGTAAAAGGAATAAATAAAATCACGAGTTCTACTTATTGTAGAATGCAGCTTTACGGAGGCATTGTTTCAAGATGAAGCTGTGCAAATGACTGTACTGACTTCCTCAGGAAGAAGGATTTTCACTACCAGCTCTTTGATTCTTTTTTAAGGCTTGTTGACTGAACAGGTGGAATTGATATAGCGAACCCCCCTCCCCCCCCCTATAAAACATACAGACTACCCTTTGCATGAATATTACCTGTTGAGTACAAAGAGTAAATCATGATAGCATGGTGAGTGATTTCCACCTGTAAATTAAAATAGCATGCCTTCCATTTATGCAGGGCAGATTATTACTTTAATACAATTGCACGTTGTGTCCTGGCCCGCATTACTTCTAAAGCAACATCACCAGGTTGACTGCTAGAAGATTTGACCTTCTGTCCACCGCAAACCTGGATTGCATTTTAGTCCTATGGAACCATGCTGCTGAGGAAATTTGCACTTAAAAAGAGGTCTGGCTCTCCTTGGAATGACATACAGATGTTGCAGGAGCCCCACTGTGTCCAGATATAGCTAAACAGGTGTTAGATGTGTCTACAAGAAGAAAAAAATTGCACAAATGTTTTATTGCACATTTGAAACCCCACATTATAGTTTATTTTTAAAATGAAATAGTCAGTATTCAACATTTCAACGATCAGGTTTTGTGTATATTGCTTTGGCACTCTCCTGGAACAATGAAGACTTTGTTTGTTTGGTGGCATTATGTTTTGTTTCATTTGAAAATGCAGAATAAAGTCACAATAGTGTAGCAAGGAGAAATAAATAGTTTTAACCGGGCTTGAACCTTTGATCTGCGGTGGGTTGGCACCCTGCCCAGGATTGGTTCCTGCCTTGTGCCCTGTGTTGGCTGGGATTGGCTCCAGCAGACCCCCGTGACCCTGTGTTCGGATTCAGTGGGTTGGAAAATGGATGGATGGATGGATGGGTGAACCTTTGATATCAAAATTCATTTAAGCAATTTGTTGTGTATCAACTACACAAAGGACAGGTGACTAATATTGATTGGTGAAATTGCCTAAAGTGTTTCTTGCGTGAATATGTTGTATTCAATGAATAATTTCCTGGAAATTAACTGTGCGGCCAGCTTAGACAAAACGTTTTTCCCCGTGCCCCATGACATCTTTGAGCTATAAAAGCAAATATTTGATGGGACAGTCTCCCAAGTATATAATGCTGATTGTAGTGGCAAAAATCTTGCAAATACTTTTAAACATAAGACACACAAGCAGAAGGAAAATGGAAATGCGTTGGTGTATTTGTGTCTTAAAGGAAGATCCTTTTGTATGGTCTTTGTATGTATTCCTTTAATGTGGGTAATCCTTCACATCTTCTACACCTCTTTGATGGTCAGTGTGATTTTTCTACGCTGTAGTGTGCTGCCATGTTAACATCACTTGAAGAGAGGCACGCTAAACCATCAAACTGTTTAAATGGGCAAGCTCAGTTATGGGGCACACTGTGGACCCCCTGGCGGTAGTAGTGAAGGAGAGAATTACAACAAAACTGAGTGCCATTGTGAACAATGCTGCACACCCTCTCTCTGTCACAGTGAGTACTTTCAGCCAATTAATTAATCATTAGAATTGTGTCAGAAAATGCTACGGAGGCTCCTTTATACCCCTAAATGCCTGCACAATTCTCACTGTGACTGTGATGACCAAGTGAGAAGTTTTACTTTCAATTTTTTTTTCTTTAGTAATTCTAGTTTGTGTTCTACTGTAAAGAATCTTGGTGTCATTTTTGATTACTCCCTCTCTTATTCTGCCCACATAAATCACATTAAGAAACTTTCTTATTTTCACCTCTGTAACATATCCCGTGTTTGCTCCTTCCTCTCCTTCTCTAATGCTGAGAAACTTGTCCATGCTTATATCACATCCCGCACCGATTATTGTAATTCCCTACTGGCAGGTGCCCCTTCTAATCTTATATCACAGCTCCAGCTTATTCAGAACTCAGCTGCAAGAGTCCTTACTCGAACCAGCAGCAGCGAGCACATCACACCCATCCTGCTTTGCCTTCACTGGCTCCCTGTGTCTTGCAGAATCGAATATAAAATCCTACTACTAGCCTACAAAGTCTTAAATAACCTTGTGCCAAACTACATCAGTGACCATCTCCATCACTATGTGCCTTCCTGCCCACTAAGGTCCTCTGATTCTGGCAATCTTGATGTGCCCCACACTAATCTACACTCCATGGGTGACAGGGCCTTCAGCTGTATAGCGCCCAGACTCTGGAATGACCTACCGAAATTAATAAGGTCAGCTGACTCCATGAATTCTTTTAAAAAACAACTCAAAACTCATCTGTTCAGGAAGGCTTTTAGCTCTACTTGACTTTATTACCCTTCTCTTAGTTTATCTCTTGGTCAAGATTCTCATGTAACCTGTATGTGTGTGTGCTAGACCATCAATTATGTTGACTGTTAAGCTTTTTTCTCTGAATTCACTGTCATAATCTTCTTTATTTATTTATCTGGTTTGTACAATGCTATATACTGTATACCCTGCCGCTCTTTCTTATATTCTGTAAGTGCCTTGAGCATGGGAAAGGCGCTATATAAATAAAATGTATTATTATTATTATTATGGTAGCATCTATCATAACCATCAGTCCATGACTGAGCCCATTTGGGCATGCACTCATATTTGTACCCACAATCACACGAGAACAATTTAAAATCACAAGCTTATCTAACACACATGTGCAGACATGAGGAGATCTTTCAAAAAAATAGACATTTTTTTTCCAAGTAATTCTGGGCTCTGGATGGAAAGAGTGAAATTTTAAAATCAAATGCTAATGCTGTTCATTGAAAACTAAAGAATATACACTGAATGCTGAAAATAAATATAGTTTTGACATCATTCAAACCAGTGTCTTGGGTATGACATTAAACTGCATGTGGTCCTGCAAGTGCTTGGGGTTGGTGGCAAGATTGGCATTCCTGCCATCATAAAAACTTCATGCAGCTCCAAAAGGGCAGACAAGACTCCTTTCTGCAATCCATGGGAGTAGCTCTGCTGCAGCCACCTACAGGAAGGCTGCTTGCATTAAGAAGGGGATGGGGAAAAGCTCTTGGGAGCCTCATCCCATGAAGGGTCAAAACCACCAAAGAACCAATGGGGTTAGGCCTTTTGAGCAGTGGAACTGGTGTGGTAGTGAAGCGTCACCCGTTGCATGGCAGCTCTCAGGTCACAATTTGAGGTGGTGCATCCAAGTGCATGCATGAAACCTCTTGTCTCTTCAACATGATGATCATCTTCCTCTGCTCTCGGAAGAGCTACGTAAACTCTGCATTTCATTGGCAGCACTCTCTGAAGTGTGCAGACCTGGGACAGACCACATTTCTGTAGGTGGGTACAGCTGTTATTGGTCTGGTTGCTCTGATGGCTGTCATACTCAGAAAGTAGCTGTTGCTGTGGCGGATCACCTCCTTTCAATGCTGTCCAATGTCACTCGTTTCAATGAACATATTATAAGACTCAGATTACATCACTCTCTGGGTGCCTTGTCTTTTGTCTCAATGTAGTGAGCCGTTTGTTGGACTCGGCACTCCAATATTGGTGGTGCAGTGAAGGAGACTGATCACATCCTAGTGGGCAGACACTGGAGGCTCCTCCAGAACTCCAGGTTCTTCAGAAGTGCCCAGTTTATGAATTCTGACCACAGGCCTGTTATTGCTACTCTGAAGATCCAGCTTAGGTCCAGTAGGCTACCACCTAGTAGAAGAATGAGGCTGAACATGGCCAGACTCCAAGATCAGGCTGTTTCTAATGAGTTTGCACATAGTTTGTGTAAGGAACTTGCAGACTTAGGTGAGATTGTTGATCCTAATGTGATGTGGGAGACTTTCCATGACAAGACACTGAAGGTTGCTGAGTGTTGTGTTGGTGTTACCAGTGTTCCCAGAAGGGGGTATTTCATTTCACAGGGCACCCTGGATATCATCCTTACAGAGGAATCAAAGCATTAGTCATGTCTAAATCTGTTCCTTGGAGAGTTGCAGTCAGGGCGGGAGATGGAACAGTCCTTATGGATGATTCTGTAGTTGTGACCAGGCTGGCTACTTTGAGCAGCTGTTTAAAGCTGATCCTTTGGCTTGGATATTGGACATCTCTGGGTCCATGGTTCTTGAGGCAGATCCTTTTATTAGCTGTGAACCACCCAATCTCTCTGAGCTCAGGGTAGGGAAGGTTGCAGGGATCTGTGGTATCTGGGGTGAACTTCTCCAGGCTAGTGGTAAGGCTGTCCTTCTGGCATTGTAAGTAATTTTTGCATCCATTTGGGAGATGGGCATCATCTCAACTGACTGTAAAATGGGACTTGTCATCCCTATCTGGAAAGGGAAGGGTGATCACCTAGATTGCAGCAACTACAGGAAGATAACACTGCCATCGGTACATGGTAAGGTCCTTGCTAGGGTAATCCTCAATAAGATCCATGATCACTTGCTCACCTACCAGCAACCAGAGCAGTCATGAATATCAAGTTCCTCTGCAGCTTTAATTGATTTTAATAAAGCATTTGACTCAGTTGATCGAGCTTCTCTGTAAGACATTCTGAGACTTCACAGGATTCCCCCGAAGTTGCTGAATATCATGGCCGGCCTTTACACTGGTACTGCAAGTGCTGTGCAGAGTGAAGTCAGAACCTTTGCATTTTTCGCAGTTGATTCTGGGGTTCATTAGGGTGTGTTCTTGCTTCTAATCTGTTCAGTACTTCCATGGACTGGGTGTTGCGCAGGGTTGTGTTTTGCTATATGGTTGCGAGACATGGACGCTATCACAGTGACCTGAGATGAAGACTGGACTCCTTCGGTACTGTGTCTCTTTGACTTTGTGTTGAACGAGCAGATGCTCATGGAGTCCTGATTGAGGCACATTACCTGCATTGTGAGGGAGCGTCAGATACAGCACTACAGCCATGTGGCATGATTCCCCGAGGGAGATCTGGCTCACAAAATCCTCATTGCTGAGGACCTGAGTGGTTGGACCAGGCCCAGCCATGTAACATTTCCGGAAGGTGGGACTGGACCATGTGTCTGCCTGGGGGGTTGCTAACCAGGATCCTAAGTGGTGGGTGCAGCAACGTATGGTACAGGTGCATGCTCCCCAGTCTGACCTGATCATGCAAATAATCACCCAATTGTCCAATTCTATTTTTTACCCATATAAAAACCACAACCAAAAATTTATTTTATTTGCTCGTTTTCTTAACATAGACTGCTTCCATTATCCTTTGTTTTATTGCATCCTATCTTGTGTTGCATATGGAGACACGAAAACTTCACTGAAACACAGTGTAATTCTTAGACAGTAACACACTTTTACTGATAGTGTTTACATTGTGAAGGCTTGTTTAACTGTCAAGAGACTGTCAGGACTTCTGCAACATGATGGTACAATGATTCAAGGTCAGGGGCCTCATGTATAAAACATTGCTTAGATTCCATAATGAAATTTTACTTGCGCTAGAAAGGCAACAATGGCGAATGCACAAAATATCAAGGTTACAAAACTATTTGTTTGCCATGCCTCACACCAAGTTCCTTTATAAATCTCAAATGAACGTAAAAGTACGTGCTTCTGCACACCTCCTGCCAGAAACCATGTATGACTTAAAAAAAAACTCCAGTCTTAAATATTCATAACATAATTACCATATAAATCTGGCCATGTTTCTGAATGACGTCTTTACTTTCAAACCATGGGAGGCCACAATAAACTCAGTTACTATGAACTTGAAGTTTTACTGACATTTGGCGTAGTTTAAGGATTGATCAGAGAGGCCTCAAACCCGCATGGATGCACCATGTTATTAAAATATCTCTTGAATGAAGGGTATTTTTCCTTAATTTTTAAGACCACAGTTAACATAAATATGTTATTCAATAAAATAGGCTACATGATGACACAGTTGTAGGGCAGCTGTCTCATAGGAAGGGGACTTGGTGTCATACTCCAGGTGCTCCCTGCATTGTTTTTGCATGTGGGTTTGCTTCAGTTTACTCCCGCAGTCCAAAGCCATGAAGGTTAAGTGAATTGGTGATGTTAAATTTCACCTGATGTACGTTTGTGTGTGTGAGCGTGTGTTCAACCTGTGATGGGCTGTCTCCCTGTTCAGTGATTTTTCCTGTCTGCTCATGTTGCTTGCTAGGATACGCATGTTTCTGGCCATTAGAAAGTTTTAGACATAAAGCCCCTGGTCTCCTTAGGCTTTCAGGGGATTCCAGCACATGTACAAGGCATACTGCTCTCTAGTGGTCAAAATGCTGAATATGAAAGACCTCTCCCTTCTGTCAGTATGGTGCACCCTCTCTCTCTTCTGTAGTCCTAATGTAGGAGTTAAGATGTTCTGCATCATCTTGATGTTTCCCATTGACAACCTCTTTCAAAAACAAAGAACAAAAACTGTATACTGACACACAAATGATTCACAGAAATTCATATAGTGCAATATGTTTTTTAGTCTTTTTATGTATACTAGACACAGGCAGTCTTTCTCTTGGTGCGTGATTTGGGGGAAGTTGAAAGAAGTTTCAAGTCTTCATTTTAATGAGCTTCCTACACCATCCCTTGCAATACAGTTTTTCCTTTAGACAGTGTCAAAGATGAGACAAGAGCCACAAAAAAGAGCTGGGGCAGGCACCTGTATAATTTTTCCTGCTTGCAAATGGATGAATTTTTAATACAAATGTGTACAGGTTTGAGTCCAAAACAGAACTAACTGGTGAGGTTAAGATGGTGGGCTTTTAAAATGTGTCAGAAGTAGTGAGGTAATTATGACCGGGACCGGACGTGACGTCATCAGGCTTCTGACCAGAAGGGGCATCTTCTATACCAGAAGTAATGTCATGATGCTTCTGGCCGGAAGTGGCATCATGGAGGCCAGGCAGAATTTCCCATAATGGGTCTGCAGTGGAAAAAGAGAAAGGATCAATACACCTTGCCAACCCCTGGTCTGGTGTGGAATTACCTTCCTTTGAGCCCTTTAACCACCTCCCATGCACACGTGTGTGACTACAGTCATTTTATAAACCAGCTTGCACCAAAGATATCCCAGCTCTTCCAGGAGTGGCATGAGGCTTCCAGGTAATTTATGTAATTCTGGCTGCACTCCAGAGATCCATTCCTAGTACTTCCCAAATAAGAAGACATCATCATCAGATTCTAAAATCACTTTAGCTACTTCCTTTAGACACAGAGGAGCAGCCAGTCTAATCTGAGGTCATCACTGATTGCCAGACTACTTATCTTGTTATGGAGACAATCCCAGGGATGATTAACTGTATTTGTGCTATTTTATCCTGGGTACTATCAAATTCCTTCTATTCTTATTATGTCACAGAACAAGCCATCATATTAATTGGTACAAGCACATGTCACACACAAGCACAATTCACAATTCAAACACATTCAATTCAATTCACAATTCAAACACATGTCACACACAAACACAATTCCAAATGATAGCTGAGTTCACAAAGGCTTATAAAATAATAGTAACCTTACTTCATATAATAGATTACACCCGGTGCCTCCACCTGAAATTAGATTTTTAGATAATAACCCGTGATTTATTATCATAGGCGAGGATAGGGAAATTCACTTTTCAGCAAATCAGGGGTTTTGAAAAAAAAAAGTCTCTTATATCTTCACTACTTTACAATACTAGGTCCTCACTGTCCCTTGGAAAGGACTGAACCCAGGTATCATTGGAGGTTTGCTGTTGGGAGATTTGTGTTCCTGTGGGTTACCATTTAGAAGAAACGGGTCTGAAGTAAGGGGCCAACCAAACAACGAAGTACATTTTTCAAAATTATTCAGGATTTGTGCCAACAGGGCTCATTGAGAAACAGATATATGGAGTTGGCATATGGTAAGCAAAAAGTGGTGTGTTATGGTGGATAAAACGTGATGCCAGGTGTGTGATATGGCAGTTCATTAATGGAATTCAATGTTTCCCACAGAATGTTTCTCCTCAGCATGGGTATCTTATTGGTTGTTCTCTTAAAAACTTTCACTGTTTTGGTCACATGACCATTTCCATTATATTTTGGTGTTCACAATTACATTTTTTGTAGATTTATTCAGACATGTATTTTAATGATGATTTTTGCTATTTGCATAGTGCTAATCTGTGAAATTAAAAACAAACTTTTACAATTATTTTAATAACCTTAACAATAAACAACAATTGCATTAATAGATAGATAGATAGATAGATAGATAGATAGATAGATAGATAGATAGATAGATAGATAGATAGATAGATAGATAGATAGATAGATAGATAGATAGATAGATAGATAGATAGATAGATAGATAGATAGATAGATACTTTATTAATCCCAAGGGGAAATTCACGTACTCCAGCAGCAGCATACTGATAAAGAAATAATATTAAAGAGTGATAAAAAATGCAGGTTATGTTAACACATAATAAATAACAATAAATAAACACAAAAATAATTTTTTTTATGAGGGCCCAAAATCCTTGCCAGTTTGTCAGAATCATGGTACCAACTTGTTTGATGTTGTTGTTGTTATCTATCTATTCTTATTTAGTATAGTTTGGTGGTTATTTTTAGGTGGTAATGTTGCTGATTTTAAGTCTTTACATGTGAAATGATAGATAAAAAGAACAGGTCACCAATAATTTAAAAAATCATAAGGATTTTCTTAGGTTGAGAAATGTCTGTTTGCAAAAGTAATTTTACCTTTCAGTCATGTTATTAAATTTTCATTTTTAAGAAAGAATATCAATGGAACTTCGGTATATATCTATAATAGGATGCTATAATAAATCACAAAATCTCTTTATTCAAACTGAAAATGTAAATAGCTCTTGCTAATCATATTTCCAGGGAACTGCTGTCTATGCATTTGCAGTTTTTTCCTTAGTCAGAAAATACCTGATTTTGTGAAAATAAGTTGGAACCAGACTATTATTTGTAAATATTTTGTCTCTTCTCTCTGTTTCTCTCTTTTTCAGGCTCTCTCTTTCTCTAAATAGATAGTTGAAGTATCATATTCTCTTTGACATGACATACTGGCTCTGCTGAGGGATCACTCAGTATACTTGTGTTGTGCTGAAGTAGCTATCAAGTATATTTTTATGCTTTGATATTGTATACTCTGTCTGTCTCTCTTTATTGTTCAATGTTGTTTCAATGATTTTTTGTTGTTCATTCACCTATTGCATACTCTCACTCTCTGCTCAAGAACTACACTCTTAACAATAAAGGTCCTCTAAAGGGACATTAATGGGTTGTGTGGTTCCTTCTAAAGCCATTGCTTGACAAAAAAAACATTTCCTTCTGAGAAGGGTTCTTTGTATGTAAAATGTGTTCTTTGGACTTTGAAAAAGTTTCTAATACGTAAAACAAAAGTCTTTAATGTATAATAGGTGACTTAGTAGGATATAAGAGATGAAGAAAACCTGAACGTAGCCTGCATTATTGTATGCAGCAGATTTTAAAATCATGAACCCACTGGTATTTCACAAATCTGTGATCTATTCATAGTTATTGTGGCGGATGGCTGGGGGCCATGCCCAGCCGGGACGCCTGGAAGGACTAGGAGAGGGACTATATCTCCCCTGGGCCATGAGAGGGCAGCCGCCCTGGTCTGTATGGGGGCCACGGGAACAAAGCATAGAAGCTCAGCCCTATTGGGGCTCATGGTCACCACAGGGGGGACCCCTGCAGGATTGTGGATCCCTGGACATCAGAACTTCCGCCACACTTGGAAGTGCTGATAGAAGGAATTCCAGGGACACCCGGAGTGCTTCTGGGTATTCATGTGGCACTTCTGCCACACCAGGAAGTGCCGCCGGAAGATCGTCAAGGAGCACCTGGAACAGATCTGGGTGCTTATAAAAGAGGCGGCCTTTCTGCACTCAGTAGCCGGAGTCGGGAAGAGGAAGATGAAGCTTAGGAGGAAAGGAGTAAAGGCGGAAGGAACATGAAGAGTGAGTGAAGGGACTGAGTTTGGGTGGATTGGAGCAATGTGTTGGGTGCAGGACATTTGTATAAATAAAGAGTGTGTTTTTGGACATTCAGCGTTTGTCTGTCTGTGCCCGGGGGCTGTCTTATCACATTATTTATAGAACCCATTATCAATCTAGATAAATAAAGGTTTGTTCTGGAACTTTAATGTGGATGGTTCTTTATTGAACCAAAAATGGTTCCCCCATGGCATCAGTCCGAAGAACCACTTTGGCACCTTTATTTTCAAGAATGTACTTTCTGTTTTTGTGTAGTGCCGACTGCTCCTGAGCAATAACATCACTAGTTTTTCTATGGTTCCCCAGGAATGCCTAGGTGGGGTCTGAACAAATTTTTAAGCTCAGGGGCTCCCCACACCCATAAGTCACACAACCATTTAGTGTGATTTTAAACACTTTCTCAAATGGAATCTGGAATCCACTTTTAAATCTAGTAATAACACTGCACTTTATTGCATTTACTGTAGTTTTTTTCCACAATATTTGCAGTAAGCAACTAAAAAAGCACACTTTTCATAATTTCAAAAACATTGCCACAGTGCAATAGTGTAATCAACTCTGTTTTGAATACATAATAAATCTATTTTCCATGCATTTATTATAAATATGATTAATCAAATAGTTAAAACAATTTTCTCATTTTAAAGAATTTTGTTTGCATTCCCTTCAAATCCAATATTAAAGAAACAGATCATGTCCCTCACTGCCTTATGACGCAATGTTTACTTCTTAATCTTAACATAAATTGTGTTTAGACTTAATGCAGAACAGAGTGCAAGTACACGGTTGCCATAAATTTTAGTTATCCAATACAAACAAAACTAACTATGAGCAGATGGCTGTAAAGGACAAATAGGCCTTATCATCATTTTCTCATTGTCCTAATATGTGTGTATAGATGGCAGCTGTGAGAGGGTCATTGTCAGTCATATCTTGAATGATGGAGATTTCCCTTATTGCACAGAGGGAAAGTGACAACAGAGATAACAGCATAAGACAAATGTGATGGAGAAATCAGTTTAGCAATGGGAAAATATACTGTACTACAGAACGGCCCTGGTAGTATTGCACATCCAATTATAGAAGACCACATATCACCTACAAAATATGATTTTTTTTTTACAATATCATTTTAAGTGTGCTTGTTATATACATAGTTTTTAAATTTAAATGTAATTTGAATAGAGACATTCATTGAACTTCATAAAAAAACATAAAATGTTTTGAAGACAGAAAGCTAAAGGAGTAGCTGGCAAGAGCTGCATGAGTAGATTAAAATCTTTTTCTATGTATTTTAGTTGTCATACAGGTTGGCATGAGGTAAGCAATCTACATATACTGTATATAAAATTATAACGGATGTCTGTCTGTCTGTCTGTCACAAAAAAGTTGCATACCCTTGGCCTTTGAAGCTTAATCTTGGTCTCAATGAACAGCTTATGTTATGATATTTGCAATGCAACTCATGATTTTGATGTTTGGCTCATGGTGGCTCCAAAATTTTACAGCGCACATCCCCTGTCAAGAAATTAATGGTCATGTGCAAGCATAACTGAGACACGGGCATGTGGTGTGCACACATGGACTGGCAACATCCACAGCAAAGTGACGGCGGCATGTTCACAAAAAAGCTCTTAGCACAAAACAAACTGACACACACTGCTACAGTGAGGCGCACTCAACAAGCCAATGACACATGCAACAACTGTGGGACACAAAATGCAGGCACGAAAGAACTGTCAGTTGAATGACAAACGATAAGACAGCAAGACACTGCCACATATACCAGAGCAAAAGATCAGCCTGAACCTCTGCAGGAAGTGCAAGAGTAAACCATTTAGGACACATACACAGTACCAACCGCTCCTTATCTTTTACATCCATGTGAGCTTCCTTTCATAATCCAGCCCGTCTGCCCAACCAATCACTGTGAAATCAGAGGGGCAACCTGGACCCTCCCTGTCCCTATTTTTAGCCTATACTGACGTGCCAGAAATTCCAGCAAACTCACTCCGCAAAAAATGTTTGCAAAAACAATCCCTAAATTATGGCATTTCTCGAAAAGTTGAATTCAGGCAAATAATCCTGAAACACACGTATATAATATTTATAACCCCTTCACCATCCCCATATATTCATCTCTTCTCCAATCTTGTGACAATCCCAAAGACTACAATTCTAATCACACTACTCACCAGACAATTTGATTAACATGCACATAGTTTCACTAGCAGCATCGGCAAAAACGTACCATCAAACATAGCAGATCCTACTTTTTTTTTTCCTCAACAACTTTGTTATAACAATTTCATTGCCTCACTGGATTACAGCTTTATTTTAGAGTACATATTTTTCTGTGTTTAGCCAGACTATATTTATAACAGACACCTTCCTCCCCTTTTTTCATCTATGTCATTTTAGGAGAAATGTATGAGTCTCAGAGTCCCATGCACTGATACTCGGCACACCATCATACACACGGTGAAGAGTGCACTTCATTTTACTGTATACGCCACATGTGACATAGTTGAAGGTTGACATAGAGTAGCTGGGCACAGGAACATTTGAATGTAACTGAAAAGTGAGCATCAAAGTTTTGAATAAAGTAACATTGCGAAACAGCTAAACTTGTGTTTTCAAAACATACATGAAGGAAAATGTGTGAGTAGTAGGCAGCAGAAACAGAAGGATGAAGACTGTCTTTTCTTGAGGAGGAGAGATTGTCTCATTTATGTCATAAGGGGCAGAGTAGTGGCAGGTGATAAGACAATGTCCCCTTGGGGATTAACAAAGTATATCAAAATCCAAAAAAAGGTTTCTTCTTCTGAGGAAAATTATCATTGTGACAATACACCAAATGTGTGTGACCATTCACAACATGCAGTTGTCATATTAAAGCCATTTTGGATCATGGGTACAATAAGAGTTCATCAATTAAACTGAACAGCAAGAGATAAATATAATAAATAAATAAAAAATAAAAAGTGCAAAAAATTCCGTCTTTTGGTTGAAATAGCTGAAATGCACAAATGGGCACAAGTCTCTCCTTCCATTCATCCCCTTATCCATTTACTGAACCTAATCTATTCAGTAAAGAGTTTAGGATTTTGTTGACCATCCTGGAAGCCTTGCATTTAAGGCCAAAACCTTGGATAGATAAAATGTTTATCCTTAATCAGGTATAATCATCTGTGCATACCAGTTGCAGCTCTTGGTATTGTTAACAGACTATATGTGGCTGACAAAAATAATACAAGAATATACAGGGTGACACAAAAAAAACGGGAACTTTTTTACAATCCAATGAAACTGGAAGTGATAAAAGAAATAAATTTTATTCATAGTAATTGAAACCTTAAAATTTGCTATTTACGAAAAATTGATAGAATTTATCATTTTTTAAAAATTACGTCTTTTAGATGGCGTCCTCCTGTACGAATACATTCTTGAAATCTGCTGTTGAGATTCTTCATTGACCGCTGCAACATCTCAGCTGGGATACTGTGAATTTCATCCCGAATTCTCTGTTTTAACTCATCCAGGGTTCTTGGTTGAGTCGTGTACACTTTACTCTTGAGGTAGCCCCACAAGAAAAAATCACAAACGGATAAATCTGGCGAAGTAGGGGGCCAGGGAATGTTACCGAATCTTGAGATCACACGGTTACCGAACAATTCTCGCACAGCTTCCATTGATTGCCGTGCAGTGTGTGATGTCGCTCCATCCTGTTGAAACCAGGTTTCTTGAACGTGTGGAAAGTTGTTCAATTCAGGTGTAACGAAAGTTTGTAACATCTCCACGTAACGATCCGCATTGACAGTTATTGTGTTTCCCTGTTCATTTTCGAAAAAATGCGGTCCGATAATCCCATGTGATGAAACACCACACCATACGAGCACTTCTTGGTCGTCCTGTTGGTTTTTTCTTTAGGGCAGATCCAGTCTCTTCAAACTTATTAATCCAACCTTTTATCGCGTGTTTTGACGGAACGACACCATGACATACTAAATTATAAAAACGTCGAAACTCCCTCTGCGCAGCTTCCAAACTATCATTGTTTTTATAAAACATTTTTATGGCTAACGCACGCTGTTACCCGTTCCACTAATCCATGATTACTAAAATGGCAGAGTGTTTACTTGCTAAATGTCACTAACCCGCAGTGCTACCACCTGCTAATGGCTACCAATACGCATTTCAAAAATTCCCGTCATTCTGTGTCACCCTGTACTAATATAATTCAAGAAAAACCTCTTTCAATCATAATTAGACCTGTTTAATTCAATTGGGGTGGTGAGGTATGCAATCTATGCTGGAAGCATTGGGCACAAGACAGGAACTAACACTGAATGGGATGCCAATCCATCATAGATGCACACTTTCACTCATACTTAGCTAATTTCTAATTGCTAATAAGAATGAATTTTGGATTTAGATGGAAAACTAAAGGAGCTGAAGAGAAACCCCAGCAAACAAAAAGAAAACATATAAACTTTGCACAGGGATGGGGATTTTACTGGGATTTTTACTGGGATCTTTATTGGGATTAAACAGCTTTTTGAAGCTGTGAAGCAGTAGCACTTTCCAATCTACCACTCGATAGCAAACATTAAATAAATACATAGTGTGCTATTAGAGTCAGTCCATTTAAATGCTCAAAATGCAGAGGAGAAACTAGGAGACACAATGGTAAACAGTTACTTCAGCAAAGATCCATAATGAAAGGTGGAGATGCATCTGCAAACCACATCCATCTTGAGAATAGTTAAGTTCCATACAGAAGACACTTAAACTGAGAAATGCATTCAAATGTTAAAAATCAATGTAGCATGACAAACTGAAACATGTAGCTATTTACAGAAACATCTGTTATTAAATCCTTTCTGAGTTAAACAGGCTCAAGATGAAAAATCTACCTAAGGACAACAAAACTTCAAAATAAAAGACCATCAAACAGAATTGTATATGAAAATGGCTGGAAATATACCTGAAAGCCTTATAAAATTGTGCATTCTGAAAGGTGTTTGCTAGCTTAACAACAGAAAAGTTGCTGAAATTAACATAGATATGTTTTTAAAGAACCTGGAAGGTCATTCAGAAAACAGAATGAGATCAACTTTGCCTCTCTCATCAACAGAATGGATGTGCCATTCCAGAGTTGTGATGAACAGATAATCACAGATGTCAAAGTGCTCAGACTGATGGGCCCCATGAGAGATGGAATGTTGGAGTGAGGAGACATTTGTGTGTGGTGTCAAAGTTCAAATTTGAAGGCACAGGCTGTGTTGAAGCATTCCGTGAGTATATGGAGAGCAGGGTAGCATGTAGGCCTGTGAACATGGAGCCATGGGTAAAGTTATTGAAGGGACTGAACATTTATTGAGCAATGTGAATATCATTCTCGTTTTGAAAAGAAATGCACTTGTAGTCAGTTGGCTTTCCATTCTTGTTTCTAGGCATAATCTCTTCCACAATTTGAGAGTTATGTAAAAACAATAAAAATTGCAAAATCATTAGAAAGAGAAGGAAAGATATATCCAGTCTGGTTCTTTCAAAAATATGAAACTGAAAGTTATTTTTTTCATGTAAAAATTTGCATGCACTTTGTCTAATCCTAAATTCCTGTAAAATGTGTAAGTATTCCTCTCTGTCAATTGAAAGAATGTAAAAAGCTAGAAAAGAAATCTAATCCTTACGAATAATAATGAGATTATAAACCAAAAGGTTACAGGAAAATGATTTGCTGCAGCTATGAAAACAACTGGAGAAAAAAATTGGTGACTTCTGACCAAAGTGGTGTCCTTTTTGCATCTTGTGCCATTATGGCTTCCACCCAATAGCCCTGTGCAACAGGATAAGGAAGATGAGTGGTGCATTTATCCCACTGTATGCTGGGAGATGTAGTTCTACAATAGAGCTGCTACAATCTTTATATGAGCGTGCTCTGTGATTAATGGAATAGATGTCATCTTACTACACTACCAAAATAATGACAGAATTAGTTATTGCCAAAAACTGCTCTTTTACGGTTGCCATTAGCCATTTAATAGCCTTCTTGATGGTCCTTCTCGCCCAGTGATAAATTGTGGAGGGTAATTTTGATCTTTTCAATGTCCTAATAGTCTCATATTTCCTACCCTTTTAAAAGATTTACAGAATGTGACTCTGGGGAATAAATAAAGTTCAATCTATCTATCTATCTATCTATCTATCTATCTATCTATCTATCTATCTATCTATCTATCTATCTATCTATCTATCTATCTATCTATCTATCTATCTATCTATCTATCTATGATGGTCATTACAGTGCCCTATACTATTATATGCCTTCAAAATACTTGTATCTCTCTTTATATTCCACTGATCTTTACCTTTTAACAATAACATCTTGTTGATCTTTGGTTAGCCCCTTGAGGGTCTTGATTATTGGTGCACTATGTAACCTTCAGGGAAATCCTACAGAAACAGGTAATTTTATTTAGGGTAAATAAGAATCACTTCAGTCAATGTTAGGTAAAGGTAAACATCAGGGCAATGTGACTGGTTAAATCTGAACACAGTCACAACTCCCATTATGAAGAGTGTTTATTTAAAGAATCAGCCCATTTTTAATCACTTTTTGCAGAAAAGTAGGTTTTGCTGAAAAGTACCTTTTTCAGACCACTTCATTTTATTGTGTTGTAGATTTAATTTTAAATGGATACATTTGTCTTTTCTGCATTGGGTTTTAAGTATCTCATGGAAAAATTACAGCAAACAGGGAGTAACTGACTACAAGCTGGAGTGTCCAATTAAAGAGTCTACTGTAAATACTTCTAAAAATCGTTTCTGTTTTTCATTTTTAATAAATTTGCAAACCTTTCTGAAAGTTTTCACTTTGTAATTATGAGTTATTGAGTGCAGACTAATGGTCAAAAATTGCAAATCCCTTTAAAATCTATCCATTTAAAATGAGATTTACAACTGCAATAAAGTGCACAGAAAGTGAATGGGGTCTGAATGCTTTCTGAATCCACTGTAATAAAAGGAGAGAACCATCAGCAAATGCCTTTTCTTATAGTACTATAACTAATCTTATAAATATTTTGTAAAAAGTCAATGGTGGGTTTCATTCGTTACTCTAGTGTTTGAGGAGTAAGCAGAATAGACAGGGAGAAAGGACAATGACCATGAACCTGCTGCATAGGAAGGAAGTTAAGCGGCTGTCTCTAAATGGTATTAGGCGTATATCTGTAAGCTTCATGTTCTAATAGCTGCAGAATGTGACTTTGTCTTGCAAGAAAGCCATTAAAGAAAGCAGATGCAGTAATCCAGGCAACAGGTGTATCAAAGAAGAACTGAATCATAGACAAACAGATCTGGGCTGACTATAAAGATGTTTCATGCTGACAAGAAGAGGTTTTTGGAATAGCTGTTTTGTGTTAGTTAAAGAAATCATAAAAAATGACTTCCATGCTTATCAAAAAGTGGAGTACAGTAGTTGGTAGGATCTGCAATTTATGACGTAGTCAGTAATTCAACTGTAGCTGGAGAACCTGTAATGTAAAGAGGTGACTGTAAAGTGCAATCTGGCATTTGCTCATTTAAAGAAAATCTATGTATATCTATATATACTGTATATATATCTATGTTTTGGCTAGTCATTTCTTTTACCATTAAAAACAAGCAAAGACTTCTACTAGGATGATGGATTTATTTGTAAGTGAATGGTGTAAAATTAACCCAGTTTGCTATTCAGGTTTAACACTTTAGTCTCTAGTTATATTTGTGTTTTCTGAAACTTTTCCTTGATAACTGGTAATAAGAAGGCACAGTTCACAGTTTTCACCTATGATTGACAGTTTGCCCTTAGCAATCAGAGAATGATATGTACATAAAGATATGAAATTCAGTTCCTTTTAAAATGCCAAATTATTACCATTTACATGAGATATTTTATTCAATTTTTAACACTATATTAACAAGACATAAATAATTTTCTTATTCTTTAAATTCCAATTGCCACTGTGGTCCATCAATATTCTCAACATTACGTAAGCAATTACTTGTCCATCCAATTTATTAAATTAAATTTCCAAATACTGTGCAAGTAGATTATCTAAACACACCTGACGCGAAGCAGGAGCCAGCTCTGGATGAGATTCCAGCATACTACAGAACACACACAAACATATAAAATTCAAAATCTACTCACACCAGAAGAAATTAAAGTCACAAATTAACCAAACTTGCACATCGTTGGCATTTTCTTTAAGAACACATACAGTACATGAACAGGGAGAATGTATGTACGTTATCTAAGGAAATCGTAAAAATGGCTCCCACACACAATGATTGGACCAAGAATGGAAACCTTTATTTCTTCAACTACAAGGAAGCCAAACTAATCAATATACTACCATGTAATCTGAAAAACAATCACTTAATCTTTAGATAATATATAACTTCAGTTGAATTGTGTTACTATTCCACAGAAGTATAGATAGATAGATAGATAGATAGATAGATAGATAGATAGATAGATAGATAGATAGATAGATAGATAGATAGATAGATAGATAGATAGATAGATAGATAGATAGATAGATAGATAGATAGAGCTTTATTTGTCCCCAGAGGGAAGGAAGTAAATCAAAAACACATTTACAGTGCAATTATCATTGCAACATTAAATAGATGCATTGAATTACAGATTTCTAGCGAAACACAAAATCAGACAGGTAGACATGAAGTAAACTGCAAGGTGGTTCAAAAATAATCGGTGCTGGACTGATGATTGAACCAAAAACTATCCACTACAAATTGTTACTTACTGTCTTATGACATAGAACAATGGATTGCTTTTCTTGTAGTGTTATACATAAAGTTGCCATCATAAGCTCCATCACTCTTATTCTTAGAATGGATTAGGTTGGTTAGATAATTAATGGCTGGATGCATGTTGATTTATTAATCTTAGTATACAATGTAATTATATATTTATGATGTTCTGTTAGTGAAAGAAGAAACTTTTTATGTAACACCTACACTGTTTGCTCTTCAGTCTCTGTCTTATATCCTTTCTGATTCTGTTATTTTTAACTAAACAGTACTCTAAAAAATGTGCTTAGTTTATCCATCCATCCATCCATTTTCCAACCCGCTGAATCCGAACACAGGGTCACGGGGGTCTGCTGGAGCCAATCCCAGCCAACACAGGGCACAAGGCAGGAACCAATCCTTGGCAGGGTGCCAACCCACCGCAGGCTTAGTTTATGAAGTAGTAATTTATGAATGATTGTGTGATTGTCCATGATAACCATGATAATAATTCCTATGTTTGTTTGATTTTCAGGAATGGTTGCATAGTCTGGGAAATACACTGTATTCCAACATTAAGATATTTTATTTGGCCAGCAAGCTATAAATCCAACCTTAATGACATTGGCTATGAAACATTCTGTGGCTTTGCCAGCTTGACAGGGCGTTTCCTTGTGAGGTTCATTTCTTGGGTTGTCATTTTATTTGGAATTTTGTGAAATTCCATAGAGCACATTTTTTGCTGGAATATGAATATTAAAGAACTCTAGCGATAATCACCTTTTTTGTTTATTTCCTGTACTACAACTCAATGTTATTAATTGAATGATCACATTTCATTTGCTTTTTAAGTTTTACTTTAAATAAGCTCTAAGATGTTTAAAAAATATTTTGCATGAGACATAATGTTTAACTTAAAGAGTAAATCTTGATATTATTTTATAGTAGATAAAAGGCCGTTAAGGACTGCTGATGGTTTCATAACCATTGCTTTGTTCTATTAATTTTGTATTTCCTATCTATTTTTTGTTGCTTTTTCTGTGCCTGTTTTAGAGATTCAGTTCAGGTAAACAGTGCTAAGCCTAAAGAAATTTCACCCTCTTTTACTGCCATCCTTACGCCTGTCATCGCTGTCAACACTAGTCACTGGGAAATGGTTGATTGTCAAAAGAGGTGGCAAAAAGGAGGAAAGTTTAAAAAAAGGAAGAATTTATCTGTTGAAATACAAACAGCATAGAAAAACAGGAGGGTGCCAGGGAGCCATCACCACTGTGTTTTCAAAAGGATTTAGCTGAGAGCAGGTCACAGGATCCACATGACTGACAGAAACAGATGTCTGGCCTTTGCAGCGATTCCCTCACATACTGTAGGTTCACACATCGCTTTGTAATGTTCTGTGTAAACATCTAAAGGGAGGTAGTGAACTGAAAATGAAAAAGAATTTCTTAAAATGTTAAGGTATTGTATTTACTGCAGAATACATTTACTGGAACCTCACAATTATATATAGCACTGCAAAATGAGTGAAATTATTACTAAAAAGAGAATATGGCTTATTATCATGGATATTATATTTGAAGCCTTTGAAGCCTACCCATGTGTTCATCCTGAACTGTAATAGAAACTGAAACTGATAATAAATTAAGCATTTTTGACAGATAAATAATTCGAAAAAGAGTTTAAAGGTTTCTCCAACACTGAAAAATGGAAAAGAAGATAAAAGATGCAAAGTTTGCAACACAGCCGAAATAGTGCCTCTCTTACTTTCTTTTATTTTTTTCATTGTAGGAATAACCTTCACCCTTTTCTCCTTTTGCAGATGCACACTGACGTTAATGCTTCACTGTGATCTGTGATTATTCCATGATGCCTCTCCTGACTTTTCGTATCAGTGAAATTAATCTGTGGTGACTCAGTAGTGTATTGGCAAGCACTGCTGTCTCAGAGTTCCTTTGGACTTGGATTCAACTCCCAGCCCAGCCATGATCAGTATGGAGTTCACACTTTAAGGGTCACATAATCCCTTGCTCACTGTGGACAACTCAATTATAAACGTTCTCGCAAATTTTTTCCAACACAAGGCAGTAGTGGAAAACAGGGAGTTGCTTTTCTAAAAAGAGCATCCCCACAAAGCCGGAAATAGATTTTCTTCTTGTCTTTCAGAGAGTCAAACTCCAAGGAATGCCAGTGCATCCAGTGGCAGACACTGTTGGACAGGGTGAGTGTAGAGTGAATGGAGCAGACAGAGTAGTACTCACTGAAGTGTGAAGTCTGTTTTTCTAGTTTTTGGATTTCTAAAATTTGAAAAAGTTTGCTTTTCTAACTTTTTGACTGTCTAAAAAATGTGATTTATGAATGAAATGGAATAAAGCTACATTGATTTTCCAAAATGCCCACTTTGGTCACAACACATTATTCAAATTTCAAAGATGAAGCATCTTATGCTAAGGATAAATTTATTAAGCTGTCCCACCGTTGATGAAAGTGCACTGCAAAGGACTGGTGATCTGTTCAGGGTTAGTTTCTACCTTCTGCCTGTCAGTGTTATGAAATGAGTTTGCCAGGCCTCCCAGCACCCTGTGATGAGAAGAAAAATGGGTTTAGATGTTGAATTAATAGATAGTCTTTTTTTGGAAATAAAGAAAAATGTCAATTGCTCATATTGTCAAGATTCAGATGGCACTTAAATTTCAATGATATACCATATGACTTCCTGAATGAATACAGAAATGGAGACTTAAATGTCTATTTGTGATTATACTTTTAAGGAAAACGGGTACAGGAAAATGACACTGCAGTCCATCCAATTCAGTGATTCCCCCATCCTCTCCATTTACTGGATCTCATACTAATTGATCACTATTGGGATAGAATGGATCAAGGTAATTGGATCGGAAATCATTCAATAGTTAATTTTAGTAACTATCAGACAAATGGGCCAACATCCCTTTGCCATATTTTAAGTATCAACTTTAGCCCCACATCAAGACAAATTCAACCTCTTCTGAGTATCAAATGTTTACACAGGTGTACCTAATAAATCAGTCAACTGATCAATAAGATTACTTTATAATAATTAATAATTAAGTCTGCTAAACTTAACTAAGAAAGCAGAATAAGGTCTAGGGGGTCTGTACATTGTGAAACGCCTTTCCAGCTCTGAGGAAGATTAAAGGATGTTGAATCTCTCTATATACTGTATCAGTCTGAAACTAGAGGATTTCATGCACTTTTCATTAAATATCACAATAATGATATCTCCACAATGTTTAGGAAAGAGGATATTATACAGAACCAGTTAACAGCGCACTGCACGATAATTGACTTGAGCATTCATAGTTTTCATCCTCTTTCTCTGTACGTTTAGTATTTGTTTGCTCAGACGTTGATGCGCTTGCTGCTTCCTGAGCAGCTCTTCTTTTCTCCACCCTAGCGGCCCACTTCTTGTCTTCTTTCGTCGGCATCTTTTCGCGTTAAAACTGATTGTCAGTGTTTGTGTTGCAATTACTTAGTATGTTTTCCTTAATTTTTCACTTACAGTAAGCTGGCACTTAAGTCTTCAATCTGCCTCAAGAATGATTTAAGATATGAAGAGGTAGGGGAAGTGATTTCAAAGGTGGTGGGGAATGAGAATGGCGCACGGCTGCCCTGCTGGCTGCTGCCGAGAGTTGATTCTGCAATAAATTAAAAATAAAAAGAAGAATAACTTTGGAGGTCAATCTTCACCCTGAAAGCGGATAGTAGACGTCACATAGTATATGTGTACCAAATTTCAGGTCAATAGGTCAAACGGTTTGCGAGCTAAAATCCTGGACAGACAAACAGACAGCGTATTATATAAGAAGATATGCATTTTTTTCCATCCTCAATCAGAAAATAGGCTTGTGCTTCAAGTATATTTTATATACTTTACTTTTTAGGTTCAACAAACATTGCCTTGATGTTCATTTCTGCCACTCTAAATTATCGATTCTTTCAGAAATGTCCTGAATCAGCTTTTTCCATTACACGTTCTAAAAACAGCCTGCAATACAGTATTACCAAAAATTATTTAAATATAGTAAGATAAGAGTTTTCCCATGTACAAAACAAAAGAAAGATGCAAAGCAAATATTAATCAAAAAAGAAACATTTGTATGGACAAGGGCAAGCTTCTCCTTGTGTCAGTATAAGCAGATAAGAGCCACCACAGAAAAACAAGCTACAGTATCTCTGTAAAAGGTGCCAGTAGTTTTTCAAGATGAGATACAGGGGCTATGTCCACACTACTCAATGTTCATTAAAAAATAGCATTTTCAATCGACAGTAAAACAATCTCCATCCACACTAGTATTTTCACATTTACAAAAGTACCACTAAATTGCTTAAAAATGCATATGACGTAGACATTTGCCAATGCTGGGCATGAATGCATCAGAGGAAAAATCTTTGAAGGAATTGAAACTCAGCAAGCAATGGGATTATTGTAAAACTAAAGCAACTGGTAAAATATTTGCGTTTTGCGAATGTATGGAGCATTCAAACTGTACAAATGCAATTCAGATGCATACAGGTAAGCAACACAGCAAGCTATGTTGAAATATGATTTTCTTCCGCAAAGGGTGGACTTTGTAATTAGCAGGATCCAATCAGGGAAGGGCTAAAAAATAAGCATAAACAAATCATGATTTGAGTTTGCGTTTATGAAAGTCTGTGTTTTCACTCATTGTCACTTCAATGCTGAGCTGGCATTTTTAGAAGTATGCAGCTCTGGAGAGCATTTTTAAGACTGTCCATTTTTGGGGTATTAACAACAATGGGTTAGTGTGGACGAAAGGTGAAAACGGAGACTAATCTCTGCATTTTTAAAGAAAAACATATACGTGGATGTAGCCTAGAATGAACGACAAAAATATTTTCTTAGATGACAATGAACAGTAGGCAGACTCTCTATTTGGATGTTTTCGTTATTTTTACGTGAGGGTGGGCAGGTGGCCCATAAGCAGCAATGGCTTTTTTATCGTTTCTAAAAAGAATCCCTCAGGAATCTTGTTTGTAAAATATGAATAGCATGGAGCCCCTGAACCCAGACAGCGTTGCACCACAGAAGTGATAGCTTGTGTGTAATCTCTGAGCAGAGTTTAAACTCTTTTCTCTGGAAGTAGAAAAGGCAAAGAGTCACTAGCAAGGACTTGGTTGGGGCAGTGTAAAGAAAGTGAGAAGTGAGAAAAGACTTGAAATATGGTATCAGGCGGTGCAAAAATGGGAAAGCAACTTACTTGATTAACAGAACAAAGCCTTCTCTAGTTAAGCACAGGGGGTTGCCTATCACAGTCATTTTAGCATTAAACATTTTTTATTTTCTATTACTTTGACCACTTTACATGCCCATTCTGCTCTCAGCTTGAAATTCCTTACCGGACATGAAAATCCCGTAAGGGCTTAGAAGCTGAAATGTTGTGTTTTGAGTTTTATTCTTATTTTTAACCATCAGTCACATTAACTTTGACCTAGTTTTTTATTTTACTGATACACACTGATGCAGTCTTTCTCTGACTCCTATAAAAAAGAAAGAAAAAAAAGAAATCGCCCTTAATTAAGCCAGACTCATCAACAGGATTAATTGAGTGTTAGCAACATGACCCATACACATGGCATCTTACCAGCTTATTACGCAGAGTGCTACCTAATTAAGGAAACTAGAATTTGAAAAGTGTGGTCACCTCATAATCATGGACAGGAAAATGACAGTCTAGTGGCGAATGTTAACAAGCCCTCTGGCAGGCACCTTCTAATACATTTAATAAATGCCATGTGCAGTTTGAGGTTTTAATCTCAAGAAGGCAATTATGATCTGACAGTGCAAAGCCAATTTTAGATTTATTTTGACCAATAATGCATTATGCTGTGACATAGTGACATCTTGAACATTGGAACCAGTAAACACGTTTGATAAATATCATTTTTTTTATTTTGAAATGTAACTGCTAGAACTGATGGGTGCCAAATCTAAGCAATGACTTTTGGTTTGCCTTATATGTAAGGTCAAGCCAAATTAACAAAAACATCAATTACAAAGGTCTGTTAGACATCTAGTGGTATATAGGTTGGACAGCTGGCTTATACCTTCTGAACTGGGTTCAAATCCCAGGTAGTTTACAGATTTCCATCCACATCCCAAGAATGGTCAGGTCAGTTTGAATGGTGACCCCAACTTGGTGCCATTTGAATGAGTGTGAATGTGGATGTGAGTGGGCCCTCGACTGGACTGGTGTTCTGTCTTGGACTGATCCCTGCCTTGTGCCTGATGCTGCCTGTTATCCTGTAATGGATTGAATAACTTTAAAAAATTAATAAATCGAGGAAAAGGTCAACACTGGGCATGTGTTAGGTGGAAAGCCGAAATTATCCTTAAATACTGAAACAAGCAGGGCCAGGTTAACAAACTCATTTGTGGCAAGGCTACACGGGTGATTGATATTCATCAGAGTTCTTAAAAGCTCTGGATGTTGTCGGGATGTCTTGATTGACATGCCTTTTCAGTATTCCATGGAGGGTTAGGATAGTGCCTCTGAATTGGCAATCTGGGGTGGTGGTCCCCCATCTTTAAGAAAAGGGACCAGAGGGTGTGTTGCAACTTTAGGAGGATCACACACATCATCTTCCCTGGGAGGGCCAATGCTAGAGTTCTGGAAAGAAGCGTCTTTCTGTTGGTCGAGCCCCGGATTCAGGAGGAACAATGAGAATTTCAGGGCAGTCACGGAAAATTGGACCAGCTGTTTACCATCACGAGGAATTTGGATGGTTCATGAGAGCATGCCCAATCAGTCTACGTGTGTGTGTTTTTTATACAAAGAAGATTTTATTGTCATGACTAGGGCTGTTTCCTCCCAGTTATGCCAAGGCAGGTTGCAGCTCCAGTAACCCTAATTGGATTAAGCTGGTTTGAGAATGGAATGTTATGTTAGGTGTTTTATTCCAAGATGATGGGAACCACTTTATAAGTGAAATAAAAGTAGGACTGTACTTGTGATAGGCTACACTTAGTCAGTCATAATGCTAAATGGCATACCTCTCTCTGTATAGTTCAGCTCTCTTACTGTATAGTTCAGCACTTTTGCACAGATGCCTGTCTCTAAGGTTAGTGTATAGACAGGCCCTGGCACTTTGCAGTGGTTTGGAAATTGCACTCTTGTGGTTTGCAAGTCTAGCTTCTTAGCCACTAGAGTAGACGAATGAATAGATTGAGATTAAAAATGTTGTTTAAAGTTAAGAATATAAAAAGTGTTTTATAAGAAAGACCATTCATTCCAACATATTCTTGATTCCAGATTTGTGAGTCCCTAAGGTGCTACTTTCAACTTTCTACTTGGTAAATTATTCCATGTATCTACAGCCCTCTGTGTGAAGAAATAATTCCTAGCATTTGTGTGAAATATACCCTTAGCCAGCTTCCATCTGTTTCAATATTTTTTTTATTGTAGCCCACATTTAAATATTACAGTGCTATTCTACGGCCCTCCATCCATACATTATCAAGCCCATTTTAATCAATCCAGTCATCCATTCTACCTATATAAACACATACATTTATTCTCAAGCCTCCTTATTCTAATTTAAGGATCTTTTGGGGTTCCAGAACGTATCCTGGCAGAATGTGGAAAACAATTCTGGGAATTGTCGGGAACAGTCTGTCTTCTCTCAAACATATATACTGTGGCGGACAGCCGGGGTCCATGTCTGGCAAAGGACGCTCCTTTGCTATATGCTTGGGGGGAGCAGCCATGGACGATGCAATACCTTCCCCTGGACGCTAGATGGCCACCCCCCCCCCCCCCCCCCGGGGTTGGAGCGATGCCTTGGTTTCCCGCAGGGCTCCATGGGAATTGGAGTTGGGGGCAGCCCTGTTGGGTCCCGCAGACACTGGAACTCCTGAGCCCTTGTGGGCAGTGTTTTCACCACACCCGGAAGTGCAGCCGGAACTCGACAATCAAGCATCTGGAGCACTTCTGGGTGAAGTATAAAAGGGGCCAGCAGCCACCACTTGAGGAACCAGAATCGGGAGAAGGAGGATGAGGTTGTCTGGGAGGAGTGGAGGAGGAAGAAGAAAAGAATTAGTGTGTTTTTTGTGTTGCTGTTTTTGGGACTGTGCTGTGACTGGGGAACACAGGGAAGATGCGCCCCCAGCTGAAGAAAAATAAATTTGTGTTTTATTTTTACGTGTGCCTCCATGTCCATCTGTGTCGGGTCGGGTGCCTACATATATATTTACAATACACATACACACAACACGCGCACGCACACCATACCTTATCAACACTCACCAAATTATGTAATAATATCCATCTTTGGAGGACTCGAAAACCAGGAAATCCAGAAAGTCTGGAAAAACACAAACACCACATAGACTATATGACTAGGTACAGGGTTCAAATCCAGAATGTTGCATTCCTGAGGCAACTGCATAACTCTTTGTGCCTTCTATGCTACCCTTATCTCACATATTTAACTAATAATTTTTAACACACTGCATTCAAATATTAGCTCTGTTTGAAATTAGCATTTTCCTCCTTTGTTTCGATAATTTTTCTCTAGGTTCTCTGGTTTTGTTTACATCCGTCAAAGTTGTAAGTTTTGTGTGTTTTAGTTAATTTGTAACTACACTAGTGTGTGGCAATGAGAAAGCCTTGCAATGGAATGGAGTCTCATCCAGGGTTGGCATCTGTTTCTCACCCTTTGCTGCCACAACAGGCTTCATTCAGTTCCCTACAACCCTCGCAGTCCATACAGCATAGACATGCGGCTTGGATATGTTCCAGCTTCCCAGCGTCCCTCTGACATAACATTAGATTAAATAAGTCCAGGAAATGGATGGATCATTGTGTATAGTTCTGGAATTCATCCTGAAGCTCTTTCTGTAGACTTTCTCTTAAGCTATTTTGAAGCCTTAACTGGTGTCAAGTGCTTAATAATGATTAAGTGTAAATTCGTTTCATTTTTACAACATTACTACTACTACTACTAATAACACTAAACAGTTTGTTACATCAGTCAGTCAACTTTTTTAGTGGACAAACAACATTTCAGAATTGTACCTGTAAGCAGTACTTTCTGTAGTATGTATGTTAAAAGGTTAATTGGGCAATTGCTAGCTAAGATTACTCTGTTTTGGGTAAACGGTGTCTAATTCTGGTAATTTATTTGCTTTTAGCCTTTTACATTCCTAACAATACTTAATTCTCTAGAATTCTAAAATTGTTCAGTATGCCTTTAATTTGTATTGTATTCTTGAACTAGTGAAGGCCATGGTTCCCCAGAGGTTCATTTTCTCCGGTGTTTCTTTTTCTCAAGTTTTTGTTTTGTTCTCTTTTGTTTCAATTCCATCATAACTGTTGTTTAAACAAATAAACTACTGACTATCACATCACCACTTGTAGGATAACATCTGTAAATGTAGGAATTGCTCAGTTAGTACTTAATTTTATTATTGGTTTAAATATTTAAATATATTTCTAAGGTAATTGGTTTCATTTTACAGAATGAAATATGTCATATAATTTTTATTCCCTGTAGCCAACTTCTGGAAGTATGATCTTCATTAAGAAATGCTATAACAAGCATCAGAAAGAAGGATGTGACACGCAGGATTTTCTGTGCAAGTCCAAGATTAGTTTTATTTTTTATCTCGAAGCCACAATAAACATTCAGCTGCCCCATGATTTGTTCTTTTCCTAATCTTGTTGGCTGTCATAGCACTCTTCTACCATTTCCTTATTATGGTGAGTGTTTTCTAGTGTTGGGTTTTGCCATTTTATTCAATTACTGATGTCTTCTGCAGGTATGGGTTTGAAGGCCTGCTGTCTGGTACAGTCTGTCTTTGGCTGTCCAGCTTGCTCATTACAATACCGATTTACATTTATATTTATTTGGTTACCAGACGCTTTTATACAATGTGACTTACAAAAGCGCACAACATAATCAAGTAAGATCAGCCTGTGGGACTGTTTAAGACTAAATGTTACAGGAGATGGTTACAAAATTGATCATCACAAGTGAAGCGCTCAGAACAAAATACAAGATGGTTAGGTAGGAATTCACCAAACAAGAATCTTTAAATGCTTCTTAAACTAATTGAGAGTGTCAGCAGTTCGAATGAAGGTTCATAGCTCCTTCCACTAGCTAGGAGCTACACAAGACAAGAGTCTGGACTGAGACTGCATGCAATGGAGTGGGGACATCACCAGACTCCATTTATCAGCAGAGCCGTTTGGGAGAGAAGGAGCAAAGGACCTCACAAGTATCTCCAAACATATATTTGGCTACTATCAAAGATTTGAACTCAATACGTGACCCTACAGGAAGCGAATGTAGTGATTTGAAAAAGGGAGTGACGTGCCCACCTCGACTAATCGAACTCCGGATGTTTGCATTTGCTATTTCTCTTTTTGTGTATTTAATATTCTTATGGTTTGAAATATGTTCTTTCTGTTAAAACTAATATACTTTCCTTTACCTGATGGAATAAAAAATAGAAAGTCAGTTACATTATAATCTAAGGACAGATTGATGATCTCATGACACTGTATCTCCAGTTGGTGAAGAATGAAAGAGTTCAGTTGCTTTATACAACAGAGTGCACCATTGTTTCTTTCTCTGATTTTTCATGTTCAGTTTATGATCAGAAAAAGCATTCAGCAAAAGATACGCTACACTTACTATTTCTTAACTGGTATACGAATGAGGCAATAGAGTTTACTCCTCAGTCTTTGCCTTGCAAACTAACAACTAATCATTCATGACTTTGTACTAATTCACCTCCAAAATGATCTGCAACATAATTCAGCAGACCTTATAATTTGCATTATAATTACATGAATATGAGAACGTTCAAGGTAAGGAAATACAACTTGTTATAATACTTTACATACATGTGCCTTAATCCAATGCGGAGTGGTAAAATCATTATTAAAAATGAAAAAGTTGGAAAAAAAATACTGCAAGTATTCTTTTGGCAAATGGTACAGAACCATTAAGGCTTGCACTAAGGGACAGTTTTATCCTCAGCTCATAAGACTACTAAACAGCTGCTGAAGCTGACAACTGGAAGAGCATACGTAATGTGTCTTTCTTGTATATCTGTCACCTAATTTTGAATGTAATGGATGGTGTTGTAGTCATCATATGCTGTTTGTATTTCATTACTGTAACTAGACTGGGAGGTAATGTGTTTGCATTATAATAAACTTGAATTTACACCCAAAAACACAAAATGTATTGAAGATCTCTCCAATGAGGCTGTCCAAAGAAGTTTAAGTTCATATTTATTTTCTTAAAGGTTCTGAAAATATTAATTGACTTTTCTCCCATGCAGTCTTTCTCTTTAAACCCCTCAACTACTTGAATACATTAATGTAATGGCTATTTCACAGTAAAATATTAAATTTAAGAAAACTAAACTCATCTTTAAGCATTTTATTTGCTATGAAAACTTTTTCTGTTCTACACAGTGACTAAAGATCTACAACATGAAATTGTGTATTCATGATCATATGAAAGAAGTATCTGGTTACCAATGGGCTCATTCTAATATCATATTACGTTTGAATGTACAGATTCTAATGTACCCTTACGCAATAATGACAAGCTTGTTTGGACTGAATGGGCTTCTCTTGTCACAAATGCGTCTTGCTTTTTTATAAATGGAGTGCTGCATACTGAGTTATAGGAGGGGAAATAGGATTTCTTTAACAAATCCAACTTTTGAAACAAATTCCTGCAGTTTCGTCTGCCCTAAGGGAGAAGCTAGTCCAATCATCAGCTGCGAGAGAGTAAGATTTACCACACATATGCAGATACTGTAGATCAGTTGGAAAATGTGAACTGTGGATTTTAAGGGTGATGTCTTTTGTCAAAAAGTGTGTGGAGCTTGATTTATAGAATTTGTATCATGTAGGAAACATCTGTTATGCAGCCCACTAGGAGAAGACTTGCTCTTAGAGGCATTTGTACAGATGAAAATGCTCCTGATAAAATGTAAGAATGCACATTCATAATCTTCATTCTATGCCTAATTACGTGCAAACACATTTTATGTCAATACTGGTGGAAATCAACACTATGCAATCAAAAATCTGTTTACTCTTGATTTCTTAATAAAACAGCAAAATTTCATGAGAAAGTTGCACTTAACCTATTATTATATTATATCATCTTTAATCAGTCTAAATATAACTACTGTATAATCTTAAGTCAAAAATAATTTAACAAACAACATATGCTTTTGGCTCTTATTCTTTGATTACACAGGTATGGACCATTTTTGAGTGTTTTCCTTATTGTATCCAACCAATGAGCTAGATTCACTACTTCTCCTTCTAAATCAAAATGTAACATCCAAAACATCCAGACCAAAACATCAATTTAAAAAGAAAAATAATAGTAAAGAAACAATAATAAAAATTTAAAAAATTAAATGCCATTTTTCAGGAATTGTAAGTCCACCAGTAAAGGAAACAGAGAAATAATGAAGAGTTTGGGATGAGGTTTTAATTTCCAAGACTGAAAATGAAAGTAAAAGGTGAAAAGGAATGGACATCTTGCATCCCATGTGTTTCCATCCTGGAAAAAGATTTTTCTGTCTTTGAGGTGCATTCACTTACATGGCCACTGACTTCTGATGCTTTTGTTGTTTAAGTTGCTCCCTGGGATGAAGAGACGCGATATCATGGACCATATCAGAAATGGTGTCTTGGCACCTCCTGGGATTAGTCCTCTTGTCTGCAGGGAAGAGAGAAGAGGTCATTAGCAATTGCTTGTGCCCTGACACTGTTCTTACATCATTAGAGCTGTCCAGACACTCCCAATGTGCTAGCTTGTGACAATATACTGGGTCAGGGTATTCCTATTGAATTACAGTTATAGCAGCCAGTGATTATTCTGATAATTATTCTTATAAAATCCCTTTGCTTACGACAGTTAGTTGCAGTACAGTAAAGTTTAGATTTTTTGAGTTTATGCTGCCAATTTACAATGAAATTATGGCTAACATTCTGACTGGGTCACTCAACACATTCTATCTGCTTCACTTTAAACCACTGCACTGTTTCTCTGGCACTTTGCTATACATTATTTATCTTCTTTGAAATTCATTGCATAGTTTCAGTTTACTAGCAAAAGGATGCCTGTTTTATGTAGCAATTTTCTATATTAAACCCCATTTCATTTTCTGTTATTCCTTACAAGACTGCCAGTCCCTGTTGCTGAAAACACCAACCATGGTGCTTTGAGGTGGGATAATATGACCTTGCTGGTGTTAGTTTTTGATTTATTTATTTGATTATACTTTGCCTGAAGAAGCAGACTGAGCTACTTCAATAGCTTGAACATTTTTATATACTTAGATGGCCAATAAAACATGTCATTTTCACTTCTCATTACAATTTATGAAACACATTCTGCTCTCACACACCAGGCTACAAGACTTTCCATCTCATACCTGTGGTATCCTCTTAGTGAAAACACTCAAGGTTATTTATTTAAGTATCTATTTTTTGATCCAGGCATCATTCTTGCTCTTTTCTCATATAGAGATAGGGATGAGCTGATGATTTTGATCTATGCAGTAAATAAATATACACCTATATTATATTCATGGACTTCTGTAGCTCACTCAAGAGTTCTAATACTCTTACAGTTGCTTTTATATCCTGTTTGTTTAGCATTGTTAAATAAGAAGGCAGATGTGTCAAAAAAGGTGGTCCAGCAGGAAATCCCCTTTAAAGAGAAAAAGCTGTCAAGAAGGAAATAAAAAAAGCAAAACCAAACAGAAAAACACTTGTGCTGGTCATTGTCACAGTCTTTTATTTTAAAGGCTAAGTAGTGTTTTTTTTTAATTATTTTTCAATTATATATCACGGCAGTTTTGTGACACCATTTTGCGTTCATCACC